>NC_134883.1:45626900-45636900 GCF_041734735.1 Babylonia areolata
TAACTCACTCAGTACGGCCAGTCCTCTCTTCTCCTCTACACGGACCCCTCGGATGTCCAGTGGGTGTCTCAATGACCCAACCTTTAGCTTCCGTCGTCAGAATTGTGGTATTCTTTGTCAACATTCACCTCTTCAGTACAAGAGCCTTCCGCTTGCAATATTTTGATGGTGGTAATTGGGGTGAAACGCTGTTAACGTCGTCTCTTTCGCCGTTCGTATGGAGAGAGTTAATGGGTGGTGAATATGTAGACACATTACTCATAAAACCAGGTAACAAATTTTGGCAAGATGTCCTTAAACATTGTAAAAAAAAAAAAAAGAAAAAAAAAGAGATGTATCTTAAATGTCATTCTAATGATGTTCATGATTTTGTTTCAGAATGTATACACTATAATATAAACACACTAAGAGACAGGAGACTGGTTTATATCAAGCAGTGGGTTGAACACGGTGTATACCACGTGAAAGATTTGTTGAATGATGAAGGTGGTTTTCTTGACTATGGAGAGTTTTCTAGAAAATATCCAAATGTTAGAACGAATCCCCTATTATATATTGATGTCAGCAATGCTATAAAGAAATATCAAAATAAACTACATGTTACACTGCCTGCTAGGTATAAGCTACTAGAACCGAAATTTTGGACAGTAATCGCTAAAGGCAGCAAAAGCTATATATTCAGTTTTTATTTTCTCAGACGTTCAACCTGCAGGAATTATCAAATGGAACATAATTCATGAAAATCTAACTTGGAAAAACGTATTTTAAAAAAATGCCATCAGTCAACATCTGACACACAGTTGAGGTGGTTCCAGTACAGACTTTTGTTACGAATTCTACCAACAGGTAGATATCTTTTTTTCTGCGCAAAGTGATTGACTCGCCCCTATGTTCTGTTTGTGGCATACCCAGATTCAAACACTCGACTCTTGGCCGCCGTTCTTTCTCTGTTTCTGGACCTTGCGATTGGAATGAACTTCCTTTTTCGCTTCGTCAAGTCTCCACACTCAGCTCTTTCAAGTCTGGCCTTAAAACCCACCTCTTCCCAAAATAGCCTCCCTTGCCTGCCCTTCCTTGTCTTTAGTTTCTACAGTATTAGAGTTATGCATGCGTGTGAATGACTGGTGCGAAAGCGCTTTAATTTGTCTCTGCACAAGATTCAGCGCTATATAAATACCATTATTATTATTATTATTAAGAAGAAGAAACAATTGTACCCCTTTTTTTTTGGAACTGTCATATTACTAGTGTTTTCTGGAGCTGTCTCGAAAGGTTAATGAAGAGTACTTGTGAAACTTGTGCAAACATAATATTTTCAGATGATTTCATCTTGTTTGGGGTTAAAAAAGATGAAGTTGTTACGGATACAATTCTTGATTTGATACTATTACTCGCTAAATTTCATGTTTATAAGTGCAAATGGAACAACACTAAACCTCACATAACTGCCTTCACTAGACTGCTGAAAAAACAGATATTATGTGGAATGCTATTCTAATGTGATGAAAAGCAGAAAAATGCTTTTTGACCAAGAATGGCTTCCTTACAAACCACTGTTTGAATATTTTCTTTTTCAGAAGTGGAAAGTAGTAAATGTAACAAGCATCTTTCTTTTTCATTTCACAATGCTCTCATTTATATGACTGTTATCTGTTTTTTTCGGAGGCAAAGTTATCTCTTCAGAGATTGCAAGACATAATTATTGATGCGACACCACACCCGGCCCCTTCTCTCTCTCTCTCTCTCTCTCTCTGTCTCTCTCTCTCTCTCTCGACCCTATTCAGGGCGGGGACTGGATGTAAAAAAAGTATACCAGTGCTTATCTATTATCCTCGAAATAAAGAATTTGTCTTGTCCTCTCTCTCTCTCTCTCTCACTCACTTTCTCTTAACTTTCCATCTTTCTTTTCCTCTCCAGTTGGTTTATTCATATTATTACAAAGTTCTGTATCCAAACTTTTTTTTCTCTTGCATCAAGTATGTGGAATATTATATGTATAAGTTGCTTTTATGCTTTGAATAATACAGAAGATGTGATTATCTTCCCCTGCACCACGACAACTAATAGTGACTGACATGTAAAGTGTGCCAGTAAAGGGTTGAAGAATAGCTTCTTCTTTTTTTCTCGATAAAATGTGTGCTCTTATTGAATGCATTTTGCTGTTTTTGTATTTGGTGCATTACTTTGGAAGGCGAATTATGAAAGACCAGCCTCTTTATTTTGATATATTACCACTTTGCGTTTCGTAATATATGTGTACAAAAAAAAGCAAAAAAAAAAAAAAAAAAAAAGCCTGTTACCTTGAACATTCTTCAAGCACTAAGTGTGTGTGTGTGTATTTTTTTACAGATAACCTTAGCTAGTATCAAACAGTGTGACAGCACTCCATTAACATTTTGTAAACCTGTTACCCTGCCCATCCATCAAGCAATAGCCGAGTGGTTAAAGCGTTGGACTTTCAGTCTGACGGTCCCGGGTTCGAATCTTGGGAACTGCGCTTAATGGGTAAAGAGTGGAGATTTTCTCTCGATCTCCCAGGTCAACACACGTGCAGACCTGCTAGTGCCTGAGCCTCCTTAAGGTGTATACGGCAAGCATAAGATTAGATACGCAATACTTCAGCGCCACCATTTTTTTTTTCTTTTTTTTTTTCCTGCGTGCAGATTTATTTGGGTTTTTTTTCCTATCGAAGTGGATATTTCTACAGAATTTTGCCAGGAACAACCCTTTTGTTGCCGTGGGTTCTTTTACGTGCGCTAAGTGCATCCCGGTTTATCGTCTCACCCGAATGATTAGCGTCCAGACCACCAGTCAAGGGTTAATGGAGGGGGAGAAAATATCGGCGGCTGAGTCGTGATTCGAACCAGCGCGCTGGGATTCTCTCGCCTCCTAGGTTGACGCGTTAGCTCTAGGCCATAACTCCATATGGCCATCACTCACTCCACTTATTAATGTTCTGTCTTTTATTCTTTCATTCCTTCCTGTTCTCTCATCTCGTCTTGTCGAAAAGCTCCCCTGAGCCCCCCCCAAAAAAAAACTCTTCAAAAGCCTTTGGACAAAGGGTGTTTCAGTGCCAGGCACTTTGTCTGGAATTCTCTTCGTCTGGGTCTCCGTTACCTTCCAGCGCTCTCCTCTCTCAAAACGAACTTGAAAGCCCACTTGTTCTACAGTAAGCAGGCCTTTGGGTGTGATGAGACATGGTACATTATCTACATCCCTCCTCTTCCTGCACAACCCATTTTTACCCTCTGCTAAAATCATCATGTTGTGTGTGTGTGTGGGTGGGTGGGTGGGGGGCGTGGGTGGGTGGGCGGGGGCGGGGAGGCAAGAGAGAGGAAGAGAGAGAGAGAGAGGGGGAGATGAGAGACAGAGATAGGAGCGAGAGAGAGAGAGAGAGAGAGAGTGTGTGTGAAACAAAAAGTGGAGAAAGCGACAAAAAAAGGCGAAGGCAGAAAGAAAGAGAGACAGAGACACCGAGAGACAGACGGAAAATGCAAAAACACAGAACAGATGAGAGAGAGACAGAGACACAGAGACACAGAGTCTTGAATGTCATGTTGAGGAAGTGGAAACGATAACGGAAGGGGCTACCTTCCTTTGAATCGCTGTGCAGTCCACTGGATGTCTTAAAGAGTGGGATGAGAGAGGGATGAGAGAAAGACAAAGAGAAAGACAAAGAGAAAGTTAAAGAGAGAGACAAAGAGAAAGATAAAGAGAAAGAGAAAGAGAGAGACAAAGAGAAAGACAAAGAGAAAGATAAAGAGAAAGACAAAGAGAAAGAAAAAGAGAAAGACAAAGAGAAAGATAAAGAGAAAGACAAAGAGAAAGATAAAGAGAGAGACAAAGAGAAAGATAAAGAGAAAGAGAAAGTTAAAGACAAAGAGAAAGATAAAGAGAGAGAGAAAGAGAAAGATAAAGACAAAGACAAAGAGAAAGACAAAGAGAAAGTTAAAGAGAAAGTTAAAGAGAAAGAGAAAGATAAAGAGAGAGAGAAAGATAAAGAGAAAGACAAAGATAAAGATAAAGAGAGAGACAGAAAGATAAGAGACAAAGAGAAAGAGAAAGTTAAAGATAAAGATAAAGAGAGAGACAAAGAGAAAGATAAAGACAAAGAGAAAGATAAAGAGAAAGACAAGAGAAAGTTAAAGATAAAGAGAAGACAAAGAGAAAGATAAAGAGAGAGACAAAGATAAAGATAAAGAGAGAGACAGAAAGATAAGAGACAAAGAGAAAGAGAAAGTTAAAGATAAAGATAAAGAGAGAGACAAAGAGAAAGATAAAGACAAAGAGAAAGATAAAGAGAAAGACAAGAGAAAGTTAAAGATAAAGAGAAGACAAAGAGAAAGATAAAGAGAGAGACAAAGAGAAAGATAAAGACAAAGAGAAAGACAAAGAGAAAGACAAAGAGAAAGTTAAAGAGAAAGAGAAAGAGAAAGAGAAAGACAAAGAGAAAGACAAAGAGAAAGATAAAGAGAGAGACAAAGAGAAAGATAAAGACAAAGAGAAAGAGAAAGTTAAAGAGAAAGACAAAGAGAAAATAAAGATAAAGAGAAAGACAAAGAGAAAGATAAGAGAGAGACAAAGAGAAAGATAAAGACAAAGAAAAAGAGAAAGACAAAGAGAAAGAGAAAGACAAAGAGAAAGAGAAAGACAAAGAGAAAGAGAAAGACAAAGAGAAAGATAAAGAGCTGGGAAGGAGAACTACAGCACGAACTCTGTCTGTTTTTTTGTTTGTTTGTTTTTTTTTCTTTTTCTTTTCTTTTTCTTTTTTTTAATCGACAAGTTCCATTTTGTACGGGTCTTTTGGGGGATGTGAGGGGAGGTTGTATCCTACACTACAGCACACAGCACAAAGACTATCGACACCAGGATGTCAAGTGGGAAATGGAGGTGGGAGGGTGTGTGTGTGGGGGGGTGTGGGGGTGGGGTGGTGGGGGGTGGTGGAGGAATTGGGAAAGGGGGGTGGGGGTGGGGGTGCGGCGTACGGAGGGTTCGATTACATGACGTGTACAACCAAAAGGCCGAGAGAGAGAGAGAGAGAGAGAGAGAGAGAGAGAGAGAGACGATGATGATGTTTTATTGAAGAAATACATAAGGTTCATTTCAGCGTTAATATTAAAAAAGAAAAAAAAATCATTTTCAAGTAGATAGACATTGTCATGAGGCGTAAGCCAAGGACAATTCATACTAACAACACGAGTATCAGAAAGGAATATGCTGCGATGCGAATTGGAAGCCAGTTTCAGTTTCAGTAGCTCAAGGAGGCGTCACTGCGTTCGGACAAATCCATATACGCTACACCACATCTGCCAAGCAGATGCCTGACCAGCAGCGTAACCCAACGCGCTTAGTCAGGCCTTGAAAAAAAAGGGAATAAATAAT
The DNA here is from genome assembly GCF_041734735.1 of Babylonia areolata. Taxonomy (NCBI): domain Eukaryota; kingdom Metazoa; phylum Mollusca; class Gastropoda; order Neogastropoda; family Buccinidae; genus Babylonia; species Babylonia areolata. The sequence continues at coordinate 45,632,283 of NC_134883.1, forward strand.
AGATAAGCTTACATAAATAAATAAATAAATAAATAAATAAATAATAATTATGATATAAAAAAGCCAACTTCAGCGTTTACGCTCTGGGCGCAATTTAACTCACTCAGTACGGCCAGTCCTCTCTACTCCTCTACACAGACCCCTCGGAAGTCCAGTGGGTGTCTGAATGACCCAACTTTTAGCTTCCGTCGTCAGAATAATTTGTGGTATTCTTTGTCAACATTCACCTCTTCAGTATAAGAGCCTTCCGCTTGCAATATTTTGATGATGGTAATTGGGGTGAAACGCTGTTAACGTCGTCTCTTTCGCCGTTCGTATGGAGAGAGTTAAATTAAAAACTCTATACAGAAAGCGAGAAAGCTTTGACACGGTCTCATCGTCATCAGCTTCCGATCAGTATAGGCAAATTATGAGTTTCGGACTCAACCAGAAAAAAAACAAAAAAAACACGTTGCGTAAAGCTACATAAGCTGAACAGACAAACAAAACATGGTTTTCATTTTCGATTTCAAGCTTACATATTGGGCATAGTATCTGCTGAGGGGATAAATCTGCTCGGTACCGAAACCTAAGAGAGTTAATGGGTGAAAAGCCAAATCTGAATTGAGCATATGCAATCTTGTAACCGCGTAACTGTTTACAGTCCGCATATGGCTCAGCCTTGAATATTCTTTTGAACTGGGCATAGAATTCAAAGCGTTGGCTAGTCTGTATCCCTTCTTTCTATTCCCGTAAGAAACTACTTACCAATCTCTCTCTCAAGGTACTCACCAAGACACGTGCGTTACCTACGAGAGAGAGAGAGAGAGAGAGAGAGAGAGAGAGAGAGAGAGAGAGAGAGATTCAAACACTTTATTACTCAAGGATAAAGATTTTAGGCATCGCCCAGTCTTCCAATCTGTCCTTGTGACAACAGTAACAATAACAACATTAACGATAACGACACAACAATAATAATTTTGTGAACACTGCTACATCTACTGCTACTACTACGAATACTAATCACTATCAGCATCACTAACATCGTAAAAAAGTAATAAAACGAACGTATTCACACATCCGTATCCATACACATGCACACACTCTCTCCACCCAACACACACACACACACACACACACACACACACACACATATATATATATATATATATATATATATATACTTACGCCCACACAGAGACATGACCGGGAAACATATAGCGGACATAAAGGGATCAATTTGCTGATGCAGATGTTACAGGTAATAACATCCAAATTAACAGGCGAACAAGTAAAAACATCACAGCACGAAGGTAGAAATAAAATAAATTCACTGCATGTAAAGGTGTAGACACAAACTTCACACACACACACACACACACACACACACACACACACACACACACACACACACACACACAAAACCCAAATGATTTTTAGTCTTTTTTAATTGGTTGAAAAAAATTGCTTTATGGGCCTAGAGAGAGAGAGAGAGAGAGAGAGAGAGAGAGAGACAGAGAGAGACAGAGACAGAGAGATGCAAGTGCGCCCATGTACGCACACACACACACACACACACACACGCACACTGACACACACGTTGTCCTTTCATTTCGAGTTTTAAAAAAAAAAAAATCATCGAGGCGACCATGCATTTGTTTTGTATTGTCCGTATAATTATTCTGTGTAGCATGTAAAGGTCTAAAAAAAAAAAAAAAAAAAAAGAAAAAAAGGCGATGCCAGTCGTGATTAAAAGCTGATTTTTTGTTTCCACACTTCTGTCATTGCTGGTGTGCGCACACGTCAAATGATCGATATAAAAACCCAACGCGCTTAGTCAGGCCTTGAGAAAAAAAAATTTAAGAAAAAGCAACTAAAAATAAAATAAAATAAAATAAAAAGAAATAAGTGAATAAATAAATAAATAAATAATAGAGAAATACTCTTACTACTAATAATAATATTTATAAGGCGCAAAAACTTCATGAAGTCAACTATAAACGTTGAAAAAAAAAATAAAATAAGAAAGAAAAAGAAAGAAAGCGTTCAGATACACACTCCAGAACCAATCCAGTAGCGACTGGTAAAGAGCATCTTCGTTGACTTGACACGCAAGGAGGGGGGGCCAGTCCAGTGCGATTGAAAACAGCCTCCTCCTCCTCCTCCTCCTCCTCCCCCCTGCCCCCCTCTCCCCCCCTCCCCCCTATCTATCCCCCACGCCCCCAGCTTCCAAATGCACGCAGCTTTGCAATTAAACCCCCCCCCCAAAAAAAAAAAAAAAAATCTATCTCAGTATTTTTTCTCCACTTCCTTCTTCCCTCACACCAGTGATCTGTTCCCAGTGACACATCTAATGTCAATATTTCCGCCCACTAACCACGACAGCCCCCCTCCCCCGCCCCCCCACCCCCCCCCCCGCACCTGCCCCCCCCGCCGACCCCCTTCCCCTCTACCGCCCCCCTTCCCCCCTGCCCCTCCTCCCCCCCCCGCTTCCAAATGCACGCAGCTTTGGAATTTAAAAAAGAAATCTATCTCCTTTTTTTTTATTTAATTTTTTTTATACTCATCTTCCTTCTTGCATCGCGCTCCAGTGATCTGTTCCTAGCGACACCTCTGATGTCGATATTTCACGGTAGAAGATTTAATCTGATTCGCTAAAGGAAATTAAAATTCTAGAAAAAAAAAAAGATATATATTTTTTTCCTTAATGCGCGATGGATTGTCACGAGTCGGCAGATGATGGAGATGGAGGGGGAGTGGGGATTGAGGGGGTGGTGTGGGGGGGGGGGAGGTGGGCGGTTGTGGAGGTGAGGAGGAATTCAGATCTGTTTCAGTTTCAGTTTTCAGTTTTCAGTTTACTACAAGGAGGCGTCACTGCGTTCGGACAAATCCGTGTACGCCACACCACATCTTGCCTAGCAACAAGATGCTTGACCAGCTGCGTAACCCAACCCAACGCGCTTAGTCAGGACTTGAGGAAGAAGAAGAAGAAGAAAAAAAGTATGCAGATAGATGATGAAATGCAATGCAGTGCGGGAAAAAGGGGATAAATGAATAATAAGTAAGTAAATAAATCAACATAAAAAGGAGATTTAAAAAAAAAGAAGATAAAAAGGCAGTAGTAATAATGACAAATAAACAGATAAGCAAATAAACGTAAATTACATACACACACATCACACACACACACACACACACACACACACACACACACACACACACACACACACACACACACACACACACACACACACACAAACACGCGCGCACACACACACACACACACACACACACACACACACACACACACACACACCATCTCCGACATTAACCCCCACTCCACCCTCCAATCCCGTCAGAACTTCTGAGCCAGGTGTTCACTAGTGACCAGGGTTCGATGCCACCGTTTTCGGCATGGGGGTGTGTCCTTGGGGAAAGGAACTGTACTCCGATTGTCCTCAACTCTCCCCGCATGTGCATGAGGGTTACCTGACTTTGGTTGGCGGAATCTAGGTCAGGGGCATAGCCCTTGCTACTGGTACCATGTAACCCAGTATTACCTGCCGCATCTCCCAACGACGGACCAGGCGGAGGAGGAAACCTTTCCCAACGGCTGTGAAGGCAGAAGACGATGACCAAAGGGGCAGGGGGAGCTCTTATCCTTGGCTGGAAGTCCTCCTAGGAGACGGAACTCCGAAGAAAAAAACCTGCACCTGCCGAGGCCGTCCTACACGTGGCAGTATCCGCACCTGTGGGACTGTGAGCGTCGGTAGGCGAGAGAGTGGGGAAGGGACTGCACACCTCCTCCTCACTAAAAAAAAAAAGAAAAAACAACAACCAGGCAACCAGGCTAATGTCGTAAAGACGTTTGAAAACAAGAGAACGCTGGCCATTAAGGAGAAGCGTGAGCGAAGGAAGCAGGGCTCAACTTCTGGAGACGTTTTCCCTTGCAACACCTGTGGGAAGTGCTGCGCATCCAGAATCGGCCAATTCTCCCATATGAGGACATACACCGACAGATAAGCCTGCCTGCCTACTCATCCGTCGGTCGACGGGAGACTCCATTATTAGGTTGGCGGAAGGTTAAAATCAAAACGGTGGAAACATAGGATTCTGCCCCGCCTTCTTAACCCTTTCACCGCCAGTCAATTCAGAGTACAAAATTCCCTTGTGGTATAAACACAGAAAAGACAGTGGCTAAGATTAGCTGGGGATTCCCTCTGCGATGTATAGAAAATATGGCCTGTCCTACCACCGAACATTAAGAGCAGTAAGTTCATTGATAACACACCAATGAATGGTCAGTCACATTTCAGTGACATGGGTCCTCTACCACGCCTGTGCATAAATGCGAGCGTTGGCGGTGAGACGGTTAATTAAGCCGATAGCATGGATACATTGGATATAAAAATCGATGCCCCGGTGGCGTGAAAGGCTGAAGAAGGACCGTTTAAAAAATAAAATAAAAAATAAAGTGCCAGTTATTGATTTTCAAATAGCTAAGAGTAGTAACTCTCTCCACTCCAAGGTACACGACTTCAAGTCAGTGCTGCTTACGCTACCGATTCAGCTAGCACACAGGTAAATAAAAGGCACATTGGAGCAAACCCAGACACTTCCTCAAAAAGGAAGCGCTGGG
>NC_134883.1:45661900-45664400 GCF_041734735.1 Babylonia areolata
TTCGATAGGGAAAAAACAAATAAAACTGCCGGCAGCGACGTGCTCTCCCTGGGGAAATTTGTTGCGATAAAAAGAAATACAAATACAAACACAAATATTAGATCAATTGTAAAATGCATATAATATTGGCTCAAACTAACAACACTGCCAACATCATGATTGTGTAGATGCTGCTGCTGCAAGTCTGTCTGTCTGCCTGTCTCTCTTTTTCTCTTTCTCTGTCTCTGTCTCTCTCAGCGCACGCACACACGCACGTATGCACCCCCCTCCGCTCCCCCCTCCTCCCCCCCCCTCCCCACACACACGTTGAATATCCAGATGATTGAGTTGAAAATACTCAGGCTGGCCTGATCTGATCAATGTATATCTTCTCTGCATCGAATAACTCCCCCCCCCCCCCCCCTCACTGTCTCCACACACACACACACACACACACACACACACACACACACACCTCTCAACCATGTTGTCTAAACACCTGTGTCTGCCAAAAGAAAGGCAATTGCAAGCGTTTGGGTTTACGTAATCGACGCCACGAACCACCCACCGGAGTTAATCGTGTTGAAAATTGAGCTCCCGTGTGTGTGTTTGGCTTTGATGATGAGGTGTGATTACACTTTTTGGGAAAAGCGCGATTTGGGGTCACGCTGACCTAACAATGATGACATAAGTTCGCCAATAGCCTTCTCACGGTTGCAGGGGGCAGTAAATTCAAACGCATTGTAAAAAACAAGAGAGGCAAGGCCTTCAAGACTCACTTGTGATATGTATTGAGTATAATTTCAAAATGTAATGTTTAAGATGAGAAAGAGCAGTTTAAAGCAAATTAAGTCCTTTAACATGAATTACAGAGTAATTTCCCTTCTTTACTATCTGCACCAAAACGTTTGCAAAATAAATAAAACTTCCATGCTTAGCAAAAGAAGTTCCTGCTTGAACAAAAAATGATAGTAATGACTGCTCTTGTTGTTGTGTCAGAATATCAGATCAAAGTGCCAAGTTTAGAGAATACAAAAAATATAAATATAACAGTAAATACAGTTTGCATATAATTAGGCTTCTTTTTTATATATATTTTTTGTGCCCATCCCAGAGGCGCAGTATTGTTTTAAACAAGATGACTGGAAACAATGAACTTTTCCTATTTTTATGCCTAATTTGGTGTCAACTGACAAAGTATTTGCAGGAAAAATGTCAATGTTAAAGTTTACCACGGACACACACACACACACACACACACACACACACACACACACACACACACACACACACACACAACCGAACACCGGGTTAAAACATAGACTCACTTTGTTTACACAAGTGAGTCAACTAGTGTCCCTCCTTCAACCCTGAAAAGGTCACCACCACGCCAACGACACACACACACACACACACACACACGCACGCACACGCACGCATAGATTGCCACTCACTCTCTCTCTCTCTCTCTCTCTTTCTCTCTCACATACCCCCCCCCCCCCCCCCCCACACACACACACACATTCTCACGCAAATGAAAGGATGCCATATCACGATTTCGTTTCATTATATTGCTGTCACCATTTTCATTTGTTCATTATAATGGTTTGCTATACAATGAAAGGATGTTGACGCATTCAACCATGTCATAAGGACCTGATGGCCAATGACATGAAAGTATCAAATCGGCAAACATCCCTATCTCTCTCTCTCTCTCTCTTAGTGCACACACACACACACACACACACACACACACACACACGCAGAGGAACACACACACAGGCACACACACACACACACACAGGCACTCACACACACACATGAAAACACACACACACACACACACACACACACACACACACACACAGGCACTCACACACACATGAACACACACACACACACACACATGCACACACACACACACACACACACACACACACACACACACACACGCACCCGCCACCCTCCAACACACACACACACACACACACACACACACACACGTACTTAAACGTTGAATATCCTGATTGGTTGAAAATACTCAGGCTGGCCTATGGATGTATCTCTTCACTGAATCTAATAAGCACCCTTCCCCTCCCTCCACACACACCCCCCACCGCCACACACACACACAAACACGCACGCGCGTTCCCTCTCTCTCTCTTCCTCTCTCGCAATCATGTTGTCTTATAACCTTTGTCTGCATAAGAAAAAGCGATGGTTTCAGTTTACGTAATCGACGCCACGAACCACGCTCGCAGGGGAATCCCGTTGAAAATTGAGCTTCCGCGTGTGTTTGGCTTTGATAATGAGTTGTGATTACACTTTTGGGAAAGGTGCAATTTGGGGCCACGTCGCCCTAACAATGATGACATAAGTTCGCCATAGCCTTCTCACGGGTGCAGGGGGCCACTAGTGATTTCCAATGCATTGTGAAAACCAGTGTCGCTTCTTTTACCGCAAGGGAAAAAAAATCGATATAATTGTATTGTATTATTACTTCTTTTTTTTCTTTTAAGGC
>NC_134883.1:45669400-45671900 GCF_041734735.1 Babylonia areolata
TTGACTTCTCTTCTCACTCCAAGTCTCGTCCGCTCCGTGGCTTGCACTCATCCAATCAGGAATCTTCGTACAGTTTCCCTATTCACCGATTGATGATAACCTCACAGTTGCCACGCACGCATTTTCCCCCTGAGGAAAGATTCACTTTGGAGTAAAGCTTTTTTTTTTTTTTTCTTTTCTTTCACGTCGAATGAAATGTAATTACAGTTCCTGGAGGCAATTTGTTTCTTTTAGGAACAACCTGTACCAGTGTGACACCACCCTGTTCTTCTCTCTTCCCCTGTCCCCTTTAGATAACACACACACACACACACACACACACACACACACACACACACACACACACACACACACACACATTATTCTTTTTTCTCATAGATTGATAGTTGTCAAACTTTTTCGCCCCGAAGAAAGACTAGCTGATCGTGACTGATACACAATTATTTTCAACTCCCACCCCCACCCCCCTCCCAGTTTCAGTTCCTTTGCGCTCGGACAAACCCATATACGCTACACCATATTTTCCTAGGCAGCTGCCTGACCAGCCCCATGACCCAGTGCTCAGTCACGCCTTGAGTGCACGCTCATATATTTTGTCTACCTATCAGAGTGGGTTCTGTATGGTCAGGTCAGGGACATAGCCCTTGCTACTGGTACCATGTAACCCAGTACTAACCTGCCGCATGTGAAGTCTCCCAACGACGGACCAGGCGGAGGAGGAAACCTTTCCCAACGGCTGTGAAGGCGGAAGAGGATGACCAAAGGGCAGGGGGAGCTCTTATACTTGGTTGGAAGTCCCCCTAGGAGACGGAGCTCCGAAGAAAAAAACCTGCACCTGCCGAGGCCGTCCTACACGTGGCAGTATATGCACCTGTGGGACTGTGAGCGTCGGTAGGCGAGAGAGTGGGGAAGGGACTGCACAACTCCTCCTCCTCACTAAAAAAAGTCACCTGTGCTGGTCAGGCGAAGGAAGGCCACCGTGAACTTGGAAGACCCTGCAAGCGCTTCAAGGACACCTTGAAGACAAACCTCAAAGCCTGCGATATAGACATCGCTTCCTGGGAAACTGATGCCCTTGACCGCTCTCGCTGGAGGATGCTGTGCTCTAGTGGCATAAAGACGTTTGGAAACAAGAGAACGCTGGCCATTAAGGAGAAGCGTAAGCGAAGAAGCAGGGCTCAACTTGTGGAGACGTTTTCCATTTCAACACCCGTGGGAAGTGCTGCGCATCCAGAATCGGCCTCTTCTCCCATACGAGGACACACACCGACAGATAAGCCTGCCTGCCTACTCATCCGTCGGACCCATGGGAGACTCCTATCAGAGTGCGTTTCCTCTACATGATTTTGCCAGAGGACAAGTCTCGTTGCCATGGGTTCTTTTTTTTTTTTTTTTTTTCAGTGCGCCAAATGCGTGCTGCACTGTACACGGGACCTCGGTTTATCGTCTCATCCGAATGACTAGACAGACGCTCAGTTTGATTTTCCAGTCAAACTCGGGGAAGAAAGGGCAAGAGCAAGGTTCGTGGACTTTTCTGTATTGGCAGGCAGACGAGTGTCTTAACCATTCTGCCACCTTCGTCTTTTCCGCGACATCTGCCTTGAAAGAAAACCCCAAACTTAGAGGAAAGTGCGAGGGCGGGGATTCGAACCCACACCCTCACGGACTCTTCTGTATCGGCAGGTGAACGTCTTAACCATTCTGTCACCTTCCTCTTTTCCGCGACATCTGCCTTGACAGAAAACCCCAAACTTAGAGGAACGTGTGAGGGCGGGGATTCGAACCCAGACCCTCACGGACTCTCCTGTATTGGTAGCTGAACGTCTTAACCATTCTGCCACCACCACCACCACCACCACCACCACCACCACCACCCAAACCTCAAAACCTTGAAGAAGTAAAGATTTTTCTCTCGCCAGTACAGAGAACTTGCTTACAGCGGAAAGGAAGGAGTGCGGACTGTGTTGTGGCGTGGAACGCAGGCTTCGTGGGAGTATATCCGGATGATATCGAGCGATGGCGATCCATTCTTCTATCCATCCAGTCCTCTTCTGCTGCCCTGGCCCCCCGACAGGTCTTACTAGTCAGTGATCAAAAGCCAGCGGAATTCTTCTCGCTTGATCGAAACCGGTGTAACAAGCTTCAAACTATCCCCACCCACCCCAGCCAGATTTTTACCTCTGGTCATTCGAGGCTAGCACAGAATCATTAATCCCCCCCCCCCACCCATCCCCCACCCCTTGGTGCCAATGTACGGTAGCCAGAAATGACCCCTGAGGTAAACTTTGATAAATCAGTGTATGCTTTTTTTTTCTCTCTTTCTTTTTTATTCTGTATTAGAACATTTTTGTTCTGATTCACAGTTTAGATATTACTTAATAACTAATAATATCATGGTCAATGTATGTATGTATGTCTAAATAATGTAAAAAAAACAAACAAAAAAAAACAAAACAAAAAACATAGTTCATTGAAAAAAACAAAAAAAAACAACAACAAA
>NC_134883.1:45679400-45686900 GCF_041734735.1 Babylonia areolata
AGAGAAAGAAAATTGGACTTCAGTAATCTTAGGTTCAGTGGAGGTATGTCTGTTGAATGGTTATCAACCGGGTGGTGGGGGTGGGGGAAAATGGGCGGGGCGGGGTGGGGGTGGTGGGTAAGGGTATTGAGGCGGTGTTATTTACGAGAAGTACACTGATCGTGCGATTGTTAAAAAAAAAAAAATTTCAATTTGAAGAAAAGCTTTGAGATTCTTCTTCTTCTTCTTCTTCTTCTTCTTCATTAAAGCCACTTTGCTCTTTACAAAAACGTGCCATTAAGATGATTAGCCATGTAAATACCGCAGGCGGATCTGTGCACAACATGTACAAAGTAGTTCAAATGTTACCTGTTCATCTACGTTTTGATATAACACTGTGATTCCTATGCATAAGATTGTTCATAACGCATGCCCGCAATATCTAAAATCATTATTTTGTTTCCAGTTCCAACGTGAATGAGACAGAGCTATTGTCCCAAAGCCTAAGATTGACTCATTTAAGATGAGTCTCTCATTTAATGGAAGCATCGAATGGAACATGCTTCCAAAGACATGTCGTCAAATTCCAGCCATATCTCTCTTTAAGTCTAACATAAAAATATCTATATTCAATACTTTTAATCAACCTGCTCGCGGTCTTTTGTAAATGCTTGCTTGTACTCAGTCCACTAGCTGCCATGCCATGATGAATGGAAAATTGAATGTATGTGTGATCGTGCTAGCAAATGAACAGTAAGTGCGCGCGCGCGCGCGCGCGCTCGTATGTGTGTGTGTATGTATGTGTGTGTGTGTGTGTGTGTGTGTGTGTGTGTGTGTGTGTGTGTGTGTGTGTCTTTGTTTGCTTGTTTTATAATATGTGTGTGTGTGAGTGTGTGTTTGTTTGTGTGTGTGTGTGTGTGTTTGTGTGTGTGTGTGTGTGTGTGTGTGTGTGTGTGTGTGTGTGTGTGTGTGTGTGTGTGTGTGTGTGTGTGTGTGTGTGTGTGTGTGTTTGCATGCGGGATTAAGTAAGTTTGCTGAATGATTTTAGTTTATTATTTATCTTACATTTATTATTTTTTATACACACACACACACACACACACACACACACACACACACACACAGAGGAAAGATCAAAAGTTGTCAGAAACGGTAAAGGCCATCATTACATCGATCGCCTTAAAAAAAAAGAAGAAGAAGAAAGAAAAGAAAAAAGAATGATGGAGAGAGGAAAAAACCTGATGTCTAACTTGAGTGGAAGGTCAGGGAAGCATCTTCGGCGGTTCATTAGGTTCGAAGAAAACTTTTTTTCTTTTTTTTTTTGTTTCTTTTTTTTTTTTTTTACTTTCTGTCTGCATTACCTCAATTTAGAGCACCGTGGCAGTCTCGTTTAGGCGATGGATGGAAAAACAGGGAGAGGAGAGGGCTTGGAAGAGCTTTTTTTTTTTCTTTTTTCTTTTTTTTAGAGGGGAAAAAGAGGTAGATTTTTTTTTCTTTGCAAAGGCCGGACTTGAAACAGCTGCATGTTAGAGCGATCGAGCGAGGTCGTTGCAAGTCAAACCGTTCCTGAGGCAGAGAATAAAGAGCAGGCGGCGGCCCAGATTCACTGTGAGAGTGTTTGAATTTGGGGGTTCGCAAAGCAGAAAACAAGAGTGGATCTGATGAAGATGATCGATAAATCTTTGACCTCCTCAGAGGTTTGTGGAGGGGAGGGGAGGTCTGGGGGGGTTGGGGGGGGGGGGGGGGGAGTTTGACGTTCTGAGTCTCTTCAGCCTGGATCGACCTTCGCCAAATCTTTGACCTCCTCGGATTTGGGGGATCCAAAGCTTGATGTTGTATGGTGGCTCTTCAGCGGAGATCGACAATTCGGCAAACCTCCTGGTGATTTCCTCTGGCATCACCATGGGAGGCTGGCTTTGATGGGGGTAGTTTTGTAACTTTTTTTGTTTGTTTGTTCTTGTTTTTTTCTGGTCGGCCTTGGTGGCTTTCGCAGCTTGCAAGTTCTTTTTTTTTTTTTTTTTTTTTTTTTCTTCATTCGTGGGCTGCAACTCCCACGTTCACTCGTATACACGCGAGTGGGCTTTTACGTGTATGACCGTTTCTACCCCGCTTTCGGGGGTGTGCATGCTGGGTATGTTCTTGTTTCCATAACCCACCGAACGCTGACATGGATTACAGGATCTTTAACGTGCGTATTTGATCTTCTGCTTGCGTATACACACGAAGGGGGTTCAGGAACTGGCAGGTCTGCACATACGTTGACCTGGGAGATCGTAAAAATCTCCACCCTTTACCCACCAGGCGCCGTCACCGTGATTCGAACCCGGGACCTTCAGATTGAAAGTCCAACGCTTTAACCACTCGGCTATTGCGCCCGTCAGCTTGCAAGTTCTCCACATCTGTCTCTGGGACTTGCTATTGGAATGAACTTCCTCTTTCGCTTCGTCAGGTCTCCACACTCAGCTCTTTCCAGTCTGGCCTTAAAACACACCTCTTCCCAAAATAGCCTCTCCATTCCCTGCCTCTTCCTTGTCTTCAGTTTCTCCAGTTTTAGAGTTATGTATGCGTGTGAATGACTGGTGCGAAAGCGCTTTGATTTGTCTCTGCACAAGATTCAGTGCAATACAAATACCATTATTATTGTTATTATTATTATAACACAGAACGTGTATTTAGAACTGGGTCTCGTTGGGCACATATTGTAAAGTGCTGGCCCAGTGGTAATGCGTCCGCTTAGGAGAGAGAGTGGGAGAGAGAGAGAGATGGGAGAGAGAGAGAGAGGGGAGAGAGGGGGGAGAGAGAGAGAGATGGGAGAGAGAGGGGAGAGAGAGAGAGGGAGGAGAGAGGGAGAGAGAGTGGGAGAGAGAGGGAGAGAGAGGGAGAGAGAGGGGAGAGAGATTGGGAGAGAGAGATGGGAGAGAGAGGGGGGGGAGAGAGGGAGAGAGTAGGAGAGAGAGAGGGGGGAGAGAGGGAGAGAGAGGAGAGAGAGAGAGGGGGGAGGGAGAGAGAGACACGGATACTGACATTGTTTTATTGCCATACTATCCTATGGCTAGGGGGACAATGTATGAACAAAAGAATAACGACGGTTTACAGAGAGATTGACACATTGCTAAGAGTAAAAAGAAAATCAACGACAAACAAAAAAACAATAAAATCGTAAGAGAGAGAGACAGAGAGAGAGAGAACTCAGAACTCAGAAAGTTTAATGTACATCGGCCTTGGGCCACACAATACAATGGGGAAGGGTGGATCGGTGAGGTTGCATACAACATTGTGATATCCATAGCAACAACAACAACAACAAAATCAAGTACAAACTGAATGAATATATACTTAAACAATGTGCCCATCATATAGACAGTTGTTTTTAAATAGTATTTCACCATGCTTGATCACTGACTGCAGATGAACTTTTTCCTTGTATTGATAGCATGAAAAATATATCTTGATACATTATGTCTGTTATTTAAAATTTGTTGCTCCAAGTAACACATGCAAGGGGAGTCTAGCCGATTCTTTTAATATTCTCTTTCTTAAATCTTCATATACGATGCAGTTGAATAAAAGGAGAGAGAGACAGAGAGAGAAAGGGAGAGAGAGAGGAGGGAGAGAGACAGAGAGGGAGGAAGAGGGTGAGAACGAACGAACGAACGAATGATTTATTGTGGTCAGGCACATTCTGCCCATTCACAAGGCGGGCAGGGTGGGGGAAGGGGATGTACATGTCAGAAACATAGAAGAAGAGAGTGAGAGAGAGGGAGAAAGAGACAGAGGGAGAGGGAGAAAGAGAGAGGCACAGAGAGAGACAGACAGAGGGAGAGAGAGAAAGAGAGAGGAAGGAGAGAGAGAGAAAGAGAGAGAGACGGAGAGAGAAGGGGGAGAGAGAGAGGAGGGAGAGGGAGAGAGACAGAGGGAGGAAGAGAGAGAGAGGGAGAGGGAGAAAGAGACAGACAGACAGACAGAGGGAGAGAGAGAAAAAGAAAAAGATAGAAGGAGAGAAAAGAGAGAGAGAGCTGGGGAGAGAGAAAGAGAGAGAGAGAGAAGGAAGCGAAAAAGAGAGAGGGGGAAAGAGACAGTCTACTGAGAGAGAGACAGAGACACAGAGACAGAGACACAAGAACAAGAACAAGAACAAAATTTTATTCCATAGGCCTCCGGCCCATAGAAGCAAAAAGAACAATGTAGAATGTCTATCAAGGAAAAACGAAAACATGAACAAGCCATGCATGCAAGAAAGTGGAATTTCCAATACTCTACAGATTTCCAGTTATTTTCACAACTGACAGCCAGTGCAGAGGGCATTACGTATTTATATTACCTACGAAACTGTTTCGAATTTTCATTGCATAAAAGATATAAATTCCTAGGTTCCTAGTTTTAAGCATGCTGTCACATTTTTAGCAATTGTGGTATGCTACAATAGTCCAGGTATTCATCTCTAATTTCGGAATACAAAGGACAAACACAAATTACATGTTCCTCATCCTCCGTGACTGCACATTAGCTGCAAAGTTTATCCTGACTATTGTTGAAAAATGATTTGAAAGTAGCTCCTTTAAGATAGTAATAGTCCCAAGCGTAATTTGACAGTACCATCTCTGAAACATTTTATGTTCATAAAATCAAAATATCTTTCATTTTCAAAGGTAAATTTAAATGTTCTATAGTAATTATACATATTTTTCTGCATTACAGAGCTTTCCCATTCTTGTAAGTAAATATTTGTTAGACGTTGTTTAAGCAAAGAAATAAACGATTTTTCGCACCCAACCCCTTGTTGCAGCCAGACGTATCCAAACCCTAGGCTAAAGAGTGTATCTTTTATGCGAGAGACCCAAACCTTTTGCCTTTGTTGTCTAGAGAGACAGTGAGAGAAAGAAGAGAGGGGAAAAAGAGAGAGACAAAGAGAGAGAAAGAGAGAGAGAGAGCTGGTGAGAGAGAAAGAGAGAGAGAAGGAGAGAAAGAGAGAGAGAGAAGGAGAGAAAGAGAGAGGGGAAAAAACAGTCCACTGAGAGAGAGAGAGAGACAGAGACAGAGACACAGAGGGAGAGACTGAGGAGAGAGAGAAAGAGAGAAGGGAGAGAAAGGGAGAGAGAAAGAGAGAACACTGAACAGTGAAAGGTTCAATGTCATTAGCTACACAGCTCTAGTGACATAGGGGGTGCAAATCAGAACAATAATGATGAAAATAATGAAACAAAATGAAACAGAAAAGAAAACATATCGGAACCCAATTAAACTAAAGTTCGACCATCCATTTTCCAAGTTCATAAAAACAAAAGCATCTTTTTCCAAGAAATGTAATTAAGCTATTGACGCGAAATTCTCTTCTTTCGAATATTACAGGCTTCAGCAATATACTTCGTCAGTGATCTCAGTGTATCGTCATCGCAATTAATTTTCAACGCACTAATGATATTTTTGCTCTTTGCAGCACTTGTTTTTGGAAACAACACACTTTTGAGAGAGGGAGGGAGGGAGAGAGAGAGACAGAGACAGAGAGACAGAGAGAGAGAGACAGAATTTCTCACGTAAATGTCAGTAGGGCGACATAATCGGACTATTCATTATCACGGGAAAGCAAGCAAAAAATCGGCTTAAAACGACGTGATTCTTTTAATCTATTCTATTTTATTAATTTTCCTGGATCGATATAATCACGTCCCTGCAACCAGATTGTATGTTTTTTTGTTGTTGTTTTTTTAACATGGTGAGTGAATTAGGTATTGTTCCATCAATACTGCTTTTCAATATGTTGCTGGATAGGAAGAGTATTTTTCTTTTTAATAATCTTCTCATTTAGCCGTCCGGAATGATCCGGATTTACTCCATTTTTGTTTCTTACTTTGTTTTTTGTTGCTTTGTTGTTGTTGTTGTTGTTGTTTTAATATAAATTATTGAATTACTTCCATCTCTGTTTCACATGATGATGGTTTACTTTCATCATCATGGTGTGTATGAAATTATTAATTTCTCATTATATCCTGTATGTGTGTCTGTGCGCGCGCGCGCGCGCATGCGTGCATGAATGGGCAAACAAGCGTTGCTACTTGCCTCAGATGCTGTGTTCCAAAGAACATGGTAGCTACAGTTCATCGTATGTAATAATGTAATAATGACAGTAGAACACACACAGGCACACAGACACAGACCACAGACACACACAGACACACACAGACACACACAGACACACACACACACACACACACACACACACACACACAAGTCTACAGCTTTTTATCTTTCTCTGCCATATGGGTATTAAAAGAAGATGAAGAGTATATATATATATATATATATATATATATATATATATATATATATATATATATATATATATATCTCTGTGTGTGTGTGTGTGTGTGTGTGTGTGTGTGTGTGTACTATTATGTATATGTAATTGTATAGGTTTCATTTTCTTCATCTAAATAGAGAGATAGCTAGATAGATGGACAGATAGAATGTAACACATTTGTAATGTATGTTGAATATATTACATGATTAATGCAATGATAATAATAATAATAATAACATAAAAAGCGCTAAATCGTATGCAGAAACAAATCAAAGCTTTTTTCGCACGCAACGTTCACACCCCCGTATAACTCTCTTTCGCACGCAACGTTCACACCCCCATATAACTCTCAATGCTGCTTCCTGTAGTTTGACGGCCACGGAAACTGAGGGCGGAAATTGGGAGAATATGGAGGAGCTGTCTTAGAAAAGAAAGAGGTGGTTTTAACTCACTCAGTACGGCCAGCCCTCTCTTCTCCTCTACACAGACCCTTCGGATGTCCAGTGGGTGTCTCAATGACCCAACCTTTAGCTTCTGTCGTCAGAATTGTGGTATTCTTTGTCAACGTTCACCTCTTCAGTATAAGAGCCTTCCGCTTGCAATATTTTGATGATGGTAATTGGGGTGAAACGCTGTTAGCATCGTCTCTTTCGCCGTTCGTATGGAGAGAGTTAAAGGCCATACTTGAAAGAGGGGTTTTTCCCAAGCTTAATCTGCATCTACCATAAGCAGATTTTTTTTTTTACTCTATTTCTTTCTGTTCTTTTTCTTTTTCTTTTCCTTTAATTTCTATCATTATTTTTCTTAGTAGATGTGGGGGCATGAAAATTCTGTGTATCTTTCATTAATTCATATGATATTTTAACCCATTTCCACCCATTGTACCCTAGCAGATAAAGGACACTCATTCATCTCCCTTTTGAAAAATAAAAGCAGCAACAGAATAGTACTATTTCTAATGCTATGGTCCTGTTCCTATCGGAATTAAACCTAAGCTGTTCTATTGGCGTGATACCATGGGAGGTTTTCTCTCAGGTTGGTGTCACCGAGAAAAGCAAAGTGTTGGCAAACAGCTCAACCAACACCCAAGCTCAAATCTTCATGAACGGACAACAACTTGAAGAAGTGGATGCTTTCAAATATCTCGGCTCCACCCTCACAAACGACGGTCGCTCAACAACTGAAATAAAGATTAGGATAGCGATCGCAACATCAGCAATGGC
>NC_134883.1:45691900-45696900 GCF_041734735.1 Babylonia areolata
GAGAGAGGGGGAGACAGAAGGGAGAGAGGGGGGAGACAGAGGGGGAGAGGGAGAGAGAGGGTGGAGGGAGAGAGAGAGGGGGGAGAGAGGGGGAGAGGGAGAGAGAGACGAGAGAGAGAGGGGGAGACACTGGACACTGGACACTGGAATTATTTATTGTCATTGCCAAGAAAGGTCTTTTGACAAGGGGGCAACAACATAAATCCATATATTTTAGCTTCAAAACAACAAAACACTATATTTTTTTCTCTGAACCCTTCAGTCAGTTTAAACCAAGAAAATATGCAATACTTGGAAGCACTTAAGTCACATCCTGACAAAAACTCAACGAAACGGAACTAAAGAAAAACAACAATGTAATGATAATAAAATACCAAAATGAATGGAGACTGACTCGACCATCCCTTCAAAAATACATCAAACCAATACATACTGCCTCAACAATACACTCAAGTATGCAATGTTATGTTTTCTGTTTTGTCCAAATAAAATAGCAACTTCTGTACTAACTATAATCAAGTGTCTTCTATGCTGTTGATACTATTCTGACTTATGTACCTTTGTTTCATTGTTTGAGCTTCTGCAATGAATTTAGCGACCGATCTAATTATGATTTCATTATCACATGACAAAACACTAACAATATCATGGCTTTTAGCCATCTCTGTTTTAAAGAATATGCATTTTTCTCGCACAGTATTATAAATTTCACACTGAAAAAGAAAATGTTTTTCATCATCCACTTGGTATCCACAGAGAGGGCATGGTGACTGTATAGAAGTCCCAGGTTCAAACCATCTCCTGTTTGCATTAAACCCCAGAGTTCTTAACCTAAATCTCGCATAATTTATTCTGTGCCATTTGTCTGTAATGATTCTGAGATATGTTTCTGGTTGAAATATACTTTTTAAAAGAAAAGAACCAACTATATTTTTCTTTACTTTCCATGTCAGAATGCCAGTTTTGTTTGAAGGAACAAATGAGTCTGTCTCTGAATTCTGCAATAAATTGCTGTTCGTTTAGGGGAGAGAGAGAGAGAGAGAGAGAGAGACAGACAGACAGACAGACAGACAGACAGACAGACAGACAGACAACAACAAACGAACTTTTAATCATTGAGGGAAAAAAAAGAGTAAGCACAAGATCAATGGCTTGTTTTTCATCCTGGCCCTCATGAAAAGGGAGACAGACAGATTGACAGACAGACAGACAGACAGGCAGACAGACACACTGACAGACTGACAAAGTATATTATCGACTTTGAGCAAACGTAATTAGCAAGATGTCAAACAGAGACGGAACGGATGGGATTGCAGTTGAGGCTTCGAGACCATCATCTAGCCCTGGTATCGACGTCTTCTTCTTCTTCTTCTTCTTCTTCTTCTTCTTCTTCTTCTTCTTCTTCTTCTTCTCTTTCTTCATCATCTTCTTCTTCTTTTGCGTTCGTGGGCTACAACTCCCACAATCACTCTTGGCAAGGAAGGAGCGTTTACGTGTTTGCCCATTTATAGCCCGTCATGCAGTCTTCTCCTCCTCCTCCTCTTTCTTCTTCTTCTATTTGTCCTCCTCTTTCTTCTTCTTCTTCTTCTTCTTCTTCTGCGTTCGTGGACTACAACTCCCACAATCACTCGTGGCAACGAAGGACCGTTTACGTGTTTGCCCGTTTTTAGCCCGTCATGCAGGCAAACAATATTTTCCGGATGTGTGCATGCCGGGTGTTTTCTCCTTTCCGCGTAGACAACCGCAGGCTGGCATTAATTACAGGATCTCTTATGCGTGCGGAGTGATGTTCTTCATGCCACACCCGACTCCAGTGACCCGGAAGGTCTACGACAGTGTGGAGGACTTGCAGCGGACAGCTGACTTCATCGTGGGGACTGGGGTGTGTCCATCTGATGAACGAGAAGAAGAAGAAGAAGAGGAAGGAGGAGGAGGAGGTGGAGGAGGAGGAGTAGGAGGAGGAGGTGGAAAAGTACAAGAAGAAGAGGAGGAGGAGGAGGAGGAGGAGGAGGAGGAGGAGGAGGACGAGGTGGAGAAGTACAAGAAGAAGAAGAGGAGGAGGAGGAGAAGAAGAAGAAGAAAAAGAAGGAGAAGAAGAAGAAGAAAGGGGAGGAGGAGGAGGAAGAGGAGAAGAAGTAGAAGAAGGAGGAGTAGGAGGAGGAGGTGGATAAGTACACGAAGAAGAAGAAGAGGAGGAGGAGGAAGAGGAGGAGGAGTACAACAAAAAGAAGAAGAAGAAGAAGAAGAAGAAAGTACACACACGGAGGGGGGTCAGGTACTCAGCAGATCTGGCACATGTATTGACCTGAAAAGAGATCTGGAAATTCTCTAGGGGACAAGGAGGGGGAGGTGGAGGAGAAGTAGAAGAAGAAGAAAAGCAGAAGGAGGAGGAAGATTAGTTGGAATAGAAGAAGAAGAAGAAGAAGAAGAAGAAGACTCACGGAGGGGGATCAGGCACTCAGCACATGTATTGACCTGAAAAGAGATCTGGAAATTCTCTATTCGTAACCTGCCAAACCAGGATCAGAACTAAGGACCCTCAGACTGAAAATCCAACGCTTCAATTAAATTAACCACACAGCTGTTGAGCTCCGTTCCACTGTCGGCTGTTTCTGATTGACGTCTTAGCTCCCTTGGTTATCAGTCAAATACGTTTAAGTCCCCTTGATGATTCACTTCAGACACGTATTTCTCAAACGGTGACACCAACAGAGAAGACTATTCTTTAACTCTCTCCATACGAACGGCGAAAGAGACGACGTTAGCAGCGTTTCATCCCAGTTACCATCATCAAAATATTGCAAGCGGAACGCTCTGATACTGAAGAGGTGAATGTTGACAAAGAATACCACAGTTCTGACGACGGAAGCTAAAGGTTGGGTCATTCAGACACCCACTGGACATCCGAGGGGTCTGTGTAGAGGAGAAGAGAGGACTGGCCGTACTGAGTGAGTTAAAAAAAAATCTGTTATTTTACCATCCTTAAAAAGGCATAATAAAAAACACAACATACTTAGACTTTGCTTTGTACGTATCTTACCAATCCATTGTGTGTAAGAACTGTCTGTGCACGCAAGGAAAACTTGGAACGAGCTCTCTCCTTTCGACTTCGTCAAAAAAAAAAAAAAAAAAATATATATATAGGCACGTTCAGTTTCTTCAAGCCTGGTCTTGAAACTCTTTCTTTCTTTTTTTTTTCCCAGTGTCAACAATCACCACCGTCACCACTACCACCACCACCACCACCACTACTACCACCACTATTCATCCAAAGTAACAAAGAAAGAAAGAAAGAAAGAACGAGAGAAGGGAAGGAAGAGAGGGTCCGTGGGGAAGACAGAAGAAACGATAGAAATAAAAAAAAATAATAATGATAAAAGGTGTGGAAAAAAAGAGCGGAGGGAACGATAAAAGACGTTCTTTTATTTATTTATAGCCTGTTCATCTAAGATGATGATATTGGACTGAAAATAAATGATATTATTATTATTATTATTATTTGGATTATTATCATTCCTATCATAATGATGATTGTTAGTATCAGTTAGAAATCGACATTTCTGTATATTCGAATGAAAAGGGGGGTGGTTGAGGTGGGGGGCGAGGGTGGGCAAGGGGGAGGGGACTAAGAAAGGATGAGAAAGAGAGAGAGAGAGAGAGAGACAGACAGACAGACAGACAGACAGACAGACAGACAGACAGACAGAGAGAACATAATGTGGAAAAGATAGAGTACAAAATCTAAAATGGAGAGGGTGAGTGTCAGTGATTGGAGAAAGAAAAAACATAATATTGGAAGGGTGTGTGTGAGAGGCGGGACGGGGGAAGCGGGATCAGGACCAAAAAAAAATCAAATATTGTATGCACTACTTCTGTAGATTATTTTTTGAAAAGAGGTTCATGTGGGGACCTACAATAAACAACCAACTGGGCTATTTAACACACAACTAGCTAACTTTAATAAAGAACAGTTTGAAATATATAACTTTTTCCAAAAAATGTTAACATTTGAAACTGGTAACACGTGTTCCGTAATTTCTGGAGACAAAAAAGGTTTCATCAATATTTTCACAATATTTTGTGTATGGGGCATTTCGTAATAACCTAAATGCCATGCTCTTAACAGCCCTGCCAGTTCTTTTAGCATTTAATAAGGCAGAAGTGTTAACTTCTAAAGACAGAAAGGAATTTTGCATATTTCTTTCAACAATATTACACATTTCAGATGATGATAAACGATGAGGAAGTTCAATTGCATTTAAAGCGTTTTTAGCTCCAAGCTTTGCAAGATAATCTGCACGTTCAAAGCCCACAGTGTGAGGGAATCCAGCACATTCCAATATCAGAAAATCAGTTTGCTGGTTCTGGATATGCAATTCCTGCTTTGAAAATTGAAGTCATATCATATTGGAAAGGGCTTCTCAATTTTTACAGCTGAATTTATTGCCATCCTTATGGCATTAACATATCTAATTAATCTGCCCCTAAACTTGATTAATGTTTTATTTTGTGTCGATTCAAAATCAGTTCTGCAGTCTATCAAATCAGGTTGTACGAACATTAATTATAACATCATTTTTAAAATAAGATTTTTGATTCACTGTATTCAAATGAGAGGAAATAATATTGGATGATAAAAGACATTAAGACTGAAGGAAGAGAAGCGGAAATAGGCAGGACTGACAGAAAGAAAGGAAGAAAGAAAGAAAGAAGGAGACATGGAGAGAACGAACGAAAGAACGAACGAATCTTTTTTTTAATGAAGGAAGTGGAATAAGCATGTAAATGCTTTTTTTAATTTTTTTTTTATCCAGCCCTCAGAGAGAGAGAGAGAGAGAGGAGGGAGGGAGAAACGGAGAGAACTCAAAATTGTTTTGTTTTTTTTTTTTTAAATTCAAGGATTAAGATTTTAGGCATAGCCCATTATTCCCATCTGTCCTTGTTAATCTACATCAATTACAATAACACGTATATATTATATATTTAATGGAAAGGGGAGA
>NC_134883.1:45701900-45719400 GCF_041734735.1 Babylonia areolata
ATATATATATCGGGTGTCCCCCCAAAAAATGAACTGCTTTTTGACAAATATTTTCTCAGTGATAGAGAAACCGCATTCAATGAAAAATTTCACACAGTAACCTTGGAGTATCATCCAACAAGTCTGCAAAATATCTAAAATATCAAATTATGCGAGGATTGTAAAATTCAAAACAGATTGTCAAAAAACCCAATATCAGAGCTGTGCAATGTGACCTTCATCATGTTCATGCCAGCTGCCAGGTGTTGGTGTCTGTCAATCAGTGTCAGTCTAAAAATAGCCTGTCTGGGTGTCAAGTCTATTGATTTTTTTTTTTTTTCTATTGTCGTCTGTATCAAAAATCAGTTCTGTCCAAAGTTTCAGTTTGGAAGGATCAACCATGCCTTTGAGTGAAAGTGACAAGGTTACCATTGAAAACTGTTTCAGGGAGAAAGGCTGGGGTGGAAGAAGGATGGTAAAGGAATTTCCAGGCAAGGGGTGGAATCATGTCACTGTAAATAGACTATCGCTAAAATACGCACTACAGGGTCAATAGCATGTACAATTGGCAGTGGGAGACCCAAGACTACATATTTGAAGGAGAACAAGGACCGCTTTGAGGAACTGATTCAATCCCAGGAGGAGAACCCAGGGACCCACAAATCTCTTAGAGAAGTTGCAAGCGATTTATAAGTGAGCAAATCTTCTGTGCAAAGAATGGCGAAAGAACTGGAGCTAAAGCCCTTCAAGAGGATACGGGTATCAAGGAGGGACCAAAATGTTAGAAGGAAAAACAAAACTCGCTGTCGTTACTTGAATGACCGCTACTCGGCCACTGATGTGAAAAGATCATTTTTACAAACGAGAATGACTTTACGTTAGAGATAGCTAAAAATCGCCAAAACGGTCGCGTTTATGGGAAACGGAAACGAGAAATTCAGCCATCTCGCCTCTATCATGAGACTTCTAGATTTTCAAAAAAGATAACGGTTTCAGCTGGAATATTCAGGAAAACATTCATTTTATTGACACTGACAGAGCCAAGGTTAATAGTGAAAACTACATTCAGTTATAGGATGATAATCTTTTTCCGGATTGTAGGCGCCTTTATCCTAGAAACAATTACGTGTTTCAGCAAGATGGGACTCCTTCACACACAAGTAGGGTAACCCAGGCCCATCTGGAGGAGGCTACACCAGAATTCATCAAGAAGGATGAATGGCCTCCACAAAGTCCTGACTGTAACCCAATGGATTATGTCATATGGGGAAAAAAAAAAAGTTTACCGGGGAATGAGAGACAAACTGACCGAGCAGGCGTTAAAGGACAGGAAAATAATGTCATGGGAGGAGATATCGGTGGAAGAAACACGTAAAAGCATTTCTGCTGGGAAGAAAAGGCTTCGTTTAGTCGTGGAGGAAGATGGAGGCCACATTGAGCATAAAGTGAAGTAAGTGAGTTTTCCTCTGATACTGGATTTTTTGACATGCTGTTTTGAATTTGAGAATACTCACACAATTTGATATTTAATATATTTTGCAGACTTGTTGATGATACCCTAAGGCTACTGTGTAAAAATGTTTCAATGAATTAGGTTTTTCTATCACTGAGAAAATGATTGTCAAAAAGCTGTTCACTTTTTTTTTACACCCGATACACTCACACTCACACACACACACACACACACACACACACACACACACACACACACACACACACACACACACACACACACATATATATATATATATATATATATAAACACACACACACACACACACACACACACATATATATATATATATGTGTGTGTGTGTGTGTGTGTGTGTGTACATAAATCATTATATATATATATATATATATATATATATATATATATATATATATATATATATGTATATATGCAGTCAGGTTCGGTTTAAGATTCAAAGAGGTAACAGAGCATGCGGATTGATCCATTAAAACACACACACACACACACACACAGATATATATATATATATATATATATATATATATACATATATTTCTTTATTCATTTATCTATTTATTTATCTGTTTACCTATACATACCCTTTCTAACCTCCCTCTTCTCTCAAAATGTCTTGAAAGAATCGTTCTCTCACAACGTTTGATTCATCTGAATGCCAATAGTCTGACAGATCCACATCAGTCAGCTTTGAGGGCTTGGCACAGCACCCTCAAAGTCGCGAATGATCTTCATATCCTTCATAAACATGAAATATCGCTTTTGTCTCTCTTGGACCTTTATGCAGCGTTTGATACCATTTATCATGACACCCTTCTCCCTAGACTCCAAAACGCTTTCCAGCCTAAATCATAATATTTCTGCGCCCAGTCCCAGACAATCTCTGTTAACGACCATAAGTCATCAACATCACCACTCAATTTTGGCGTCACACAGGGCTCCGTGCTTGGACCCGTTATATTCGTTTTGTGCGACCTCAGACCTAAATCCTGCACGATCGATCAACATTCACAATTACACTATAGCTTTGCTGATGACAATCCAGCTTCAAATATCAGAATCTATTTGTAAACCCAGTCACTAGATCCCAAACCGCATCACAGATTTAAAACAATCAATAAAACCAAACTATAATTTAATGAAGAATAAAGCGGAAATCATGCTCCTTGCTCCCTCTAAATTATAGAATAACTCATCAATTACTGGATATATCTGCATTGGCTCTAATGATATTACCCTTTTCTTCATCGTCCCGCAATCTCGGTGTCACTTAACGCAATACAATACAATACAATACAATACAGTGCAATGCAACGTAACACAACACAACACAACACAACACAACACAACACAACACAACACAATTTACTTTGTTTCTGAAGAAAGCCGGTCTGTGTGTGTGTGTGTGTGTGTGTGTGTGTGTGTTCGTTCGTCTTCAGTTTAACGTCTTTCCACTTGAAGTGATATTAGACGAAAAAAAAAAAAGATGATGTTGTTGTTGTTGTTTCCTTTGGGCTGGAGCGAGGCAGATTTTGGGTTTTTCGTTCGTCTTCAGTTTAACGTCTTTCCACTTGAAGTGATATTAGACGAAAAAAAAAAAAAAGAAAAAAGAAAAGAAAAAAAAGATGATGTTGTTGTTGTTGTTTCCTTTGGGCTGGAGCGAGGCAGATTATGGGTTTTTCGCCTTTACTGTATAGTCAAACTTCTTCTGCGTTCGTGGGTTGCAATTCTCACGTTCACTCGTATGTACACGAGTGGGCTTTTACGCGAATGACCATTTTTACCCCCGCCGTGTAGGCAGCCATACTCCGCTTTCGGGGTATAGTCAAATAAAGAGGGGGCTGGGGGGGTGGGGGGGGGGGGGAGCAAAAAAAATGAACATGAACAAAACTTGTGCTTCTTCTGTTCCAGGATCGTGGAGAATTCCGATCTCTCTCTTGTGCCTTGGGCGTCTCTATCTCATCTGAGCAGACTGCGAATTATGTAAGTATCTGTCTGCCTGTCTGTCTGTCTGTCTGGCTGGCTGGCTGTCTGTATGTCTCTGTCTGTGCGTGCGTCTCACTGTCTCTGCTCTTCTCTTCATGTGTCTCTGTCTCTGTCTGTGTCCGTTTGTCTCTATCTCTGTCTCTGATGTATCTAATCTCTCCTTTTTTTCTTTTTCTTTTTTGGCTGGCTGGCTGAATGTCTCTGTTTGTGTGGGTGTCTCATTGTCTCTTCTCTTCTCTTCATGTGTCTCTGTCTCCGTCTCTGTCAGTGTCCGTTTGTCTCTGTCTCTGATGTATCTAATCTCTCCTTTTTTTTTTTTCTTTTTTTTTTGGCTGGCTGGCTGAATGTCTCTGTTTGTGTGGGTGTCTCATTGTCTCTTCTCTTCTCTTCATGTGTCTCTGTCTCCGTCTCTGTCTCTGATGTATCTAATCTCTCCTTTTTTTCTTTTTTTTTTTTTTTTGGCTGGCTGAATGTCTCTGTTTGTGTGCGTGTCTCATTGTCTCTTCTCTTCACTTCATGTGTCTCTGTCTCCGTCTCTGTCAGTGTCCGTTTGTCTCTGTCTCTGTCTCTGATGTATCTAATCTCTCCTTTTTTTTTTTTTTGGCTGGCTGGCTGAATGTCTCTGTTTGTGTGCGTGTCTCTGCATTGTCTCTTCTCTTCACTTCATGTGTCTCTGTCTCCGTCTCTGTCTCTGTCCATGTCTGTTTGTCTCTGTCTCTGTCTCTGATGTATCTAATCTCTCCTTTTTTTCTTTTTTTTGGCTGGCTGGCTGAGTGTCTCTGTTTGTGTGCGTGTCTCATTGTCTCTTCTCTTCTCTTCATGTGTCTCCGTCTCTGTCTCTGTCTGTGTCTGTGTCTGTTTGTCTCTGTCTCTGATGTATCTAATCTCTCCCTTTTTTTTTTTTTTTGGCTGGCTGAATGTCTCTGTTTGTGTGCGTGTCTTATTGTCTTTTCTCTTCACTTCATGTGTCTCTGTCTCCGTCTCTGTGTCTGTCCGTGTCTGTTTGTCTCTGTCTCTGATGTATCTAATCTCTCCTTTTTTTTTGGGGTGGGGGGGGGGGGGGGGGGGGGGGGGGGGGGCTGGCTGCCTGAATGTCTCTGTTTGTGTGCGTGTCTCATTGTCTCTTCTCTTCTCTTCATGTGTCTCTGTCTCCGTCTCTGTCCGTGTCTGTTTGTCTCTGTCTCTGTCTCTGATGTATCTAATCTCTCCTTTTGTTACTGACTTTTTCTGTCGTTCCCCCCCCTCTCTATAAAAATTAATCACGCGAATGCGAACGAGGAGAAGACTTTGGAACCGGACCCACAATATTTTCTTGTTCTTCTGTGTGCAATTTTGTTTGTTTGTTGTTTTTTTTTTTGTTGTTGTTGTTGTTTTTTACCTTGCCTTTGTCGTCAAGTTGAAAACAAACAGTGTGTGTGTGTGTGTGTGTGTGTGTGTGTGTGTGTGTGTGTGTGCGTGCGTGCGTGCGTGCGTGCGTGCGTGTGTGTGTGTGTGTGTGTATGCGCGCGCGCGTGTACGTGTGTGTGTGGGGGGGTGGGGGGGTGAGGGTGGAGAGAGTATTGTATTTCTCTACGTTTTGTTGTTGTTGTTGTTGCTGTTCTTTTCACTGTTGTTGTTGGTATTGCTGTTGTTGCTTTTGACCATGCGGTGTGTATACAGTTACGTTTTGTTTATTCATTTAATCTCAGTGAAGAGTTTCCATTTCGGTTTCGATTTCGATCTGTCTCTGTCTCGTTAAATATGTTAATCTTAAGAATCTTGGAATCTCTCTCTGTTTCTCTGTCTGTATGTCTGTCTCTGTCTCTCTCCTCTCTGTATGTCTGTCTGTCTGTCTCTGTCTCTGTCTCTCTCTCTGTCTCTCTCTCTCTCTCTCTCTCTCTCCTCTCACATGTGTCCATTTCAAGAATGATAATAAGCCAACGCTTGAAGAAAAAGACTCAATCAAAGGCTCTGAAACAAAACAAAACAAAACAAACAAACAAACAACAACAAAACACACACAAAAACACGCCTGAATGGAAGAACATTTTGTTTATCTATGAGGCCGTTTGCTGTCCTGCTATTTTAGGTTAATGACCCATTTTGCTTACATCGACTGTAACTTAATCCTAGGGAGGTTTTAAACAAAACAAAACAAACAAAAAATACAAAAAATACAAAACAAAAAAAAAGTCTTTGAATATTGAACACACCCCAGTCTTTACATGAAAAGACAGGCCACAGGCGGTGAGGAGGTTAAACAACAGACCATTGTTTGGGGCAACAATCAGATCAGTAAACAGGAAAACTGCTATTCATAATGAAATAACATCACAGCTATGCTATGACCATTTTTATTTTGTGTTAGATTCAATTGAAGGGGGGCGAGACACAAGAGATACAGAAGGAGAAGATGATGAAACTGAAGACATCTCAGACGAACCCCTGTATATTAATTCCCCGATAAAAGTGGATGAAATTAAAGCCAGCATTAGAAATATCAAAAATGAAAAAAAAAAAAGTTCCAGCCCAGTTGAAATAATCGGAGAGGCGCTAAGAAATGTCGATACTGTTGTTATTGACTTTCTCATGTCATTGTCTAGATTCAAACACTCAACTGTTAGCCACCGTTCTTTCTCTGTCTCTGGACCTTGCAATTGGAATGAACTTCCTCTTTCGCTTCGTCAGGTCTCCGCACTCAGCTCTGGCCTTAAAACCCACCTCTTCCCAGAATAGCCTCCCTTGTCTTTAGTTTCTCCAGTTTTAGAGTTACGCTTGCGTGTGATTGACCAGTGCAGTGCTTTGATTTGTCTCTGCACAAGATTCAGCGCTATATAAATATCATTATTGTTGTTATCATTGTCTAACAAATTGTTTGAAAAAGGACTATTTTTTATAGACTGGTGTAAATCAATAATTGTACCAATTCATAAGAAGGGGGACACGAATAATCCAGACAACTGCAGGGTGTTGCTCGCTCTAACAAGCGCAGTTATCAAAGTATATACTGATATTTTGAACAGAAGGCTTGCTTGATGGCAGAAAGAGAGGGAAAATTTTGAAGAACAAGCAGGTTTTAGAGTGGGGTTTAGTACCACAGATCATCTGTTTTACTTTATATGCTTTAGTTCAAACATTTCTGAAGAAGAATACTAAATTATATATTTCCTTTGTAGACTTTAAAAAAGGAGTTTGACTCTGTGAATGGTAATGTATTGTGGCATGCTTAGAGAAAATCCTATGTCAATGGAAATATGTATATGGTACTTCGAGGTGTATATGAGTCAGTCTTGGTATGTGTACGTGAAAAAGGAGTTTATTTTGACTTTTTAGCTGTCCCCGTGGTGTAAAGTAAGGCTGTATTCTGAGTCCTAAAATGTTTGCACTCTTTATAAATGAATTAGCCATTGGAGTGTTAAGAAACGGTAGGCATGCATACAATTAATTCCAGGTGGCGTTGAAATATTCATGTTAATGTTTTCTGATTATGTGATTTTGCTTACTAGCACTGAGACTGTCTTGCAGAATAAGCTTAATGTATTGAAAAACAAAAGCAAATTGCAATTATCTGTTAACCTAGACAAGGCAGATATTACTGTTTTTCGTAATAGAGGTCATTTATCTCAGTGAGAAAAATGATTGTGTGGTATTATGGAAATGCGACTTATCAATGTTTATAAGTATTTAGGAATGTTGTTAAGACAAGGATGAGTTTAAAAACAGGATGGTCAGAAATGTGCAGGAAAAGAAAACAGGGAGTAACGGAAATTTTAAAATCTATGAAGAAACTAGAAACAACTCATCCTTTTTATTTTGGAAGTTGTTCTATACACAAGTAAAGCCATTGCTAACATGCAGCAGAAGTATGGGGTCTTGAAGAAAATACTGAAATGAAAAAAAAAAGTACATACATTAGCCATAAAGAGATTTATAAATGTTCCATTGCATTCATCTAACACGATGGCATACGGTGACTCTGGAAGGTATCCTTTATGTATTCGAGCTTTTGTGAAATGCATCAAGAACCAGTTACAAAGAAGTGTGTAAAAGTGTGGACGCCTGAGAGTGTGGAAGAACTGAAAGGCTGTTTTGAATGCACCGAATGGAATAATCTGCTTGATTCATGTGATACTGTAAATGAAGCTGTTGATGTTGTATTCGCTTACATCTCTTTTTGCGAAGACATGATTGTTCCCAAGAAAACCATCAAGATCTTCCAAAACAATAAGCCCTGGATATCAAAGGCCCTTAATTCTACCCTGAAAGAAAAGAAAATCGTTTTTTCAGAGCAGCGATGGAACTCTAAAGAAATCTGTACAAAACAAGTTAAAAAAGGAAATAAAGAAATCTAAACACACTTATAAGAAGAAGGTAGAAAAGCAGTTTGAAAGAGGCAGTATGGCTGATTTATGGAAAGGTATAAGATTACTTTCTGGACAGTATAAGGCGTAGGTGTCTGCATCACCGATGCCATGTGATGAACAAAAGCATTTTTCAGAGAAACTTAATGGGTTTTATTGCCGCTTTGAACGAGACGACTTTAAAAAATGATTTAGTAAAACTAATTGCTGACCTTCAGAAAAACGCTTATAATGATGAAAATTATGTTCTTGTTGATTCCTGTGCTGTTGAATTTGTGTTAAAAAAAACTGCATGTGAAAAAAGCAATAGTTCCTGATGAGATCAGTGGTCGTCTTTTGAAGACGTGTGCCTCACAGTTATGTGGTGTTTTTAGCAGCCTATACACCTGGTCTTTAAAGGATTGTCGTGTCCGTGACCTGTGGAAGAAATCAGTCATTGGTCCTGTCTCAAAAAACAAAAGACCTGTCCCCCTTGAACGACTATCACCCCATTGCCCTTAACCTCTATTATGATGAAGTGCTTTGAACGTATAATCTTCAAACACATTCTGTCATATACTGTTCCACACAATGATCAACATCAGTTTGCTTACAGAGCCAGTCCTTCACCCTCCTTCACCACACATACACCCACCTTGAGAAACCAAATTCGTTTGTTCGTATTCTGTTCATTGATTTTTCTTCTGCGTTCAATACTGTACAACCACATCTGATGGCATTGAAGCTTCTCTCCTTTTAACGTTTGTCCAAAGTTCATTCTATGGATCTTCAATTTTCTCGTTAACAGAACTCTGTCCGTTTTCTTCAAGCTCTTTCCTCCTTCAAAACAGCTTCAGTTGGTGCCCCCCAAGGAACAGTTCTGTCACCTGTCCTGTTCACATTATGCACCAGCGACTGCACTGGTACAAACACAACACCCTTGATAAAATACTCTGATGACTCTGCACTTGAAGATCTTTCTAACTCTGACGCTGTCTATTTTGAACAAGTTGAGATGTTTTCTTCGTGGTGCAAGGACAACTTCTTAGATTTAAATGTTCAAAAAACAAAAGAAATGGTTATTGATTTCAGGAAACTCACGTACCCCGTCACGCACGTCTATATCAATGGAACAAAAATTGAAAGAGTTAATGAATACAAATATTCGGGTACAATAATAAACTCAGTTTTACACCCAATTCCTATCACATCAAAAAAAAAATTGCCAGTCTCGCCTCTACTGTGTACAGAAGCTTAGAAATGTTCAGGTCAATCCTAAAGTTCTCCAGGGTTTTCACCGATGCTTCACTGAATCGGTTTTAACTTTCTCTTTTATCTGATGGTACCGAAGTTTAAATGTGAAGTACAAGATTACATAGAGCAAAATTGTGAATGTGTCCACCAAAATAGTTGGTGTCTAGCAAGAACCTCTGAATAACGTATACAAACGCCGTGTGTAAGAAAATCAACAAAGATCATAAGTGATGACAGCCATATTCTCTCAAAATACCACGAACGTTTACCTTCAGGGAAACGCTGTAGATTTCCCAACATGAAAATCTTTAGAACCCAAAACAGTTTTATATCTCAGTCGATTCAGTTCTTAAATAACTGCATTTTTATCATTGGCCCCTGTGTGTGTGTGTGTGTGTGTGTGTGTGTGTATGTGTGTGCGCGCGCGCGCATGTGTGCGTGTGTGGAGCCAAGTCTCTGTGTGTGCGTATGTGTGCATGTATATTTGTGTGTGTGTGTGTGTGTGTGTGTGTGCGCGCGCGCGCGCGTGTGTGTGTGTGTGTATGTTTGCATACAAGGTTATGTGAATCATATAATTGTGCACTGATTTTGGATACTGTTGAATAGCTGGTTTTAATCATGTACATCGTCGTTTTAATTATAGCACGATATTTTCATCTGTTCTCTTACTATGCTTATCGCTTTGTTGCTTTGTGATTACTGTATGAGATTAATCAGCATTAACTTTGTATTTACGGTTTCATGTTCCTTATGTATTCATGATGAATGACTGAAAGTATGTAATCATTACATATGTATGATTACGATCGTTGTCCAAAAGATGTCCACATCAACTCAGCATTTCAGCATTTTATGTCTTTTATGTATTCGCAATGAATGACTGTGATTTTCGTGTATTGTTTGTATAGAATACACTTCACATGACTTTCTCTTATTGAGATAATAAAGTAATCTGTATTCTGTATCAAGTACTGGAAACAAATCTAACTCAGCTCCCTACAGATAGACTATGCAGACAGACATATGACACCTTACTCCAGCAGGTTGAGTTAGGTTAACTGTAACTGGGTGGGCAATGTTAAGCAAGTTATTACAGTAAATGTGTTTGGTATGGCTTAGTCAGGGAGTTGGGGATGAAAGGGGATTTATTTCGGAATTTAAAGATCGTTTAGTATCTTGTTATAAACAAAACTAGCACTCCAAGATGGAAGATAATATAAAAGTATTCTTGGTTCCGTTTCTTCCAAAAGTATTTTACAACCAGAGAAATAGTCATGGTAATAGTTACCACTAATGGCACAGGGGAGATGTTAGCAAGATTGAGAAACAGAACCTTAGGTTTAAAACCAAATAGAAGATGGTTTGATTCGGAAGGTACTGTGGATAGTTTGTGCATAGTGTGTATGGATGGTGTGAGAGAAGATGAAGATAATTTCCTGTTTCATTGCAAAGCTTGTCAAGATACCAGAACAACTTACTGACAATAGTTATTTTGTCATCTGTTTAATTTGCTTCCTTCCGCAAAATACACGATGCTGCAATTGAGATCTCCTTGACATGAGGGCTGTAGATTGGCCAGTGTCCATAAACAATGTCTGAAGCGTCTCTCTCTCTCTCTCTCTCTCTATGTATCTCTGTCTGTCTGTCTGTCTATCTGTCTTTCCCTCTCTGTCGCTGTCTCTCTCTCTCTGCATTCTTATTATTGTGCTTATCTCTATATTCTGGAAAATACATTTTTATTAGTTCGTTCGTTCGTTCGTTCGTTCTCTCTCTCTGTGTCTCTCTCTGTCTCTCCCTCCCTCCCTCTCTCTGTGTCTGTCTCTCTCTCTCTCTCTCTGCATTCTTGCTATTGTGCTTGTGTCTATGTTCTGGAAAATAAATTTTCATTAGTTCATTCGTTCGTTCGTCCTCTCTGTCTGTCTGTCTGTCTCTGTCTGTCTCTGTCTGTCTGTCTGTCTCTCTGTCTCTCTGTCTGTCTGTCTCTGTCTCTGTCTCTGTCTCTCTCTCTCTCTCTCTCTCTCTCTCTCTCTCTCTCTCCTGTCACATTTCTCTATTTCAAGAATGATACTAAGCCAACGTTGAAAGAAAGAAACTCGATAGAAGGGTTTGAGACAAAAACAGCAACAAAAAACACGCCATACTGAAAGGCCATTTTGTCTATTTACGAAGCTATTTTCTGTCCTGTTGTTGCCAGCCAAAGACCCACTTCGCTTATATCAGATGCAACTTAATCATAGATAAGTTTAACTCACTCAGTACGGCCAGTCCTCTCTTCTCCTCTACGCAGACCCCTCGGATGTCCAGTGAGTGTCTCAATGACCCAACCTTTAGCTTCCGTCGTCAGAACTGTGGTATTCTTTGTCAACATTCACGTCTTTAGTATAAGAGCCTTCCGCTTGCAATATTTTGATGATGGTAATTGGGGTGAAACGCTGTCAGCGTCGTCTCTTTCGCCGTTCGTATGGAAAGAGTTAAAGAAAGCTCTTTAATAAACAAAAAGGCATTGGAATAAAAGGAAAGCAATATCCGGTACGTCTTTGCATTGCTCGAAAGGTAGGTTACGTGTGATGTGATTTTGTCTGAAAGACAGTTGTTCATAAACAACAACAAACAAACAAACAAAAACAACAACAAAAAACAACAACAACAAAAAGAGGAAAAAAGAAGAAGAAAAAACAACTTCGCAGTGTTGTTTGTTGTTGTTGTTTTGTTTGTTTGTTTGTTTTGGGGTGTTTTTTTGTGTGTGTTTTTTTTTCAACTGAGCAGGGACGTAGATTTCGTTCATCATTGCAGACTACTTGTATTCATACAGGGAAAACCAGCGGCTTAGTTTACAGGGTTTCTTTCTTTTTTTCTTTTTTTTCTCTTTTTTTGTTGTTGTTTTGTTTTGTTTTATCCAAGATCCAAGGTTAGTATGAAAGCGTAAAGACTGATTCGGGTATGTTGCAACGGATTTTTAATTAAGCGGGTTGGGTTATGCTGCTGGTCAGGCATCTGCATAGCAGATGTGGTTTAGCGTGTATACATTTATGGATTTGCCCGAATGCAGTGACCACCTCCTTAAGAAACTGAAACTGAAACGGTTGCACCATATTTGCTGTTAAAAAAGGAATTTTAAAAAAGAAGAGAGAGAAGAAAGCACTAGTTTTCTTTTTCAGACACTGTAATTGTGTGCGGGTTCATTGTGTGTGTGTTTGTGTTTTTTCTTCTTTCGTGTTGCATGATATTGAAAACGATGGATAATGCTATTGGAAGATCTGTTATAAGGAAATGGAAAAAAAAAGGAAATGAAAATAAAGAAGAGAGAGCAAAAAAAAAAAAAAAGATAACAGAAAGAAAGGAGAAAAATGATGACGGAAGAAAAAGAAGGGAAAAAAACGAAAAAAAAGGGGGAAAAAAACGAAAAAAAGAAAGAAAAGAAAAAGAGAAAGAAAAAAAAAAGGAAAGAAAAAGAAAAAAAACAAAAAAAACGAAAATCTTCCATGGATGCTGAGACAGCCCTGCACATTTGCAGAACTTGAACGCATCCTCTGATTTCTCCTTTAAAAAAAAAAAAAAAAAAAAGAGAAGAAAGCTTGGAAAATTAGGTCAGAAGTTAAAGGGGAAAGAGACAGGGAAGGGTAGGGAGGTGCAGAGGATGGTGGTGGTGGTGGGGGGGGGGGACGAGGGGGTAGGGGGAGGGGGGTGGCTTGAATAGTAATGGGAGTTTTGGAACGTAACTATGCGAATGTCAGGCATCTGCTCATGTGGTGTGGTGTAGCGTGTATGGGTCAGACCGCACGCTTTCCTGCCCCCTTGAAACTTCAACTGAAAACGTAGTTGACATTCTTGACTAACCATTGTTCTCTTAAAGGTTAATTTGTGTGTGTGTGTGTGTGTGTGTGTGTGTGTGTGTGTGTGCGCGCGCGCGCGCGCCTAGAGTTGACTTAATCAAGATTTTGCGCCTTTTAAATATTAGTAGTAGTAGTATTTGTATGTATTTATCTCTTTTATTATTATTATTTTTATATATATATATATATATATATATAAAAATTTTTTTATTTTATTTATTTATTTATTTTTTTTCTTCTCAAGGCCTGACTAAGCGCGTTGGGTTACGCTGCTGGTCAGGTATCTGCTTGGCAGATGTGGTATAGCGTATATGGATTTGACCGGACGCAGTGACGCCTCCTTGAGCTATGATACTGATACTGATACTGATAAAGGTTAATTAACTTGGACCTGACAGAAAATATGGAACATAGATCACGAAAGGAGGATTCAAGAACTCACTCTGTGCGTGAAACAAACAAGAAACAAAGCTCTTGATTGGTGGGGTCAATAATTATGACACATCTGCAAGACTGCTACAAGAACAAGATTCTTCTTTCTTCTTGCCGTTCCACGACCAACATGGACCTGCCGATGACTCTGTCATGGTTCATGCATGCTGGGTATTTCCGTGTCTCCAAAACCTACCGAACACTGACATGGGTTACAGGATCTTTAACGTGCGTATTAGATCTCCTGCGTGCGTATACACACGAAGGGGGTTCAGGCACTAGCAGGACTGCACATTTGTTGATGTCTACGTCTAATATCACTGATAGTGAAAAGACGCTAAACTAAAGAACGAACATTTGTTGACCTGGGAGATCGGGGAAAAACAAAAATCTCCACCTTTAACCCACCAGGCGCCGTTACCGTGATTCGAAGCCGGGATCCTCAGATTGAAAGTCCAACGCTTTAACCACTCGGCTGTTGCACCCGTTCTGCAAGTTCCTATTCTCAGGGAATGATAGCCCACGCTTTCTGGTAATCCCATGCTCTCTCCTACATTGCGAGAAAAAGCGTGGGGTTGTGACAAGACGAGTTCGTTCCCTTGCCGCGCTTTCTCGTCGTTTTGAGAAATTGTTGGATTGTCTGAAGGTGTGAGTTAGCAGGGGAGGTAAGGTGTAAATACAGAATGGAAAAAGAATATCAAGTTTGATACGAAGCAAGCAGAATAGGAATCCTCTTATTATTATTATTATTGTTATTATTATTCGTTCAGTTTCAGTTTCAGTAGCTCAAGGAGGCCTTACTGCGTTCGGACAAATCCATATACTCTACACCACATCTGCCAAGCAGATGCCTGACCAGTCAGGCCTTGAGAAAAAATAGTAAATAAATAATAGATAAATGCATAAAAAAAGAAGTACTACTACTAATAATAATATGTATAAGACGCGAAAACTTGATGAAGTCAACTATAAGCGTACATAAATATATTTTTTATTAATCGTTCGTGTGCTGCAACTCCCACGTTCACTCGTATGTACACGAGTGGGCTTTTATGTGTATGACCGTTTTTACCCCGCCATGTAAGCAACCATACTCCGTTTTCGGAGGTGGGTGTGCATGTTGGGTATGTTCTTGTTTCCATAACCCACCGAACGCTGACATTGATAACAAGATCTTTAACGTGCGTATTTGATCTTTTGCTTGCGTGTACACACGAAGGGGGTTCAGGCGCAAGCAGGTCTTGCACATAATACATGTTGACCCGGGAGATCGTCAAAATCTCCACCCTTTACCCACCAGGCGCCGTTACCGAGATTCGAACCCGGGACCCTCAGATTGAAAGTCCAACGCTTTAACTACTCGGCTACAGGACAAAAAGTGACATAGATGCACGAAGACTTCTTCGGAGATGAATGGCTCCGTTCTGTTTAAACGCCATTCAACGCCAACAAAATTTGTTGTGTGTGTGTGTGTCAGCCGAAAACATTTTTTTTTTTAATCTGTCACATCGCAGAGTCCCGTTTATTCATTTAGTTAGTTAGTAATCCATGTATTAGTTTCTGGTCTGTCTATGGTGTGTTTTGTTTTGTTTTGCTTTGTTTTGTTGGTGTGTTGTTGTTATTTTACATAATAGTTTCGCTTATAATCACGGGTTGTCTTTTTTCTTAACCGATGAACTAAAATAGTACCATATTTTACAAAGACACTACTACTACTACTACTACTACTACTACTACTACTACGACAACAACAATTATCTGAGTTATTATTTTTTTCACTACACACAAAAATATAACATGCATATGATAATATGTACGTCCGATACTTGCTGAGAACGTCTTCATCTTCATCTTCTTCATTCGTGGGCTGTAACTCCCACGTTAAATCGTATGTACACGAGTGGGTTTGTACGTGTATGGCTGTTTTTATCCCGCCATGTAGGCAGCCATACTCCGCTTTCGGGTGTTGAGAACAGTTCCGAGTTAACGTTTTGTCTGTTTTTACTGTTGGGTTTTGTTTTCGTTTTTTTAATTTGTTGTGGTTATTTTATTATTTTCCTTCTATCGTTTCTGATGTATATTACTGTTCCCCACTCTACATATAAAATGATTTTTTTGTTTTTTTTAAAGAAAAAGAAAAAAGCTATAAGAAAAATGGGGAAAACAAGATAAGACCTGTTTCTGTGTCTGTCAGTCTGTCTGTCTCTTTCTATGTCTCTTTCTTTGCATTCGAATTCTCTCTCTCTCTCTCTCTCTCTCTCTCTCTCTCTCTCTCTCTCTCTCTCTCTCTCTCTCGCTCTCTCTCCTCTCTCTCTCTTTCTCTTCTGTCTTTCACCCCCCATCTCTCTCTTTCCCTCCCTTCGCCCTGTGTGTGTGTGTGTGTGTGTGTGTGTGTGTGTGTGTGTGTGTGTGTGTGTGTCTCTCTCTCTCTCTCTCTCTCTCTCTCTCTCCCTCTCTCCTTACAAACTTATACATTGCATGCATTTTTCATGACTTGGGCTATTGGTCTAAGTCGACTAAAAATTTTTTGTTTTTATCTTTCCTGGCTGTGTTTTTGTGGGGTTTTTTCCTCTCTTTTATTCATTTTTTTTCCTTTTCTTCTCCTTCGATGACAAAGGAATCTTTTTAGAAAAAAAAGCTTTCCTTGCGTATTCCATTACCCATAGTAACTCTCTCTGTCTCTCTGCCTCTGTCTGTCTATCTGTCTGTCTGTCTGTCTGTCTATCTCTCTCTCTCTCTCTCTCTCTCTACCTCTCTGGTTCTCTTCTGTCTCTGTCTCTGTCTCTTTCTCTCTTCCTCTCTCTCTCTCTCTCTTTCCTTAAACTTTGTGTTTCCATCCTTTATTCATTTTCCCCCGTGTTTTTTTTTTTTGTTTGTTTTTCGTGTGTGTTTTCTTTTTCTTTTTTCCAGGACGATATTGGAAAAAAAAAGCATTGTTTGAGTGCTCTTGTTAGCTCAGGGATATTAAAGTATATCCCACCCCTCTCTCACGCTCTGTCTGATTGTAACTTATTTTCAATATTGTTTCTGACTTGACTGTTAACTCGTGAAATATGGATCTCTCCCTCTCCCATTATGCACCGTTTATTGTGTTTGTTTTCTGATTGTTTTTTTTTTCTGTTTCGGTTTTTTGTTTTTTTTTGTTTTCTATTTCGTTTTACATTTCTGTTATACCATGTTCTTTTATATGTATCTAAGGATTTGACTCTCTCTCTTTCTCGCTTTCTCTCTGCCTCTCTTTCTCTCTGTCTTTTTTGTCTTACACACTTTACTTTGGTTGATTGATTGATTGATTGATTGATTGATACGGATACCTATATAGCGCCTATCCTCGGTCGGATACCAAGCTCTAAGTGCTTTACAAACACGGGGTCATTTACACAACAGGCTGCCTTCCTGGGTAGAGCCGACTGACGGCTGCCACTAGGCGCTCATCATTCGTTTCCTGTGTCATTCGAGCAGATTTCAGGCACGCACACATACACACTCAGACAGATATGCAACAGTTCACACGTATGACCCTTCTGTTTATTTACCTCGCCATGTAGGCAGCCATACTATGTTTTCGGGGGTGTGCATGCTGGGTATGTTCTGGTTTCCATAACCCACCGAACGCTGACATGGATTACAGGATCTTTAACGCGCGTATTTGATCTTCTGCGTGCGTATACACACGAAGGGGGTTCAGGCACTAAGCAGGTCTGCACATGTGTTGACCTGGAAGATCGGGAAAAGAAATATACACCCTTTACCCATCAGGCGCCGTCACCGAGATTCGAACCCAGGACCCTCAAATTGAAAGTCCAACGCTTTAACCGTTCAGCTATTGCGCCTGTACTTTACACTTTTCCATTATTCCTTTCTCTCTCTCTCTCTCTCCTCTCTCTCCCTCTCTCTCTCTCCCCTCTCTCTCTCTCTCTGTCTCTCTCTCCCACCTCTCTCTCCTACTCTCTCTCTCTTCTCTCTCTCCTCACTCTGTCTCTCCCTCTGTCTTTCTCTCTCTCTCTGTCTCCTCTCTCTCTCTCTGTCTCTCTTTCTCGCTCTCTCTCTCTTTCCCTCTCACTGTATGTCTTTCTCTTCACTTTCTCGCATTCCTGTTCTTTTTCTTCTGTCTGTTCTCTCTCTCTGTCTCTCTCTCTCTGTCTCTCTCTCTGTCTCTGTCTCTCTCTCTCTCTCTGTCTCTCTCTCTCTCTCTCTCTCTCTCTCTG
>NC_134883.1:45724400-45726900 GCF_041734735.1 Babylonia areolata
TTCAAAATACAAGACTTACCCATCTATCTTGAATTTGCTATTGGAGAAGAAAGGTTCCATCAAAATATATTGTTTGGCATGTACATCAGCTTTGTCATAAAATTCTAAATAACTATGGAGTTCATCTTTCCAAAAGGGGGTTTATTGTACGCCCTCTAACTCTCAGAACTATTAGGCCATATTCCTGTAACATTTCAACTACTGGACATTCTATTAACATTTTATTTTTCATTTTTGGACAATATGACAAAGTATAGCAGTTTTTCAACCATGTGAGTTTCCGAGATTTCATGAATGATAGAATATGCGGAATATTCATACCCGACACCCCCGTTTTATGCCCTGTGCACTCATGCCACTAATCTTTTAACTTTATCTCTTTTTTTTATATATCCCAGACAACATTAAAACATTTTCTGCAATTCTTGAATACTGTTATCTGGTGGATTTGGAAGTATAATCTACAAGTAAATTAATTTTGACAATAATTATAATCGACTTAAGGACCGCTAGTGTCCCCACATGAATAATTGATCTTTTCATCCATGCATTAAACTTTTATTTTATAATTTCGTTGAACTCATCAGTCATGCTTAGTTCTGTTTATTTAGTTAGTAAACCAGAGCCATAGGAGACAGACAGACAGAGAGAGAAAGAGAGAGAGAGAGAGAACAGACAGAAGAAAAAAGAACAGGGAAGCGGGAAAGTGAAGAGAAAGACATATATATATATATATATATATATATATAGAGAGAGAGAGAGAGAGAGAGAGAGAGAATAATGGAAAAGTGTAAAGTACAGGCGCAATAGTTGAACGGTTAAAGCGTTGGACTTTCAATTTGAGGTTCCCGGGTTCGAATCTCGGTGCTGGCGCCTGATGGGTAAAGGGTGGATATCTTTTTCCGATCTCCCAGGTCAACACATGTGTCAATTGTCACAAAGATGGCAAACCCTTGACACCCAGTGATAAAGTTGGTCTACATGCTTAGATATATTGACTCTCCCAAATAACGTGAGCTTGACAAAAAGAATTATTATTATTATATGAGCTTACAACACCTCTAAAATCAAACCAAAAACACAAACAGAAGAAGGCATAAATGAACATATGTTCTCTCTCCCTCACACACACACACACACACACACACACACACACACGCCACCCAAGCACCCCCCACCCCCTCTGCCCCTACTCCCCGTGAATGAATAGAACAAGTAATGTTCACTCCATCACAGCCCACCCATTGTTTTGATGAATTTTTTTTACAAATCACCCACACTGACATCACTTACGTACTGAGCAGCTGCAGGTGCCCACACGTAATTTCCGGCTCGCCTTTGAAAGCAGTTCATGTGTCAGCTGGCCCCGTTGACTGGCCGAAGGGGTGGGCAGAAGTTGGGAGCAGGGTGGGTTTTAGCTGCGGGGATTTGGGAGTGGGTGGGTGGACAGTGATGAACACACTTGTTGTGGGAGAAACAGGTCCTGACGAACACGGAGGTGGTGGTGAAACTAGAGAACAGGAAGTAGGAAGTCGATTCAGTTTCGTTGTTGTTGTTTGTTTGTTTGTTTTGCTGTTGTTGTTATCTTTGTTGTTGTTGTTGTTGTTGTTGTTTTGCTGCCCCATCATTAGATTTGTATTTGTATTTTTATTTCTTTTCATCACAACCAATTTCTCTGTGTGAAATTCGGGCTGCTCTCTGCAGGGAGAGTGCGTCGCTATACTACAGCGCCACCCCCACCCCCCCTTTTTTTTTCTTCCTGCGTGCAGTTTTATTTCATTTTTTCCTATCCAAGTGGATTTGTCTACAGAGTTTTGCCATGAACAAACCTTTTGTTGCCGTGGGTTCTTTTACGTGCGCTAAATGCATGCTGCACACGGGACCTCGGTTTATCGTCTCATCCGAATGACTAGCGTCCAGACCACCACACAAGGTCTAGTGGAGGGGGAGAAAATATCGGCCGCTGAGCTGTGATTCGAACCAGCGCGCTCAGATTCTCTCGCTTCCTAGGCGGACGCGTTACCTCTAGGCCATCACTCCACATCATTTTCACCATCTCAGTGGTATTACTCCCACGTTGCTTATTCCGAGTCCACCTCTACCCCTACCCCCTACCCCCACTCCCCCTCGCCACTTTCTATGTAAGCATCGTTTTATTTCTAACGGTTGTTTGCCATTCATGACAACCAAAGTCCTTTGGTGGGCGTTCTTTCTCTTTTCATGGCCCAACTGTCTGGAACGAACTCCTCTGCAGATCAAACACTCGTCATTTTCCACTTCATTCAAGACTTCCCTGAAAATCCATTTGTTTAGACTAAGCTAACTTAAAAAGACAAAAACAAACTCCATTTCTGACGGTGTGTGTGTGTGTGTGTGTGTGTGTGTGTGTGTGTGTGTGTGTGTGTGTGTGTGTGTGTGTGTGTGTGTGTGTGTGTGTGTGTGTGTGTGTGTGTGTTTACCTGATTTTGTTTTTATATAAAGCGACTAGAAACATATGTAA
>NC_134883.1:45734400-45759400 GCF_041734735.1 Babylonia areolata
AAAATGTTCATGTTATGTATCAGAGGAAAAGTATATTATAAGAAAAAGTCTAAAGTGGTTGTGGTGTGTATTGAATGAGTTGTCATGGGAAGGAGAATATGTATATGCATATCAACAAGTATTAACCTACAACAATGTAAATATAAATAACAGTATTAAATGTGTGTGTGTGTGTGTGTGTGTGTGTGTGTGTGTGTGTGTGTGTGTGTGTGTGTGTGTGTGTGTGTGAGAGAGAGAGAGAGATAGTGTGTGTGTGTGTGTGTGTGTGTGTGTGTGTGTGTGTGTGTGTGTGCTCCAACTGTCTATGTTTAAACACGTGACAGGTATAGGAAATTTAGAAGGGATAAGGGAATGTTAGGGGGTGGAAACAAAGCACAGAATCTAATTAACTAACCTTAAAATCGACTGACTAATAAAAACATGTATGGTCCAATGTCAAAATATATACTTATATGTTATTAGATATTGGACATTTGGACAAGCTAACAATATATATATATATATATATATATATATATATATGTGTGTGTGTGTGTGTGTGTGTGTGTGTGTGTGTGTGTGTCGTGTAAAGGGTGAAGAGCAAAATAACTTTGTATCTGAGTTTTGGTAAAGGATTGGAATGAATCTAAACATAAGAAAGAATACACACGTTTATCATTTTCTGTCTGTGTAGCGCCTTGAAAGCGTCCATTTACCATCTATGCCAAAAGAGTATGTCTGTTCTTACTTACGTTGAACTTGCTTTAATGTTAAAGTTTGTATGAGTATTTCCAAGTTTCTAAAGGTTATGTTTAAACCTTCTTTTTTTTTTCCCAAACACGTTTGTCAGCTCTTTTTTTTCTTTCTTTTTTGTGCGTGTGTGTGTGTGTGTGTTTGTGTGTGGAATCAGTAAAACAAAACGTCCATATAATTATGTCAAGACAGTCAAACAAACAAGAAAGAAATGGAAATAAAATAAATTTTTAAAAAATGTTTAAAAACAGCAGAAAGTGAGAGTTTGACAAAAACGACTTTCCATTGCAGAAACACCACTCCCTTTTCACTCCCTCCGCCCCCTCCCTTCCCCCCCCCCCCCCCATCCCCCACACCTGTTAAAAAAACAAAAAAACTGGTGAAGAAAAGTATCGCATGCACTGTGAATATAAATTCGTTTAGAAAATAAAAATAAAAAGAACAAACAAACAAGCAAACCCATCTCCAGCAGATGTCAGAAGAAATAACGGATCAAGAAACAACACGAACAACAAACAAAACTGTATTTTCTTACTTATTCAAAACAAGACACCACCAACAACAACAACAGCAACAAAACAAAACAAAACAAAAAAAAACCCTGCAAGATAAAAGAAAAGAAAAGAAACAAGAACATGTTTTCTACACTAGTTGAACAGATACGTCTGAACGCTTTTATTTTCATTTTTTTCTGTTAAAGAAAACAACCCCCCCCAAAAACCCCACATCTTTTACAAGTTGCTTGAAAGTTGATGAACAGATGATTCTGAGTCGCTGAAAACATTGTTTTGTTATACTTTTCTTTATGGTTTTTTTCTTTGCTTTCGATTT
This sequence comes from Babylonia areolata, assembly GCF_041734735.1. Lineage (NCBI taxonomy): Eukaryota > Metazoa > Mollusca > Gastropoda > Neogastropoda > Buccinidae > Babylonia > Babylonia areolata. The sequence continues at coordinate 45,735,964 of NC_134883.1, forward strand.
CAATTCTTTAAATATTAAAAGGATACCCAGAGGTTAGATTGCGTTCCAAGCAGTCGTTATCTCTTTCTTTAAAACACGTCTTTTCCTGTGTGATTTTTAAAAAATTTATTTTGTTAAAAAGGGTAGTGGTGGGGATAGGGGTTGTACGGGTAGGTGTAGAAGGTGAAGGGGTAGTGTAGGATAACAGGCAGAGGATAGGTGCACAATCCACTCTCTCCTCGTACCACAGCAGGGTCTTTTAGAAAAGATGAATTGAGGTGTTTATTTCTCTAACTTTAAACAGCACACCTGGAACACACACAATAGTAAAACCCAGGTTAAACCAATACCAAAACATATTATGCTAAACATAATTGCACTGATGTAACAGAAACATCATTATGTTGTCTGGACAAGTAAACAATTCCACAGATAACCTTTCTCCATTCTGACACTCAATGTCTAGCCGTACACTCTCTTCTCAAAGAGATCTATGTAGAGATGTAAAACAAGCTTCATATAGCTTACCATCAACAATCAGTGGCACATAAGTTAATGTGCACCAAATATATGACTAACACATACTAACTCCCAGTGTTTAACTCCTGTTAAATCACCATACAGTAATAGCTGTTTCCATTAAGACTGAACAAATCTGTACTTTGTCTCTGCAAGGTATCTCAGTGGTAAAATTTTTACATGGGAATCATATAGTTACCAAGTAATTTGGTAAATATATAGCAACCTGTGTGCACCAATATAGGACTGCCTCTCATCTTATTGAACACATACAGCTATGTGTTACCCCACTGGCATATAACACATGACAACAGCACATGGTAATCACAACTACCAAGTCACACATGTTCCCCATGTTGCATTATCACCCATGTGCACACACATGGAAAAGCATGAACATACAGTTAGCCTGTAGATTTGTTCACCTTGAATATAACCATCACCACCTAACATACAAAATAGGTATGTCATACCTCAAAATAACTCCAACTGTTGCAACCAAAACATTCTACACAGATGCAACACATCTCTGTGTTTCTTTGTGACTGAATGCTGACATTGTTCCCACAGTATGTCAACAATTGACACACCACTGACATGTTACTGAACATTATCATTTATGTAAGCCAAGATGCACAACATGTAAACCCAAATGTGATGTCCAAGCATCATACCATAATATCAACCTGTAGGAAACAGGAAAAGGTGGGGGGGGGGGGGGGCTATGCTGGCTATGCTCTCTCACAAGTCATGGTATCTGCATCAACACATTCCAGTTACATTAAATGTGAAATACCACATCAGCTAAAAAGGATCTCTCAACACTCTCGTGACACAACATCACAATTCTACAAACTCCTGTTTCCAGAAAACATACAGTAAATTGTCAGCAAAGCAACTTACCAGTACAAGCATTACTCACAACCCCAAAGGTTTCAGGCTTCACTTTATATTCATGTAGCAGAACACAATCCCACTGAGCCAGTGTGTTAGTCACAGAATCCAAATATACCATAAATCAAGCATTCAACTATGTCTGAAAAATAGATGCTAGTTTGACACTCACAGCCCCCATGATACTGTCTTGTCTGTCTGGCTCTCCTGGCCTGCTGCAAGCAAGGAAAAGGAAGAAACCCCACTTGCCTATTCATTTTATCCTCTTCACAAGCTGGCGCTGTATGCAAACTATCTTCCGACCCAGAACGTTTCCAATTGGCTGAAGTTAACAGACCAATCTGGGACCAACAGTGCTAGATTTGCACATCCAGCACTTTTCTCACAGAACCCAGCATTATCAAGGAGAAGGGGAGGGGAGGGGGGGGGGGGTGATGAAAAGAGGAAGGGAAGGAGGAGGAAAGATCGCCCAGCCCTGATTCTGTTCTAAACAGCTCATGATGAACACACCACACCATGTGGTGACCATTGAGGCAGATGCCATCCTGCCAGAGATCGACATGAGGGGTAAGGGGGGTGGGGGTGGGGGGGGGGGCGTTGGTGGGGGGAGGGGGGCGGGGTTGAGGGTGTTGGAAGTGGAAGGGAAAAGGGCAGGGGAGTGTATAGGAAGAGAATGGTCAGAGGAGATACCATCTTTACTTAGTATTTCTTGATAACTTGCTCCCTCTGCACTTGGCCAAGGAAAGGGGGGTGGAGGGAGAGAGAGCATGGGGAGGGGTGTTGGTGGGGATAGATGCAATGGAATGTGTGTGTGGGGGGGGGGGGAGGGGGCGGGGGGGGGGAGAAGAGTAGGGAGGTAGGAAGGATGGGTCCATCAGTGAGCAGTGTGTCTGAGAAAATCCCACACTTCCACCATAGGTGCCTGACACACTATAACAATTTATTCAGTTTTTTTTTTACCAAGGGTTCTTGGAGAGAGAGATGTGTGTGTGTGTGTGTGTGTGTGTGTGTGTGTGTGTGTGTGTGTGTGTTTGTGTGTGTGTGTGTTTGTGTGTGTGTGTGAGTGTGTGTGCGCGCACTTTAGTTTAACGTCTTCTCACTGTTTCGTGATATTAGACGAAGCGTGCGTGTGTGTCTGTGTCTGTGTATGGCTGTGTGTGTGTGTGTGTGTGTGTGTGTGTGTGTGTGTGTGTGTGTGTGTGTGTGTGTACGTGAGAGAGAGACAGAGAGAGAGAGAGAGAGAGAGAGCGAAAAAAAGAGACACACACAGAGACAGAGATGCACAGACAAACTGACAGACAAGACGAACAGGAAGACAGACAGCTAGACACAGACAATCAGACAGTGTAGAAGAGGCATCAATCAGCGTTTTCCCCTTCCTTCAACAAAAATTAAAAAAATAATAATAATAATAAAATAAAATAAAAAGATTTTAAAAAAAAGAGAAAAAGAAACTAGTTCAGGCGTCCTCATACTCTGGCTTCCGTTCTCGTAATCTGACATCATGCCTCGTTCATGTCACAGCAGTTTCAGTTTCAGTAGCTCAAGGAGGCGTCGGTCACTGCGTTCGGACAAATCCATATACGCTACACCACATCTGCCCAACGCGCTTAGTCAGGCCTTGAGAAAAAAAAAAGGTGAATAAATAATAGATAAGCGTACATAAATAAGTAAATAAATACATAAATAGATAGATAAATAAATAATAATTATGATATGAAAAAAGGTAATAATAATAATAATAATAATAATAATAAATACACCGCAAAGGAACAACATTCTTGCTGACTCTGCCTGTCCCCCCCCGACCCCCCCCCCCCCCAAAAAAAAAAAAAATCCTTCTCCCCCCCCCACTCCCCACCCACACACACACGTCCTCCGCCCTCCACCCCCACGCCTCCAGCCCCCCCCCCCCCCCCCACTCTTTATTGTGTGTATACCTCTCTTCAGCCAATGAAAGTAAAAACCAACAGCCACACCCAGAAATAGCACATTCAACAACTGCTACATAAAACAGAAACAAAATGATAGAATAAAAAAATAAATAAATAAACAAAACAAAATTAAAATAGATTTTTTTTTTTAATAAGGAAAAGGAAAGTATAGAAAACATATGGTTTCATGGGTTTGTGTGCAGCTTAGGCCAACCATAACCAAACAAACCAGTTTGATATATATATATATATATATATATATATATATATATATATATATATATATATATATATATATAAAGAAAAAAAAAGGACTTTGCAGACTGTCGCAGAAAATATTTTTTTGCATCGCTTTTTATCTAACTTTTTTTTATTATTACTTTTTTTTTATTTTCTTATTTCTTGATATATTTATTTATATATCTATTTATGAAAACGGACTATGGCTGCCTACATGGCGGGGTAAATAAACAAAACGGTGATTGAATGACACAGGAAACGAATGATGAGGCGCCCAATGGCAGGCAGCCGTCAGTCGGGCTCTACCCAGCCAGGCAGCCTGTAGTGCAAATGACCCCGAGTTTGTGAAGAGCTTAGAGCTTGGTCTCTCCGACCGAGGATAGTATCCATACCAAATTACATCAAACCAACACACAGCTTCAAAATAAAGTAGTTGCCATACTTACCTTTAGTTAGAAACAGCATATAAAAACAATATGTCAAACCATATATGGAAATAAAACACAACTAAGGTAGATGTTGAAAAAAGGGTGCAAGTTGATATGTGTATGTGTACTTGTGCATATGTATATATATATATATATATATATATATATATATATATACATATATATATATATATATATATATATATATATATGTGTGTGTGTGTGTGTGTGTGTGTGTGTGTGTGTGTGCGGATGATATAGTTTGAGGGATATGGATATATATTACTATATTTGATGACTTATCTAAAATGACTTATTCAGCCATTCTCAAGCTGTTATGCTTAGAATATTAAATATGTATGTCATTTATGTGTGTATGTTTTTTGTTTGTTTTTGTTTTGTTTTGCTTGGTTTTTAATCGTTGTTTGTTTGTTCGTTTGTTTTCCTGCTGTTGCTATGTTTTTGTCCAATTTGTCTTTTTCTTCTTTTCCAAATATATGTATTTATTCATTCATGTCGTCGTGTCAATGGTCCATGTGTTATAAAAATGGGAAAATTATAAATAAATAAATAAAACAAAAGTTTGAAAAGAAAAAAAAATCAGATCAAGTGTCCAAGTGGTCTCTAACTGTTTGTGTAACCCTATGGCGTGTTTTATGTGTGTGTGTATGTGTGTGTGCAGTCAGTTACACGACTGTGACATCAGGGCTTCTGCACAGCTTCTGCCTCTGAGCCAAGCCAACTTCTCCACAAACATCAGTAGTCTGTAAGTGCTGTATCTGTGTCTGATTCTCTCTCTCCCTCTGTGTGTGTGTGTGTGTGTGTGTGTGTGTGTGTGTGTGTCTGTCTGTCTGTCTGTCTGTCTGTCTGTCTGTCTCTATTTGTCTGTCTGCATGTCTGTATGTCCCTTTTTCTCTCTCGCTTTCTCTCACTGTTTGTCTGTCTACCTGTATGCTTTTCTATTTATGTCTACCTGCCTTTCCATCACTTCATCTCTCTGTCTGTGTCTCTCTGTCTCTCTTTATATATATATATATATATATATATATATATATATATATAGATAGATAGATAGATAGATAGATAGATAGATAGATAGATAGAATGAGATAGATAGATAGATAGATAGATAGAATGATAGATAGATAGATAGATAGATAGATATCCGTTTAACTTGCGACAGAGTACACAGTTAGCTTCGGTTTTCTGTATCTGTAAAGACATGAACATCGTTTGTATATCTACCCTTCTTCCATTCTTTCTTTCTTGCTTTCTTTTCTTTTCTTTCTTTTCTTTTTTTTTTTAATAAACTCAATCATATTTGAACCAAACACGGTCTTCGACTAGAATAATAAGGAAAATGTTGGCGTAGATTGTTGACTTTAAGAGGGCGGTAAGGTGCGACACAACACGACACGACACGACACGACACGACACGACACACATTACTGTCGTCGTAAGTAGTCAACAACGCTTGTAATGATATAGGGGAGCAAAGTACCCCCCTCGTCCGTTCTGCGCATGCTCAAGTTTGCCTCCAGCTGAATCTGTCAAACCTGGAATCGCCTGCCGAATAAAGGGGGATCTTTCTTCTTCTTCTTCTTCTTCTTCTTCTTCTCCACATCCTTCTCTTCTTTTTCTTCTTCTTCTCCTCCTCATCCTTCATCTTCTTCTTCTTCTCCTCCCCCTCCTCCTTCTCGCCCTTCTTCTTCTTCTTCTTCTTCTTCTTCTTCTTCTTCTTCTTCTTCTTCTTCTTCTTCTTCTTCTTCTTCTTCTCCTCCTCCTCCTCCACCTCATCCTTCTCTTCTTTTTCTTCTCCTCCTCCTCCTCCTCCCCCTTCTTCTTCTTCTCCTCCTCCTTCATCTTCTCCTCCTCCTCCTCCTCCTCCTCCTTCTTCTTCTTCTTCTTCTTCTTCTTCTTCTTCTTCTTCTTCTTCTTCTTCTTCTTCTTCTTCTTCTTCTTCTCCTCCTCCTCCTCCTCCTCCTCTTCTTTTTCTTCTTCTTCTCCTCCTCCTCCCCCTTCATCTTCTTCTTCTCCTCCTCCTCCTCTTCTTCTTCTTTTTCTTCTTCTCCCCCTCCTCCTCCCCCTTCTTCTCCACCTCCTCCTCCTTCTCTTCTTTTTCTTCTTCTTCTCCTCCTCCTCATCCTTCATCTTCTTCTTCTCCTCCTCCTCGTCCTCCTCCTTCCTTTTTTTCCCTTTTTTTTAGGAGAAATCAGAGGATGCGTTCAAGTTCTGCAAATGTGCAGGGCTGTCTCAGCATCCATGGAAGACTATCGTTTCTTTGTCTCTTTTTTTCTTTCTTTCTTTTTTTTTCTTTTTTTCGTTTTTTTCCCGGGTTTTTTATTTCCTTCTTTTTCTTCCGTCATCATTTTTCTCCTTTCTTTCTGTTATCGTTTTTTTTTTCTTCTTCTTTATTTTCATTTCCTTTTTTTTTCCATCTCATTATAACATATCTTCTTCCCAATGGCATTATCCAGCGTTTTCAATATCATGCAACACAAAAGAAGAAAACACATAAACACACACACACAATAACCCCGCACACAATTACAGTGTCTGAAAAAGAACAATAGGCTCTCTCTCTCTCTCTCACTCTCTCTCTCTCTCTCTGTGTGTGTGTGTGTGTGTGTGTGTGTGTGTGTGTGTCTGTCTGTCTGTCTGTCTGTCTGTCTGTCTGTCTGTCTCTGGGGGCACTATGATTATGCAAGAGCAATATATGTATGTATGTTTGATTTGACCACCTGGTCACTCGTTTCTGTTTTTTTTGTTTGTTTTTTTGTTTTGTTTTTCATTCCTTCCAGATTTCTAAGGAGTAGCTCTGTTTCGAATATAAGTTCAAGATTCTTACATTTGCCGTATCTAAATTTGGAGATAGCAAGCCTTGCAACCAATAAGATAATGTTTACTTGTTTTCTTTTTGAATTTGATAATATATCAGTTTTAGTTGCACCAAATAATGCTATCTTCTCGTTCGTTGGGATCCAAGTGTTATACTTAGTAAGTATAAATTGTTTTACGTTTGTCCACAAAGTGGTGAGCTTGGGACATGCATAGAATGCATGCTCAATGTAGTCGGTTTCTTGGCACCAATGGCATTTGTTAGTATCTGTGACACCCATTTTTTGTAGCATGATCTCTGTTCCTCCTCCTCCTCCTTCTTCTTTTTCTTCTTCTTCTTCTCCTCCTCCTCCTCCTCCTTCTCCTCCTCCTCCTCCTTCTTCTCCTCCTCCTCCTCCTTCTTCTCCTCCTCCTCCTTCTTCTTCTTCTCCTCCTCCTCCTTTTCCTCCTCCTCCTTCTTATTCTTCTTCTCCTCCTCCTCCTTCTTCTTCTCCCCCTCCTCCTCCTTCTTATTCTTCTCCTCCTCCTCCTTCTTCTTCTTCTCCTTCTCCTCCTCCTCCTTCTTCTTTCCTCCTCCTCCTTCTCCTCCTCCTCCTTCTTCTCCTCCTCTTCCTCCTCCATCTTCTCCTCCTTCTTCTTCTCCTCCTCCTCCTTCTTCTTCTCCTCCTCCTCCTTCTCCTCCTCCTCCTCCTTCTTTACCCTTATACACTATTATTCTTCTTTCACAAAGTCCGGTCGGACATACAACGTGAAGTATAGCAGAAACGGATGACACACAATGTCTGTGTTTGGTCATAGACCTGTCCGAAGTCGCCCGCAGTGAATCTCAATTTCCCGTTGCGTTGCCTCAGACGACAAGTTTAGTCAGGAGTATGATAGTCAGTCGTGTCCGACAATGACCACCAGAACAGCAGAGGAGGAGGCAACTGCTGTCCCGACTATCTGGGCTAGAATTTGATAATAGTGGAGGGTGTCTTGCCAAATTCACATCCACATCCTCTCGGCCAAGAGGGGTTTAGGACAGTTGGCGTTGAGATGGTTCCTAAAGGCCAACTAGCCCCCAAGGCTGCAGCACTAAGAGCCAGTGCAATCTTGCCTCCTAATTTGAGAGTCATGGTCCTTCACAAAAGACTAAGCTGTAAGTGATTTCCCATTGCAATGGAGAAACCATTGATAATACAGCTCTCACTTTGCTGTTGGCCCAACTGTAAAATGTATAAGCTGTGTTGGGACCAGTGTAAACACCCTCAAACTGCACCCCCCACACACCCCCCCACCACTCTCTTGGGCTCGCCTCGAATAACACCGGGGGTCATTTGCTGCCAGCTAAGATCGACCTTCCTTCCGACGGGCGCAATAGCCGAGTGGTTAAAGCATTGGACTTTCAATCTGAAGGTCCGGGGTTCGAATCTCGGTAACGGAGCCTGGTGGGTAAAGGGTGGAGATTTTCCCCCGATCTCCCAGGTCAACATATGTGCAGACCTGCTTGTGCCTGAACATCTTTTGTGTGTATACGGCATGCAGAAGATCAAACTACGCTCGTTAAAGATCCTGTAATCCATGTCAGTGTTCGGTGGGTTATGGAGACAAGAATATACCCAGCATGCACACCCTCGAGACTGGAGTATGGCTGCCTACATGGCGGGGTAAAAAAAACGGTCATACACGTAAAAGCCCACTCGAATACATACGAGTGAACGTGGGAGTTGCAGCCCACGAACGAAAAAGAAGAAGAAGAAGAAGAAGAAGACCTTCCTTCCCAGTAGGAAGTGATCCTCTTTCTACAGGTCAAGACAAATCAGGAAGGTGGCAGAATGGTTAAGACGCTCATCTGTCAAAACAGAGAGTCCGTGAGGGTCTGGGTTCGAATCCCGTCTCGACCCTGTCTCCCATGTTTGACTGGAAAATCAAACTGAGCATCTAGTCGTTCGGAAGAGACGACACGCACTTGACGCACTGAAAAAACAACAACAACAACAACAAAACCATACATGGCAACGAGAGTGTTATCCTCTGGCAAAATCCCCTCATATATATATATATATATATATATATATATATATATATATATATATATATATATATATATATATATATGCATGCGCTCAAGGCCTGACTATGACGAAAGAGAAGTCAAAAATCTAAATTGCATTGATTTGATTAGGACTGAAAGCTGGTAGATAAATATATATATATATATTCCAGTTTCATCATGGATCAAGTAAAACAAGTTGAAGTTTAACCCCCAAGGCCAGTCTACATTTTCCCCGGACGTTAGTTGACCTGAACGGGGGCCAGATATTTTACCACAAAATAAAGAATAAATAATGGATTCCGAAAAAAAAAGGGGGCTGCTTCACCAGACTTCCTCGTGACCCCGTTTCCCCTAAATCCTTGTGGAACCGCTATTGAATTCGCAGTATTATAGAATCTGGAACCATGTTTTTTTGTTTGTTTTGTTGTTGTTTTTTTTTGTTTTTTTCTTTTTTTTTTTTCTTTTTTTTTTCTCATTCATGAAGGGGTCTTTCTCATTCGCTTCGCGTTTTCATGTCCGGCCCGACAAAGGTACCTCATCAGTGTAGTGACGTGTAGTGTACTGCAACGTTGCTCTCAGAGTCCCCGGAGGTTTTCCGTGGGGGGGTAAATGGATAGTCAGTCATTGGCAGCATCCTTTGTGGTGCGTGCTACCTTCCTGACTTGTCCTGTCTAGCTATGGGGCTCTGACCTCCCCCGCCTCCCCCCCCCACCCCCCCACCCACCCACCCACCCCCCAACTGACCCCCGCCCCTTCCAGCCCCACTTTCCACACTACTCTGCCCTCACAAAGAGGGATATTTGGGGGGGGGGGGGAGAAAGTCTGTGTCATCACTTTCTTTTCCTTCAGCCCTGGCCCCACGTTTCCCCCCCATATTAGCTTGTGAATGCAACCTGTTTCTATGTCTGTCTGTCTGTCTGTCTGTCTGTCTGTCTCTCTCTCTTTCTCTCTCTCTGTCATTCCGTCTGTCTCTTTGGAGGACGAGATGGGGGAAAAAATCATTGTATGCATATTCTATTACCCTAGGGAAATAAAACTAGCCCCTCCCCCTCTCTTTCCCTCTCTCTTCCTCTGACCGTAATTCAATCTCAGTATTGTTTCTGATGCTATTGATAGCTCATGAAATATGCGTTTCTCTCTCTCTCTCTCTCTCTCTCTCTCATTTGCCCACCCCCGCCCCCTTTCTCTCTCTCTCTCTCTCTCTCTCTCTCTCTCTCTCTCTCTTTCTATCTCTCTGTCACTCCGTCTGTCTCTGTGTCTGCCTGTTTGTCCCAGACGAGTCAACAGAAAAGTATCTCTCTTTCTCTCTCTCTCTTATCACTCACTCTCCGTCTGTCCATATGTCTGTCTGTGTGTCCCAGGCTAGTCAATAGAAATAGCTCTCTCTCTCTCTCTCTCTCTCTCTCTCTCTCTCTCTCTCTCTCTCTCTCTCTCTCCTTCCTTCTCTTTCTTACGGCAGATATGTGAGTCGGCCAAAGTGCTAATATCTTCACCGTTGGAAAATGAAAGTTCATTCATTCATTCCGTCTGTCTATCTCTGTGTGTGTGTGTGTGTGTCCAAGGCGAGGCAACAGAAATAGGGGGAGAGTCATTTCAGGACTAGGGGCTGAAGTCTTCTCAGGGTATCTCACTCCCTGCTGGAGGAGTCATTTCCGGTCTTCCCCTGTGATGACTCCATGTAGAAAACTTGTGGTGAGGAGGGGGTGGGGGGGAGGGGTCATTTCTGGAGCATGGCACTGGCACTTTGTGAGGAACCATTATCCATGCATCCGGGCTCTCAGGAGGGAGGGAGGTGGGGAGGGAGCGATATAGGAATCATCTCAGGCGTTTCCCCCAAACAACCCTACGTGGTTTTAGTTTCAGTCCTACGTGGTGAACTTGAAGGAAGGGGCGGGGGGGGGGGGGGGGGGGGGGGGGGGGTCATTCTAGAGCAAGACACCGGCGCCTTGGGAGAAACTCTTATCCATGCACCTTGGGCCCTTGGATTAGCCTTCTGTCAGCGAGGGCCATGGGGGGGTGGGGTGGGGTGGGGGGGGCGTGGGGGCGGGGGGGGGGGGTGATATAGGAGTCATCCCATGCCTTCCCCGAGAATAACTCCACGGAGTAAAATTTAGAGCATGGCACCGGCATTTTGTGATGATGAACCATTGTCCATGCAGCATACGGGGCCCGAGGATTAGCCTTCTGTCAGCGAGAGGGACGATATATAGGAGTCAATTCATGCCTTCCTCCAGAATAACCCCCCCACGGAGTAAAATTGAGGGTGGGGGGTGTTGTTATTCAAGACCATGACATCGGCACTTGGTGTTGACCCATTGTCCATGCACCCGGGCATGTGGATTAGCCTTTTGTCTGCGTGCGGGGGTGGGGGGGGGGGGGGGGTTGGGGATGGGAGAAGGGACGAGGTGGGGAGAGGAAGGACGGGGGGCGAGGGGGGGGGGGGGTGGAGGGCATCATGTTCAGTTACTCCTCCAAGCACTTCATTGGTTCCAAGTCAAAGCACACGGAATGAATTATATAAGCTTGCAACACTGTCACTCTTTTTTTTTTCTTTTTCTTCTCTGGTTTAACTCCTTCCATACGAACGGCGAAAGAGACGACGTTAACAGCGTTTCACCCCAATTACCATCATCAAAATATTGCAAGCGGAAGGCTCTTATACTGAAGACGTGCATGTTGACAAAGAATACCACAATTCTGACGACGGAAGCTAAAGGTTGGGTCATTCAGACACCCACTGGACATCCGAGGGGTCTGTGTAGAGGAGAAGAGAGGACTGGCCGTACTGAGTGAGTTAAACATCCATGACTTTCTGTCTGTCTTCACACCTTCCAGACAAATGCGCTCATCCTCTGACTTTCGTCTTCTGTCTGTCAATTTAATTAGAACTTAAAATTATTATGGTCAAAGAGCTTTATTTTTCCTTATATCGCTCCTAGAGTATGGAATTCTCTCCCTTGTGATATATGTTAGACAGACACTGTCCATGCCTTTACGAGAAGATCTAAAAACCCATCCTTTCCAGCTTAACAAATGAGTCCTCTTGGTTTTCCCTGTCCAAATTTCTGTTTTTGTCCAGGTGACAGTCAGTTTATATCCAAGTTAATGTTCATGTATATGCTTTTATGGATTTGCATTGTTATTAGGGGATGCGCGCGTGTATGTATGTATGTGTGTGTGTGTGTGTGTGTGTGTGTCTTTGTGTGTATTTGTGTGTGTGTGTGTGTTGTTGTTGTTGTAGTTGTGTATGTGTGTGCATTCGTCTGACTGTGTGTGCGTGGGTGCTTGATATTACGTGGACGATATATGGATGCTCATTATGTGTGTGTGTGTGTGTGTGTGTGTGTGTGTGTGTGTGTGTGTGTGTGTGTGTGTGTGTGAAAGAAATAGATAGATAGATAGATAGATAGATAGACACAGAGAGAGAAAGTTGTACGTTTAGGGTAGTTGCTACATTTGTTTTTTACGTGTGATTATGATTTTTGTTATGTGAAATGTCACGTGCTTTTCTGAGCATTATCATAATATCTTGATGGAAGGTGCAGCAGAAATAAACAATTATCATAAATCATTTAGATAGGATTCACGTCAGGCTTTACCTCAGAATTTTTTTTTTCTCAAGGCCTCTCTAAGCGCGTTGGGTTACGCTGCTGGTCAGGCATCTGCTTGGCAGATGTGGTGTAGCGTATATGGATTTGTCCGAACGCAGTGACGCCTCCTTGAGCTACTGACACTGAAACTGAACTTTACTGCAGAACGATCCCCATGGGGTAACTATGAGGGGAGGTGGGGGGGGGGGGGCATTATGGAGCATAACACCGGCACTTTGTGAGAAACTATTGTTCATGCTCCCGGGCTCGTGGATTGACCTTCTGTCAGCGAGAGAGGTGATATAGGAGTCATCCCAGATCACCCAGATGACACACTGTACCATTGTCCATGCACCCTTGGCCCGTAATTATCCTTCTGTCAGCGAGAGAGATGATATAGGAACCACTCCATGCCTTCTATCCTTCCCCCTGATCAGATTGACTACTGGGAATAAACTTCGAGGGGAGGGGGGCATTCTTTGGCATGACACTCTGTACCATTGGCACGTAGTTCGCTTTCTGTCAGTGAGGGGAACGATATACTGTGATCATAAAGAAGGGAGATGAGGCGCTAGCTTTGTGGATTAAACTGAAAAAAGAGAAAGAAATGAGGATACCCGGAAGTAGAAGTGGGTTGCGGATTCAACCAGTTCGGTCTCCACGAGGCAAGGACGGCATTGTTTGCTGGGTATGACGGGCGCATTAGCCGAGTGGTTAAAGCGTTGGACTTTCAATCTGAGGGTTCCGGGTTCGAATCTCGGGAACGGCGCCTGGTGGGTAAAGGGTGGAGATTTTTTTCGATCTCCTGGTCAACATATGTACATACCTGATTGTGCCTGAACTCCCTTCGTGTGTATACGCAAGTAGAAGATCAAATACGCACGTGTAAGATCCTGTGATCCATGTCAGTGTTCGGTGGGTTATTGAAATAAGAACATACCCTGCATGAACACCCCCGAATACAGAGTAGGGCTGCCTACATGGCGGGGTAAAAACGGTCATACACGTAAAAGCCCACTCGCGTACATATGATCGAACGTGGGAGTTGCAGCCCACGAAGAAGAAGAAGAAGAGTGTAAAAGAAGGGGCATAGCTTCATTCAAAGGCTTGGGTTGGAGTATAACCGGGATAACTGACTCCCCCACTGAAGGAGTGTCTTCTTCTTCTTCTTCTTCTTCTTCTTCTACTTCTTCTTCTTCTTCATCCGAGTGCGCTGACCACGATAGATTTTCAGTCCGGTCAAGACAGCGAAGTCCGCGGTCCGTCGCAGGGACCCCACCGGTCCCCAAAGTTTCTCTTGGAGTTCCACCGGGTGGGCCATGCCTTGTGTCTCAGAGCGTCGAAGGTGGGGCAGGACTGCAGGATATGGAAGGGGGTCTGCTGGCCTGTGCCACAAGGGCACTGGTTAGTATGTGATATCTTCAGACGGTAGAGATCGGAGAGGAGCTGGCAGTGTCCCGTTCGCAGTCTGAAGATTGTGACCTGTGCCGCTCTGTCCAGCTCATGGATGCCGTCGTTGGCGCCATACTTTCCTGAAGCTGTCTCTCAGTATCGTTTTTGCCTCGCTGTAGGACACTGGGTGGGCTGGCTGCTCTAATTTGCTGCCTGCCTTGGATAGGCGGCCCGCCTCTTCATTGCCCCCTATGCCACAGTGGGAAGGGATCCACTGCAGCACCACAACAGTTCTCTGTTTGAGGAGATTCAGTTCTTGCCGGATGTCTCTTAAGATCTGCTCTCCTCCTGGCGCCTAGAGACCCTGCAGGATAGACTTGCAGTCAGTCAGGAACACTGTGTTGGTGGGTAGTGTGTCTTCCTGGCTGAGAGTCTGAGCTGCGAGTAGCAGAGCACAGGCCTCAGCACGGAAGTTGGTGGACAGGGTGCCTATAGCCACTGACTTGCTGATGGTTTTGCCGTCAGGGAATCTAATATGCTCCCCCCCCACTGCCTATACTGAAGGAGCAATTTCAGTCCTTTCCCCAGAAAAACGCCATGAAGTAAACTTGATGGGAGGGGAGGGGGGGTCAGTCTAGAGTGTCACACACCGGCACTTAAAAAGACAAAAAAAATTGTCCATGCACCCTGGTCCGTGGATTAGCATTTTGTCAGCGAGAGGGGAGATAAAGTGAGTCCTTCCATTCCTTTCTCATACAAGGACGCGATGGGGATGAACTCGAGGAGAGTGGGTTCGGGGCGGCATTCCAGAGCATCACACCGGTAGTTTGCGGGGGAAAAAAAAATCCCATTGCCCATGCACCCGGGCCAGTTGATTAGCTCTCTGATAAAAAAAGTAATTCCGTGCCCTTCCCTTAGAATGACTCCACGGAGAAAATTTGAAGGGAGGTGTGGGTGAGGGTATAGGGGTGTGTGGGGGGAGGATAGGGGGGGGGCATGGGGGGGTCATTCTTGAGCATGACACCGGGTGTGTGTGGGGAGTAGGGTGGGGGGCATGGGGGTCATTCTTGAGCATGACACCGGGGTGTGTGTGGGGGGTAGGGTGGGGGGCATGGGGGGTCATTCTTGAGCATGACACCGGGGTGTGTGTGGGGGGTAGGGTGGGGGGCAGGGGGGGTCATTCTTGAGCATGACACCGGGGTGTGTGTGGGGGGTAGGGTGGGGGCATGGGGGGTCATTCTTGAGCATGACACCGGGGTGTGTGTGGGGGGTAGGGTAGGGGGCATGGGGGGTCATTCTTGAGCATGACACCGGGGTGTGTGTGGGGGGGGTAGGGTGGGGGGCATGGGGGTCATTCTTGAGCATGACACCGGGGTGTGTGTGCGGGGTAGGGTAGGGGGCATGGGGGGTCATTCTTGAGCATGACACCGGGGTGTGTGTGGGGGGGGTAGGGGGGGGGGCATGGGGGGTCATTCTTGAGCATGACACCGGGATGTGTGGGGGGTAGGGTGGGGGGCATGGGGGTCATTCTTGAGCATGACACCGGGGTGTGTGTGGGGGGCATGGGGGGGGCATTCTTGAGCATGACACCGGGGTGTGTGTGTGGGGGGGGTAGGGTGGGGGGCATGGGGGGTCATTCTTGAGCATGACACCGGGGTGTGGGGGGGGGGGGGTAGGGTGGGGGGCATGGGGGTCATTCTTGAGCATGACACCGGGGTGTGTGTGTGGGGGGGGTGGGGGGGGGGCATGGGGGGTCATTCTTGAGCATGACACCGGGGTGTGTGTGGGGGGTAGGGTGGGGGGCATGGGGGTCATTCTTGAGCATGACACCGGGGTGTGTGTGTGGGGGGGGTAGGGTGGGGGGCATGGGGGGTCATTCTTGAGCATGACACCGGGGTGGGGGGGGGTAGGGTGGGGGGCATGGGGGGTCATTCTTGAGCATGACACCGGGGTGTGTGTGGGGGGGGGTAGGGTGGGGGGCAGGGGGGGTCATTCTTGAGCATGACACCGGGGTGTGTGTGGGGGGTAGGGTGGGGGGCATGGGGGTCATTCTTGAGCATGACACCGGGGTGTGTGTGTGGGGGTAGGGTGGGGGGCATGGGGGGTCATTCTTGAGCATGACACCGGGGTGTGTGTGCGGGGTAGGGTAGGGGGCATGGGGGGTCATTCTTGAGCATGACACCGGGGTGTGTGTGCGGGGTAGGGTAGGGGGCATGGGGGGTCATTCTTGAGCATGACACCGGGGTGTGTGGGGGGGGGGGGGTAGGGTGGGGGGCATGGGGGGTCATTCTTGAGCATGACACCGGCGCTTTGTGGTTCAGCCTTCTGTCGGCCGGGAGGGGGGGGGTGGGGGGTGGGGGGGGGGGGGAGGGTGATTTATTGTGGTCATTAGGGAAAGGGAAGGGGCGCCGGCTTTGTGGATAAACGAAACATGAAAACACCCGGAAATAGAAGTGTGGTTTTGCGGGTTCAGAGTCTGCAAGGAGGGACGTGTGTGTGTGTGTGTGTGTGTGTGTGTGTGTGTGGTTTGTTGTTCTTTTTCTGCGCTTGCTGTTCTTGTTTTTGTTGTTTCAGGACAAAACAGTTTACCTTCCATCCCCCGGTTGCAGTTCCAGACTCTAGGAAGCGTCAAAGTGTGTGGGCTGATCCGTATGCCTCTGCAACATTTTTTTTTTTCTTTCTTTCTTTGTTTTTTGAAAGTGGGGTGGCGGGCACAAGTCTGACCGACACATAAACCCCAACGTGCTGATTAGGCCTGGGGAGAGTGCCAAACTTTGTTGTTCTTCTTGTTGTTGTTGTTGTTGTTTTCGGAGATGTGGGGGGGTTGTTTTGTTGTTTTTTTCTTTGTATCATTTAGTATAATAAATAAAACCTTAACTGTCTTGGGATCGTTCCTGTTCACTGAAAAAAACCTAGTTGTGTGAGAAATCACCCCTACCCAGAGTTCTGTTCTCCATTATGTACAATTTGAGTCACAATTACAGTTTCAAACCCCGTGTGTGCGCTTAGAGTTGACTTCATCAAGATTTTGCGCCTTATAGTTATTACTAGTAGTAGTAGTAGTAGTAGTATTTTTATGTATTTATCTATCTTTTTTTTTTTTTTTTTTTTTTTCTCCCAAGACCTGACTAAGCGCTTTGGGTTACGCTGCTGGTCAGGCATCTGCTTGGCAGATGTGGTGTAGCGCATATGGATTTGACCGAACGCAGTGACGCATCATTCCTTGAGCTATTGATACTTACTGATACTGCTAGATGAAAAAAAAAGGGGCAGATGCTTGATATTCGCATAAATCCAAACGTGTTGATCAGGCTTTGAGAGCCTAACCCAGGTTTGTGAGATGAAAGAAACAACAACAACAACAAAATTTCAACGAGCACCTCCTTTGAGGCCAGAATTTCTTTTGGCATGCTGAATGTAACAGAAACCTGCGACCCCAGATCTTTCTTATGTTTTAAGGGGGCGGAGGAGGGGAAGGGGAGTTTCAGTTTCAGTTTCAGTAGCTCAAGGAGGCGTCGGTCAACGCTACACCACATATGCCAAGCAGATGCCTGACCAGCAGCATAACCCAACGCGCTTTGTCAGGCCTTGAGAAAAATAAATAAATGAAAAGAATAAATGAATAAATAGATAAATAAATAAATAAATAACAATAATAATATAATTAAAAATAACTAACTAAAATAATTAAAAAAAAAAAATAATAATAATAATAATAATGAAAATAAAATAAATAAATAGATAAAAAAAAAAACAAAAAAACAATGATGATAAATAAGCAAGTAAATGGGAAATAACATGTCCAAACACCTGCATAATTCAACGACTTCCCGTCACCTCACCTGCTTCAATTAACACAGCATTGCGATCAGAGATTGAACGTGATTATTATTGTATGCGTTACAGAGAACAAAGAGCTGCCAGCCTTAAAAGAAATATAATTCTGACATTTATCTTGAACTCATTTTTCTTCTCTCTCTCTCTTCTCTCTCTCTCTCTCTCTCTCTCTCTCTCTCTCTCTCTCTCTCTCTCAGTTAGGTTATCATCATATCCGTAGATGGCTTGAGTAATTATTATTGTTGAAACCGATCATGGTTTGATGTTTGTGGATACTGTATTGTGCTGCATTGCTCTTTTTTTTTGTTTGTTTGTTTGGTTGTTTTTTTTTTGTTTGTTTGTTTGTTTTTTTGTCATAACAGATTTCCCTGTGTGAAATTCGAGCTGTTTCCACTAGGGAGAGTGCGTCGCTACACTGAGAGCACCACCCCCTTTAAAATAAATAAATAAATAAATTAAATAAAATAAAATCTGCCTGCAATTCTATTTGTTTTCCTGTCGAAATAGACTTTTCTACAGAATTTTGCCAGGGACAATTATTTTCTTGCCGTGGGTCCTTTAACGTGTGCTAAGTGCTTGCCGCACACGGGACCTCGGTTTATCGTCTCCTCCGAATGACAAGCGTCCAGACCACCACTCAGTGTCTAGTAGAGGGGGCAGGGAGGGTTCCGGGGGAGGGGGGGGGGAATATTGGCAACTGTGGGATTCGAACCAGTGCGCTCAAATTTTCTCGCTTCCTAGCTGGACGCGTTGCCACTGGTTTTAATATGTGCAAAGTGAACCATGCTAAGGGCATTATGCTTTCAACATAGTGCGGGTGAAGGGGTTGAGCAGGGGTTGATTAATGAACAAGGTGTTTTTTTTCTATTAAATTTTGGGAGGGGAATGTCCTTTATCCTATAAAAAAAAACACCAAAAAAACCCAAACCTTTTCAATCTGCACGAATCACACAAAAGAGCCACAAAGGCTTTGTCTCTCGCATTTTTTTTTTTTTTTTAAATTTCACACGGCTTCCGAGCACTGGGGAGATTATCATGCTTGGATCTAAAACAGATTAGAGCTTTCGATCGGATTATGTTGCTTATTGCCCGACGCACCCGCGACATGGCCAATTCATGGGTGATAGCTCGTCAGTTTTTAAACCCAGTTGAGTAGAACTCAAAGTAACTCCATAAGATAATTAAAGTCAAAGTGAGAAATAATTCACCTGCGTCTATTTCAGTCCACGTCAAATTTTTTACCAATTTAAACATATTGAAAGATACTGTGAAAAAAGCTATTCACCCACGTCTGTTTCAGTCCACGGTGAATTTAAACCAAGTTGAAAATATTTGGGGGGGGGGGGGGGGGGGGGGGGGGGGGAACGTGTAAACATCAATTCAGTCCACGTGAAATTTAAACAAAGTTGAAAATATTGGAAAACAGCGTAAAAACACCAATTCAGTCCTCGTAAAATTCAAACCAAACCAAAAATATTGGAAAACAACGTAAAACACTAATATTCAGTCCACGTGAAATTTAAACCAAGTTAAAAATATTGGAAAACAAAGGTAAAACTACCAATTCAGTCCACGTGAAATTCAAACCAAGCTAAAGATATTGGAAAACAACGTAAAAACACCAGTTCAGTTCCCGTTAAATTCAAACCGAATTGAAAATATTGGAAAACAACGTAAAAGTACTAATTTACTCTACGTGAAATTCAAACCGAATTGAAAATATCGGAAAACAACGTAAAAACACCAATTCAGTCCACGTTAAATTCAGACCGAATTGAAAATATTGGAAAACAACGTAAAAGCACGAATTTACTCTACGTGAAATTCAAACCGAATTGAAAATATCGGAAAACAACGTAAAAACACCAATTCAGTCCACGTTAAATTCAGACCGAATTGAAAATATTGGAAAACAACGTAAAAGCACGAATTTACTCTACGT
Source organism: Babylonia areolata (assembly GCF_041734735.1). NCBI lineage: Eukaryota > Metazoa > Mollusca > Gastropoda > Neogastropoda > Buccinidae > Babylonia > Babylonia areolata. The sequence continues at coordinate 45,755,592 of NC_134883.1, forward strand.
GAAATTCAAACCGAATTGAAAATATCGGAAAACAACGTAAAAACACCAATTCAGTTCACGTTGAAAATAATAGTGGAAAACAACGTAAAAAGAGCAATTGAGTACACGTGACATTTAAACCAAGTTAATTAACAGATATTGATTAATCTTCAGGAACCGAAAAAGGGTATCCGTTGGGGACATCCTCGAACAACATTAAGAGCTCAGGCCACGACTGCCAGATTGAGTGGGTGATAGGGTTTCTGCTTTTCTGGGAGCTGGTATAACAAGATTATGTGTGCTGCAGGCACAGAGAGAGAGGGACACACACACACACACACACGCACACACGCACGCACACACACGCACACACACACGCACACGCACACACACACACACACACACACACACACACACACACACACACACACACACAGAGAAAGAGAGAGAGAGATGGATGGATGGATGGATGAGAGAGAGAGTCAGACAGAGACAGACAAACAGGCAGACAGACAGAGATGCATGGATGGATGGATGGGAGAGAGAGTCAAGACAGACAGACAGACAGACAGAGAGAGAGAGAGATGGATGGATGCATGGATGAGAGAGAGAGTCAGACAGAGACAGACAGTCAGACAGACAGACAGACAGAGATGCATGGATGGATGGATGAATGGATGGACGGATGGATGGATGGATGAAAGAGAGAGAGTCAGACAGAGACAGACAGACAGACAGACAGAAAAAGACAGAGAGAGACAGAGATAGATAGCGTCGGAGGGGAGAGACAGAGAGGGGGAAGAGAGAGTTGGAAATAAAAACAGGAAGTGGGGAGGAGATAGAGAGAGAGAGAGGGAGGGAACGGAAAGACAGAGAGAGAGTAGGAGGGAGGGGAGAGACACACAGAGAGAGAGAGAGTGGGAGGGAGGGGAGAGAGAGAGAGAGAGAGAGAGTGGGAGGGAGGGGAGAGACAGAGAGAGAGAGAGTGAGAGAGTGGGAGGGAGGGGAGAGACAGAGAGAGAGAGAGAGTGGGAGGGAGGGGAGAGAGACAGAGAGAGAGAGAGTGGGAGGGAGGGGAGAGAGACAGAGAGAGAGAGAGAGTGGGAGGGAGGGGAGAGAGACAGAGAGAGAGAGAGAGAGGGAGGGAGGGAGAGAGAGAGAGAGAGAGAGAGAGTGGGAGGGAGGGGAGAGACAGAGAGAGTGGGAGGGAGGGGAGAGAGACACAGAGAGAGAGTGAGAGTGGGAGGGAGGGGAGAGAGACAGAGAGAGAGAGAGAGAGTGTGGGATGGAGGGGAGAGAGACACAGAGAGAGAGGGAGAGTTGGAGGGAAGGGAGAGAGACAGAGAGAGAGAGGGAGTGAGAGTAGGAGGGAGGGGAGAGACAGAGGGAGAGAGAGTTGGAGGGAGGGGAGAGACAGAGAGAGAGAGTTGGAGGGAGGGGAGAGACAGAGAGAGAGAGAGTGGGAGGGAGGGGAGAGAGACAGAGAGAGAGTGAGAGTGGGAGGGAGGGGAGAGAGACAGAGAGTGGGAGGGAGGGGAGAGAGACAGAGAGAGAGAGAGAGTGGGAGGGAGGGGAGAGAGACAGAGAGAGAGAGAGAGAGAGTGGGAGAGAGGGGAGAGAGACAGAGAAAGAGAGAGAGAGAGAGTTGGAGGGAGGGGAGAGAGACAGAGAGAGAGTGAGTGAGAGTTGGAGGTAGGGGAGAGACACAGAGAGAAAGAGTGGGAGGGAGGGGAGAGAGACACAGAGAGAGAGAGAGAGTGGGAGGGAGGGGAGAGAGACAGAGAGAGAGAGAGAGAGTTGGAGGGAGGGGAGAGAGACACAGAGAGAGAGAGTGGGAGGGAGGGGAGAGACAGAGAGTGAGAGAGAGAGAGAGTGGGTGGGAGGGGAGAAAGAGAGAGAGAGAGAGTGAGAGTGGTAGGGAGGGAGAGAGACAGAGAGAGAGAGGGAGGGAGGGGAGAGAGACACAGAGAGAGAGTGAGAGTGGTAGGGAGGGAGAGAGACAGAGAGAGAGAGAGAGAGAGTGATAGTGTTGGAGGGAGGGGAGAGAGACAGAGAGAGAGAGTGGGAGGGAGGGGAGAGAACGAACGAAATTTTATTTTACGAGGGTAAAGGAGTAAGCACCAAGTACTTTTTTACATCCAGCCCTCTGGGCATAAATAATAATTGGAAAAAAAAAAGCAACAAAGCAAGAACAACAAAAAAAGAAGAAGAAAAAAGCGAGAGTCAATTCACAGCACCAACGTCAAAATTGCATAAGCATGTGCAAACAGAGAGACAGAAAGAGAGAGATGGAGGGAGGGGAGAGAGACACAGAGAGAGAGAGAGAGGGAGAGTGGGAGGGAAGGGAGAGAGACAGAGAGAGAGAGGGAGAGTGGGAGGGAAGGGAGAGACAGAGAGAGAGAGAGAGGGAGAGTGGGAGGGAAGGGAGAGACAGAGAGAGAGAGAGAGGGAGAGTGGGAGGGAGGGGAGAGAGACAGAGAGAGAGAGGGAGTGAGAGTGGGAGGGAGGGGAGAGAGACAGAGAGAGAGAGAGAGGGAGAGTGGGAGGGAGGGGAGAGACAGAGAGAGAGAGGGAGTGAGAGTGGGAGGGAGGGGAGAGAGACAGAGAGAGAGAGAGAGTGAGAGTGGTAGGGAGGGGAGACAGACACAGAGAGAGAGTTGGAGGGAGGGGAGAGACAGAGGGAGAGAGAGTTGGAGGGAGGGGAGAGAGAGAGGGAGTGAGAGTGGGAGGGAGGGGAGAGAGACAGAGAGAGAGAGTGAGAGTGGGAGGGAGGGGAGAGACAGAGAGAGAGAGAGAGAGTGGGAGGGAGGGGAGAGAGAGAGAGAGAGAGTGGAAGGGAGGGGGGAGAGAGAGAGTGGGGGGGGGGGGAAGAGAGAGTCGAAAATAAAGACAGGAAGTAGGAAAGAGAGAATGAATGAACGACTGAATGGATGAATGACTGACTGATTGAATGAATGGATCTTTATTTTCCAACGGTGAAGATGTTAGCACTTTGGCCGACTTGAACATCTGCCGTTGTTCTAAGAGACACACAAACATATACATAATTATATGAATGTTGTTATACTCAAGGCAGAAAGAGAATTGGGGAGATAGACGGAGAGAGAGAGAGAGAGCGACAGACAGACACACAGACAGACAGACAGAAGGATAATGATCGTGAGAGAGAAATAGAAAGAGATGAGGAGAGAGAGAGAGAGAGAGTAGGAGACAGAGAAAGAGACAGAGAGTGTAAGGCTGTGAGTGTGTGTGGCCTAGAGGTAACGCGTCCGCCTAGGAAGCGAGAGAATCTGAGAGCGGCGCTGGTTCGAATCACGGCTCGGCCGCCCGATATTTTCTCCCCATCCACTAGACCTTGTGTGGTGGTCTGGACGCTAGTCATTCGGATGAGACGATAAGCCGAGGTCCCGTGTGCAGCATGCACTTAGCACACGTAAAAGAACCCACGGCAACAAAAGGGTTGTTCCTGGCAAAATTCTGTAGAAAAATCCACTGCGATAGGAAAAACAACTCAAACTGCACGCAGGAAAAAATACAAAAAAATGGGTGGCGCTGTAGTATGGCGACGCACTCTCCCTGGGGAGAGCAGCCCGAATTTCACACAGAGAAATCTGTTGTGATAAAAAGTAATACAAATACAAATGCAAATATACAGACATACAGACAGACATACAGAAAGAAAGAAAGACATACAGACAGACAGACAGGCAGACAGACAGAGAGAGACACACAGAAAGAAAGACAGAGACCGAGAGAGAGCGGGGGTGAAGAGGGTTGGGGAGAACTAGTGCATATAGGTTGCGGATAATCTGAAGATAAGGAGAGAGAGA
>NC_134883.1:45769400-45774400 GCF_041734735.1 Babylonia areolata
CATCGGTGTCAGAGAACAGGACCAGGAAGATTTCCAGAAGAGCACCCAAACTGTCGTGGGTCTCCTCAACCAGCATTCATCATCACGCACATGGCACAAGCACGATATAGAAAGAACGTATCGTATTGGAGGCCGTCGAACAAACAGAGATTCGCCACGCCCACTGATAGTCTGTATGCACAGGTGGGGAGACAAAATGGAAATCCTGACTGACAGAGATCACAGGGATCGGCTAGGAAGAGACAACGTCAGGATCACAGCAGATCTCACTCCACGCCAAAGGGAAGAAGTGGAGTTCCACCGTCAGCAAGGACGAATTGCCTACTTCAGAGGGGGGCAGACTGCAAGTAGAGGATCGTCGTAGGGGGCCATCTCAAAATGACAGAGAACAGCACACCTACCGCCGTGCCCAACACGGGGAGCCAGACGTCAGGTACGACAGAGGTTACCACAGAACGTCTGCAGAGCAAGCCCCCTCCAGGTACACACAGTGGGAGGGCAGACATCACAGAGATCCCCGGGATGGAAGAGGTAACTACACGGAGACACACGCAGACGGAAGACATCGTAATGATCACTCTCATGACCGAATCCCATCCACTGACCAACTACAACCCCCCAAGCCCCACCCCGATCAGACTCCAAGTCCCGACCGTGTGCCCGTTGTTCCCGGCACGAGGCTTTACAGTCACGTGCTGTCAGGTTCTGCGTGCCCGTGTTCCCGGCACGAGGCTTTACAGTCACGTGCTGTCAGGTTCTGCAGGACAAACAGACCAACCAGTCCGTCACGCCACTATGGAGAGTGGTCAGCATGAGGTTAGCAGCCAACAGCCTGTTCATCACCATGTTCCGGAAAGAAGGGAACCCGAGAGAAGCAGTCCTCTGACCCTGGCAGCAGAACAGCAAGAACCGAGCATCCATCCCTCTCCTGCTGTGTGTGAGGCCAGCTGTACCAGCACTGATCAGTCTACAGACCCGGTGCCGTCAAACACGGAAGACGCGGCGAAGACAGACGTGACTCCAGACGCAGGAAATACTTCACAAGACCAAGTACTTTCTGCGAAGACAAGGAATGAGGAGACGACCCCCCCGTCTCTCCACTCCCACCCAAGATTGCACGGGAAACCCCTCTCCCTCCCGCCCGTCCTCAACAAGATGCGATGACAGCGGAAAAGGACGAACGCACCAGAAAAGTACGCCTGCACCTAACAGCACGGCGAAGAGAACAGGGGATTCCCCAGCGCACCGAAGTGGCAGCAGTTCTCCCGTGATGTCCGTGCGAGGAAAGCAGAGCGGCGCTGCACGGACACCAACAAACAGCAACTCACAACAAACTCACTCAGACAGACAGACACGTCATACTCGGGAAAGACTTCCGACAGACTGGGTGGACCCCTTCGTGCTCCAAAAACCAGTTGGACACCAAAGCTGGGAAGAAAAAGAAATGACGTGAAGGCCGTGACCCTGTCGTCAGTGACAGTGAAAATCAGTCCTCAGGTGAGCTGACTTTACTGGCATGGAACGTGGAACGGTCTTGCCTCCAAACTAAATGATCCTTCTTTCCTGTCCTATGTTTCGGATTATGACTTTATTTGTTTCACTGAAACGTTTCTGCATAGCTTTTGTTCAACAGCATTCCCTTCCCACACCCCTCATATTGCACCAGCTCAAACATTTTCAAAGCAGGGAAGAAACAGTGAAGGAGTGATTGTTCTCGTCAGGAATGAATTGATGAAATTTGTTAGAAAAGTGTCAACACCATATAACAATATAATAATTCTACAGTTTGGAACTGATACAGATGTTTTCATGATTTTCATGATATACCTGAACCCCACTGACAGCCCATTTTATACTAACAGTGAATTCGCGGATGGTATTTCTATGCTGGAGAGTACCTTACTAGATATTTTAGAATGTAATATTGATGCACAGTTTATCATATGTGGAGACTTAAATGCCAGAATTGCAAACAAAATTTTTTGGCATTTTGACGTTGGTCTCTTCCGCTCTGTACAGGGTGGTTGCGATAATGATAATGTAAATGATAATCACCTTTGGACGGAATCAAATAACAGCTTTCGTAGGTTTTCTCATGATCATTATCTCAATAGCTACGGAAAAAATCTGCTATGCTTTTGTGCAGGTTTCGACCTACACATTTTAAATGGTACGACTGAAGGTGACAAAGACGGTTGCTATACTTTCTTGTCTTCTACTGGCAACAGCGTTATAGATTACTTTTTGTTTTCACATTCACTCTGTACATGACCTCGTGAGATGTATGTTGGGGAACGTATTGAGTCTAAGCATATGCCGATAATCTGTCATGTTTTTTTGTACAGAAAATTTTGAACATGGGGAAGAAACCTTTTCTTGTTTCGACAAACTTATATGGTCAGAAGACAAAGAGTACGTCTTGTTACATAATCTTGAACGGCCTGAGAATGTACAAAAAACTAGTTGAAGCAGATCGTCTGCTACACCAAGATATAAATGAAGCCGTCAATATTTTTACAGACATGTTAACTTCTGCCGCCGCGTGCGGCCAGTCCTCTCTTCTCCTCTACACAGACCCTTCGGATGTCCAGTGGGTGTCTGAATGACCCAACCTTTAGCTTCCGTCGTCAGATTTGTGGTATTCTTTGTCAACATTCACCTCTTCAGTATAAGAGCCTTCCGCTTGCAATATTTTGATGGTGGTAACTGGGGTGAAACGCTGTTAGCGTCGTCTCTTTCGCCGTTCGTATGGAGAGAGTTAAAAAAAAAAAAAAGCAGTGCGAGGAAATATGAGAAAGGGGAGTGCGTGGTTTGACGCAGAGTGTAAACAGATGAGGAGGACCACTCGGTCCGCTCTCCGAACTTGTCGGCGTACCCAGTCTTCACCCGACAGAAGGTCGTATTGTGACACAGGCAAAAATTATAAAAAGTTGTTGGCCGATAAAGAAAAGGAATTCAAAAGAAAAGCCAGAGACGAACTTACAAACAATGTGAATGATTTTGGGAAATTTTGGCGCTGTGTTAAGAAATTTTCACATAAAACGACACAAATGGGAAAAAATTGCACTGGAAATCTGGGTTCAACATTTTAAAGATGTTTTTTGTTAGTGGAGAAGGTGGGCGGGAAGAAGAGGAGTCTGATGAAATCAATGCTTTTCCGGCTGATGCTACTGTTTGTGACGATGATGTTACACGGCTGAACGCCGAGATAACTGCAGAGAAGGTAACTGAGGCCATTCACCACCTTAGGAATAATAAAGCAGCAGGTATTGATGGTATTATCCCCGAAATCTTCAACTCACTCAGTACGGCCAGTCCTCTCTTCTCCTCTACACAGACCCCTCGGATGTCCAGTGGGTGTCTGAATGACCCAACCTTTAGCTTCCGTCGTCAGAATTGTGGTATTCTTTGTCCACATTCACCTCTTCAGTACAAGAGCCTTCCGCTTGCAATATTTTGATGATGGTAATTGGGGTGAAACGCTGTTAACGTCGTCTCTTTCGCCGTTCGTATGGAGAGAGTTAAGACCGCAGTCACACGTGGCAGAGTAACACATTTTCTCGTCCATTTATTTAATAGTATCTTTTCATCTGGACATTATCCAGAAGCTTGGACAGAAGCCCTGATCCACCCAATACACAAGAAAGGAAATACACACGATCCTGATAACTACAGAGGTATTTCCTTATTAAATATTTGCAGCAAAATTTTTAGTTACTTTTTTTGTGTGTACTATTAGCATTTCCCATCTTGAATTTCTGTTGAGATTATTGCTCTGTCGATAATACAAAATTTGATTGATATCGGAACTAAGGATTGGTTTCTGTGAAGCTCTTTTTTTTCTTTTCTTTTTTTTAATCTATTTTCTAAACTGACCTTTTTCATTGCTTGCCATATCACCTTAAAACGACTAACTTCAAATGTCTTATTCATCACACCTACCATCCTACCAAGATTAGTTCCAATGTCACTCGACTCGCAGTCTCCAAGAAAAATGAAATGCCAATGATAGAAGATTACCACACGCAAAAGCACGTGCTCACTATGCAACTATGTTTTGTTTTCACAAAAAAGTCATAAGTGTTTTCTTTTCTTTTCTTTTCTTTTCTCTCAACCAGAAATTTACGGCGGAACAAACTGGAAAAGGTCGACACCCAACTTCTGTCGCTGTTTCCAGCTGTGGAACACATGTAAGTTACCTTCTGTGTGTGTGTGGGTGTGTGTGGGTGGGTGGGTGGGTGTGGGTGTGTATGTGTGTGTACGTGTGTGTACGTGTGTGTGTGTGTGTTTGTTCGTGTGTGTGTGTGTGTGTGTGTGTGTGTGTGAAAGACGTGTACGTGCGTGCGTGAATGGTCTTCCCCAATAATTTGTCTACCCCCTTCTGTATGTGTATTTGTATTTGTGTTTTTATATGTCTGTTAGTGTGTGTGTGTCTGTGTGTGTGTGTGTGTGTGTGTGTGTGTGTGTGTCTCTGTGTGTGAGTGTGTGTGAGTCGTGTACGTGCGTGCGTGAATGTTATTTCCCAATAATTTGTCTATCCCCTTCGGTCTACTACTGTCTATGTACTTGTATGTTTGTTTGGATATGTTTGTGTGTGTGTGTGTGAGAATGTGTGAGAGAGAGAGAGAGAGAGAGAGAGAGCGTGTGTGTGTGTGTGTGTGTGTGTGTGTGTGTGTGTGTGTGTGTGTGTGTGTGTTTGAGTCGTTGAGAGAATTAGACAGACAGACAGAGAAACAGCGACATAGAGACACGGATTAACAAACAGAAAAAGAGAGAGAGAGGACGGGGGGAGGGGGGGGGGGCGTAGAGAGAGAGAGAGAGAAAGCTACCATCATGATAACGATGACATAAAGAATAAAGAATAGACGGAAGTGGAAGAATTTCCCCAGAACAAAGAGCAAAGAGAGCACACACACACACACACGCACACGCACACGCACACGCACACACGCACACACACACACACACACACTAACGCAACACACACGCACACACAGACA
>NC_134883.1:45784400-45786900 GCF_041734735.1 Babylonia areolata
GGGAAGGAAGAGGAGGAGGAGGAGGAGGAGAAGAAGAAGAAGAAGAAGAAGAAGAACGACAACAACAACAACAACAATAAAGAAAGAAAAAAGTAGGTCACCCCCCACCCCCAACAACCCCCCCCCCCCACACACACACACACACACACCCCTCCCAGAAAAAAAAAACGAAACTCTACTCTTCAAACTCAACACCTCCGAAATTCAAACTAAAGCCCACCTGCTCACACCCAACGCCCTGATTGTCGTAAATGCATAATGGATGACCAGGGGGGTGGTCGGCCCACACACACGCCCCAGTAAGTAACAGACCCTACGTCCTAATTTGACCAACACCTCTCCCACCCCCACATACCCCCCCCCCCCACTCCTGCCGCCGCCACCGACACCCCCCCCCCCCCCACACACACACACCACCGACCCTACCTCCCCCTACACACTGACATGAACACCTCTACCTTAAGAAGTAAAGTTAGTTTCGGTTCGAGGTGGACAAACTTCCATCCCCGAAGGTTTTTGTTCCCCCCCAAAAAAAAATCAAGAGGTCTCCAGAAGAAAAGGTGTGTGTGTGTGTATGTGTGTGTGTGTGTGTGTGTGAGTGTGGTGTGATAAATTGAGAGAGAGAGAGAGAGAGAGAAGAAATTTTTATTCCACAGTCCCCCGGCCCCTAGAAACAAAAAGAACGACGTAAAATGTCTATCAAGGAAAAACGAAAAAATGAACAAGCCATGCATGCAAAAAAAGTAACATTTCCCAAACCTACAGATTTACAGTTATTTTTCACAAATTGTACATAGCACAGAGGGCATTACTGTTCCTACATTACCTACATTTCGAAATTGTTTCGAATTGTCATTGCATAAACGATATTAATTCCTAATTTCCTACTTCTAAGCACGTTTTCCCATTTTAGCGATCGTGGAAGAGATTGTATGCAACAAGAGTCCAGGTATTTATCTCTAATTTTGGAGAACAAAGTACAAAGAGAGACAGAGAGTGAATGAATGAATGAATGAATGAATGAATTAATTAATTAATTAATTAATTATCTTTAATGAGAGAAGTGGATATGTTTGTCTGAATCCCACTAACATTCTGTTTCACAAAATGGGTGTAATTGTCTCAGTGTTTTGTGATTACTGCTCGAACACAGTGGATATCATCGAACACTTTTTCTTCGAATGTCCACCTGTACGACAATACATTGAATATATTGTGTGCTTAACAGTGGGCAAGAACGTTCATTTGTCAGTAACTGTTGTGTTTTTAGGCTATAATGAGAACGAAGGATCTTATATAAACCATTGGAGTAACTCTTTCCATACGAACGGCGAAAGAGGACGACGTTAACAGCGTTTCACCCCAATTACCATCATCAAAATATTGCAAGCGGAAGGCTCTTATACTGAAGACGTGAATGTTGACAAAGAATACCACAATTCTGACAAACGGAAGCTAAAGGTTGGGTCACCCACTGGACATCCGAGTGAGTTGATCAAGTTCTCTCAGTGGGTAAAATGCGCATCAGTAAGATAAAAAAAAAAGAAAAAAAAAAGACAAAGTCTTTCCTTCTGTATGAAAATATTTTTTGAACAGGAAGCACAACTTGGAAAATTGATTTAGAAGTTGGATCATATTACACATGACTTCTGGGTCTGTATGCTCTGTAAAAAAAAAAAAAATGTTATTGCCTGTTTGTTATATGGTGTCGCTAAGCATTGTCCTCAAATTTTTCCAGGATATATTGCGTGTGGACAAAAAACAAAACAAAACAATAACAACAACAACAAAGAGAGAAAAGGTCTCCGGTGATGTAAAAAAAAAAAAAAGTGGACATGTTTTTCTTCATCCGGATCTCAGTAACCAATCAAACAAAACTTAGATAAAAAAATTAAAAAAAGAAGAAATACAATGATACTACTACAACTACTACTACTACTACTAATGATGATAATAATAATAATTAAAAAAAATAATAAAAGAATAGAATAAGAAATAAAAGAAGAAGAAAGATAGAACAAAATATCATGGGCAAGAATTAAGCAAATATGAATAGTGAAACGGACATTTCACATACACACAAACGGAAACACTTGCATGTGCATAAATGTATAACCATCCCTAACACACAGAGAGAGAGAGAGAGAGTGTGTGTGTGTGTGTGTGGTGTGGGGGTGGAGTGTGAGGGGGCGGGGGGGCCTCAGAATGAGTGGTATGGGAGCATTGCCACTGAAACGGTGCAGCAACAACAACAACAACAACAACAACAACAACAAAACTCAGGCCGTATATGCGTATCGAAACCTGATCGGGTGCATAGCCACTAGGGACGCCTCTCCTCTGGCAACGTGTATAAATAAAAGAAGAAGAAGAAGAATTTAGACAGAGGGGGGGGGAAATATGACGAACCGGAAAGGGGGTGGGAGTGCCGGGTTGGGGGAGGGGGGGTGGGCGGGGGGGGGGGGGTGTTGCGGGCAGGGAACCTGTAATCAAAGTGTCT
>NC_134883.1:45789400-45801900 GCF_041734735.1 Babylonia areolata
GCGTAAATGTTCTGCGCTAAACTGTATCCCCGGATCATGAACTTTTTCTTCTATTTCGTTTCGCCTCCGGTTTGTATTCTTTAGCCCTCTGGATCCACACGATATTCCTCTCACGTCAAACACCAATTCGTTGCCTGATAACGTTTGTGTTTCCGGAATCAGCCAGTGGTTGAGGGTTCAAGACAGAACGACATTCTGTTTCTGCCCGCTGTTAGAAGAGAAAAAAAACAAAAAACCCGAAAATTCTGGACAGAACACACATACTGTCACGGACTATATAAGGATAACCGACAAATTCTGAATATAAAAATGTTTCACTTTTACTTTTTTTTTTCTTTTTTTTTTTTTAAAGGGTCTGACATTTGTTTCATGCATTGTGAACCAATAGTGGTTTATTGTTTGTAGGTGTTCCATTGTAATTTGGTTTCACACATCCAAGTTTTATTGTCAGTGACGGGCGCAATAGTGATGGCCTAGAGGTAACGCGTCCGCCTAGGAAACGAGGGAATCTGAGCGCGCTGGTTCGAATCACGGCTCAGCCGCCGATATTTTCTCCCCCTCCACTAGACCTTAAGTGGTGGTCTGGACGCTAGTCATTCGGATGAGACTATAAACCGAGGTCCCGTGTGCTAGCATGCACTTTGCGCACGTAAAAGACCCCACGACAACAAAAAGGGTTGTTCCTGGCAAAATTCTGTAGAAAAATCCACTTCGATAGGAAAAATTACTAAAACTACACGCAGGAAAATATACAAACAAAAAATGGGTGGCGCTGTATTGTAGCAACGCGCTCTCCCTGGGGAGAGCAGCCCGATTTTCACACAGAGAATCTGTTGTGTTGAAAAGAGAAATACAAATACAAATAACTGAGTGGTTAAAGTGTGGGACTTTCAGTCTCATGGTCCCGGGTTCGAATCTCGGTAACAGCGACTGTTGGGTAAATGGTGGAGATTTTTCCAATATGTGCGGATCTGCTTATGCCTGAACCCTCTTCGTGTGTATTCGCACGCAGAAGATCAAATTTGCACGTCAAAGATCCTGTAATCCATGTCAGCGTTCGGTGGGTTATGGAAACAAGAGCATATCCAGCATGCACCCCCCCGAAAACGGAGTATGACTGCCTACATGGCGGGGTATAAACGGTCATACACGTAAAAGCCCACTCGAGTACATACGAGTGAATGTGGGAGCTGCAGCCCTCGAACGAAGAAGTAGAAGAATTGCCAGAGATCCAAGATTCCGTGACTGAGGCACGTGGCTGGGTATCAGTTGTGTGAGATGAACTGTACATCTATGTATCATTAATAAATTTAGTGTGGGTGACAAGAGTTCGTTTCAATGTCGCGAGAGAATGGCTGAGTGCACAACATGAAAAAACACCAACAAATACGAAAGGACTTGAAACGGAGCCTTGCTGTACCCCCAAACTGCAGCGAGTGATCTAACGAAGGCGTTAAGGCGTTAACTTTCTACACGAAAAACCCTCCCCAAATTCCTGCGAACCTTAAGTCCAACAGCATCTCCAGCCAACAAACTACTCGCCCAGTGCAGTCAAAAGAACATGGAGACCATCATCGGGAGAAGGCGATGGTTATGGACTGGACACGTCATGCGAAGCGAGCAAGGTCACATCACCCGGACAGCCCTTCCACTCGGACACCAGAAGGTTTCGCACAACAGAGGAAGGACACAGAGCAATCTGGCGCAGAACAAAGGAGAACTCAAGACCGGAACAAAGGAGAACTCAAGATCAGAACAAACGAGAACTCAAGATCAGAACAAAGGAAATTAACCAGAACAAAGGAGAACTCGAGTCCAGAACGGAGGAGAGCAAAGGATAACTCAAGACCAGAGAAAGGAGAATAAAGGAGAAATCAAGACCAGAACAAAGGAGAACTCAAGACCAGAACAAAGGAGAACTCAAGACCAGAACAAAGGAGAACTCAAGACCAGAACAAAGGAGAACTCAAGACCAGAACAAAGGAGAACAAAAGACTAGAAGAAAGGAGAATAAAGGAGAACTCAAGACCAGAACGGAGAACAAAGGATAACTCAAGACCAGAACAAAGGAGAACTCAAGTCCAGAACGGAGGAGAACAAAGGATAACTCAAGGAGAACTCAAGACTAGAAGAAAGGAGAATAAAGGAGAAATCAAGACCAGAACGAAGGAGAATAAAGGAGAACTCAAGACCAGAACAAAGTAGAACAAAGGACAACTCAAGACCAGAACAAAGGAGAACTCATGACCAGAACAAAGGAGAATAAAGGAGAACTCAAGACCAGAACAAAGGGGAATAAAGGAGAACTCAAGACGAAAACAAAGGAGAATAAAGGAGAACTCAGGACCAGAACAAAAGCGAATAAAGGGAAACTCAAGACCAGAACAAAGGAGAACTCAAAACAATAACAAAGGAGAACTCAAGACCAGAACAAAAGAATAAGGAGAACTCAGTCCAGAACAAAGGAGAGGAAAGAACTCAAGACCAGAACAAAGGAGACACTCGAGACCAGAACAAAGGAGAACAAAGGAGAACTCGCGACCAGAATAAAGGAGAACTGGAGACCCTGAAGCACGCCTTGGGGCACCGTTCAGAGACTGGCCCAGACAGACAAGAGTAGGGTAGGTTTGGCCATGGGTAACTGCGAACAGCGTGTAACTGTGAACGATTCGTATACCGCCCCACTCCGAAATGTTTCTAATGGCTGCATTTCACTATCTAATGTCTGCTCCGATCCTTTTTCTATTACTTTCATTAATGTCCATTTCCAAGAACCAGTCAAACATCGGCTGTTTCTGATAGACCTGTGGACACAGATCGTTTTCTTTTCAATCGCCAAAGACGCGGAACAAGCTCCCTGATAACCTCCGTCATTCTGATTCCCTCGCATCTTTTAAATCTCGTCTCAAAACTCACCTTTTCCCTCAGCAGTAAGTTCAATTGTGGCAGGTCCACTTCCTTTGCGTTAGCTGTGCTTGACTATGTATGTATACATATGTATGTGTACATAACTACATGCATGTATATGAATGTGTATTGTGCGCGCGTGCGTTTATGTAAGTTTGTGCCTGACTATGTGTGCGTATGTGTTAGGGTAGCTGTCAGATACACATGTATTGTTAAAATGTATGTACGCAGTGTGTGCGTGTGTGTGTGTGTGTGTGTGTGTGTGTGTGTGTGTGTGTAGTCATATTTTGGTGTGTGTATGTAACATAGATGTCATATCTTATGTTAACAAAGCATTTTTGTAAAGCACCTAGAGCAGATTTCTGGATAGTGTGCTATATAAATATCCATTATTATTATTATTATTATTATTATTTCCGCGCTCTTTCTTCTTCTCTTTGTGCATCACTGCCGCCCAAGGTTACAAACGTGCTCTCAAAATCCTAAAATTAAGGGAAGCAAGTTGCAGGACTTGAACTTGATACAGTTTGAAATAGTTGAGTTGATCGTTAATATGTCGAATACGAATTGCCAGTGTTGGGAGAATTTTAAGAAAGCATATTGGTGACAGGTCAGAACGTCATTTTTGACAGGCATCTGCAAAATAGTGTCGTTTGCAATTAGACCATCGGATATTTTGACGTGAGTCTATTTGCGAACGATGTTGCAGTGTGTTTAAATGTCTGTTCGTGTGCATGTGCGATCAAAACCAACAATACAACAGTATGGTGCGATGTTCCAGTAATATGTTGCGTGCAATGAGTTCAAGACCTGCTTCTGTTTTAATTATCAACATGTACCCAAAACAATCATTCGCAATTGGACTTGCCCGTTCGCATTTACCCTCAGGCACCCCTGCCATTTCAAACGTCCGACAAAACGTTGAAAAGAATGAGCAGACGAACTTTTGCTGGTGCAACCAGTCGGAGAAAGCCTTCAAAAAAACAACAACAAAAGAACGACGTTTGACTATCGTACGACGTGCTGTCTTTGAAGTACACACATTGAACTGGTCGCTTCGACTGGCTCGTTCGCAATTGGCCACACCAACCCTATCGATTTTTCGTTACTACGCTACCTGCCAGAGGCATAATGGGCAGGAAGTGAGTAAGTAGGTGTGTAAGTAAGTACACAAGGGACTGGGGGGAGGGGGAGATGATGACACGAAGAGGAGGGGAGGTGGGCGGTGATGGCGCTGATGTCTTTGGGGGGGGGGATGAAGAAGACATTGTTCAAAGGTATCACCAAGGACAACGTGGTGAGCAGAGGAGGAGATGATGCTGGTGCTGATGTCCTTGGGGGGTGGAGGGGGAAGGGGGCGGAGGGGATGAAAACTTCTATCTTCGTTCGTGGGTTGCAAACTGCCCACGTTCACTCGTGTGCACACGAGTAGGCTTTTACTCTCTAATAATCATTTCATTTTTATGATGATTTGATCTTTTCAATGATAATATGTGTCGTTGCGTCGTACTTAGGTTGTGTACATGCGCTTTATTTTCCTGTGTAATTGTGTGTGTGTGTGTGTGTGTGTGTGTGTTTATCTCTGTGTGTCTGTGTCTGTGTCTCTGTGTGTGTGTGTGTGTGTCTGTGTCTGTCTGTGTCTGTGTGTCTGAGTGAGTGTTTTGCCATTGCTTTTTTTTCTTTTTCTGTTTTCTTCTTCTTTTTTTTCCACTTTTCCTTCTTTTTTTGTCCTTGAGGGCTGGATGTAAAAAAGCAGCTGTGCTTACTCCACTACCCTCGTGAAATAAAAATTCGTTTCGTTTACGTGTATGACCGTTTTTACCCCCGCCATGTAGGCAGCCATACTCCGTTTTCGGGGGTGTGCATGCAGGCTACGTTCTTGTTTCCATAACATAACCCACTGAACGCTGATATGGACCACAGGATCTTTAACGTGAGTATTTGATATTCTGCTTGCGTATACACACGAAGGGGGTGTTCAGGTATAAACAGGTCTGCACATAATTCTGTTGAACTGGGAGATCGGGAAAAGTCTCCACCCTTCACCCACCCTGGCGCAGGAGCCGTTGCCGAGATTCGAACCCGGGACCCTTAGATTCAAAGTCCAACCGCTTGAACCACTCGGCTATTGCACCCCTCGGTGATGCAGACAGTGTTCAAAGATATCGCAAGGACGACACGGGGGCAGTACAAGTGGAGGGTAAGTTGTGCTGATGTCTTCGGGAGTGGGAAAGAGGGAGGGGGGTGGGGGGGTTCCGGGGGTGGGGGGGTGTTGGAGACAATGTTCAGGTATCACAAAAATCTTCAGATCCCAGCTTATGTGTCGCGGTTTGACGTGGCTGTCTTATGAAGGGAGAGGGGGTTGGGGGGGAGGGGAGGGGGGGTTAGGGGGGCGGAGGAGGGACAGGATAGCCATTGAAACGTCTGGGCGGTATCATTACATCCAGCGAACGAACTGTTTATTAGAAATGTTTTTTTGGGTGTTTTTTTTTTTTCCCTCTCTCTCTCTCTCTTTCTCTCCGTTGATACTTTTTTTTCCTGTTGTTTTTCTTCTGTTCCTTTCGTGTAATGGCTTCATTCAATTTCATTTAATTTCTTTCTTTTTTTTTCTTCCTCCTCTTCTTCTCTCTATCTCTCCCTCCGTCTTCTGCTCTAAATTTATTATGTTTTCCATCGTCTTCTCTCTCTCTTTTTCTCTCTCTCTGTCTCTCTGTCTGTCTGTCTCTCTCCCTCTCTCTCTGTCTCTCTCTTCTCTGTTTCTGTCTCTGTCTCTGTCTCTCTCTCTCTCTCTCTCTGTCTCTCTGTCTGTCTCTCTCCCTCTCTCTCTGTCTCTCTCTTCTCTGTTTCTCTCTCTCTCTGTCTCTGCCCATGCCTTTCTCTGCCTGTTTTGTTTCTGTCTGCCTGTCTCTCTTTCCCCTTGTCTGCCTCTGTTTGTCTGTCTGTCTGTTTGTCTCTCTCTCTCTCTCTCTCTCTCTCTCTCTCTCTCTCTCTCTCTCTCTCTGTGTCAAGCAGCAGCAGAAGCCGAAATGAAACACCGTTTACAACGAAACTGGCTAATTGAAAATCCGGCGACAGTTACATCCATAGGATTTTGATACGTTCATTGTTTTTTTTTTATCATTATATCTTATAAAAGAGATATAACCATCCCTGGAATTCATTCGTATATGGTGACATAATTGCTTAGCATGACAAGGAAAGTGTTTCTTTCAGCCTGAGCAGACATTTATATAGATGAATTGAGACGGAAAAAATATAAGGAGCAGATAGGTTTCGAAAACTTCATTCTGGAATCTATCACTTCCACGTTTTTGTGTCCGTGTTAAATATATGTTTGAATGGAAAGCGAAACTTTTAATTTGGTGACATTGATAGATTACATGAATGCGTTTGATTCAGTTGACCGTAACAAAATCATGGACCTGGTTAGAAAATATGAAAACGTCAATTGAAATTTAGAAAACGATGAAATATTTATATCACTCTGTACATGTTTCTACTCGGAGTGGAGGAGAGTTGTCAAACGTTTTTGATTTTCCTTCTGGAGTAATGCAAGGCTGCGTGTTGTCTCCGTTAATTGTTCACTGTTTATTGCAAATGTTTTCTACGTAAGAGCATTGAACTGGAAGCATACGCATCAGTTTGTGCCCGGTCTGAGGATGATTTTCTTGTGGCTTTTTGCCGATGACAGTGCCCTGATCTCTGTCACTCATTTCAATTGACAGCGAGCTTCAGACTCTGACAATGATTCTACAGAAAACAAGAATTATGTGGTTTTTTTCGTAATAATAATAATGGACATTTACATAGCGCATTTCTACAGAAATACTGCTCAAAGCGCTTTACATCTTGTTTCCAACTCCCCTATCAATACCCCCCACCCCCGCCCCCCACCCCCCACCCCTCCACCCCCTCCCACACACACACAGAAGCACGTGCCAGAATACGCCCACGCAACCGGACATTGGAAACCACCCACCCACCCATGACGCCCGCCAGAAAACGCATCCCTGCAACATGCACTCAGTTGATGACTTTTCTTCCAATATTTCATTAGCCACTGAAAAGATTTTGAATGATTATTCATTGCTTAGAATGTTTTCGGAATTTTTAAAACTCCAGTCCAGTTGGTATCCTCCTTTGATGTGTTATAATTAATGTTGTTATTTATATTTACATTGTTGCAGGTTAATACTTGTTGATACGCATATGCATATTCTCCTTCCCATGACACCTCATTCAATACACACCACAATCTCTTTAGACTTTTTTTTTCTTAAAATATACTTTTCTTCTGATACATAACATGAATACTTTTTACACTAATATTCACATACATTCCCTTTCCCTTCTCCACTTCCTTACTCCTTTCCGTCTAAAAACACTTATAGTGAATAGACGTTAAACTGAAGATAAAACACACACGAATGCACGTGTATATATGAAGAGAGAGAGTGTGTGTGTGTGTGTGTGTGTGTGTGTGTGTGTGTGTGTGCGTGCGTGCGTGCGTGCGTGCGTGCGTGCGTGCGTGTGTGTGTGTGTGTGTGTGTGTGTGTGTGTGTGTGAGGTATGGAAGAGTGGGAGTGGCACGCGTGTGTGGATATGTACAAGCTGGTTGAACATGAGCCATTTTTTTTTAGTTATTCTCATTTACTTGGTTTGTAAGTATTTTTCGAATTTGGTGCATATGTGTTATGCATATGTGTGTGTATGTGTGAATGTGTATCTGCATTTTTTTACATTTATTTGCTTATTTATCATCATTGTTGTCTTTTTTATTTATTTATTTTATTTATTTATTTATTTATTATTATTGTTGTTGTTGTTGTTGTTGTCATTTAATATTATTATTAGTTATTTATATATATATATATTTATTTTTTTTTTTTTGTACGCTTAAAGCTGACTTCATCAAGTTTTTGCGCCTTAGTATTATTATTAGTAGTAGTAGTTCTTTTTTTTAATGTATTTATCTCCTTTTTTCTCTTTTTTTTTCTTTTTTTTTCTCAAGGCCTAAAACTAAGCGCGTTGAGTTACGCTGCTGGTCAGGCATCTGCTTGGCAGATGTGGTGTAGCGTATATGGATTTGTCCGAGCGCAGTGACGCCTCCTTGAGCTACTGAAACTGAAACTGAAACTAATCATCACGGCGTCACTCAGGCCCGAGGGATACAAGCAGCTGCGGTGTTAGTCAAGGAATTTGATTGAGCAGTACTCCCAAAGATTTTTTTTTTTTTCAGTGAAGAAAATGCTCGCGCCACCTGCTCGAGGCAGGTGGCGCGAGCTGACCAGGCAGTCATCCATGGTGCCCCAACGACCCACCCACGGGTCAAGGGATAGATGAGATGAGGAGGAAGAAAATGAGTGTGTTTCCTTTTGTTTTTAGACCGTACCTATCACACTGAGCCCTGGATAGGAACCGGTTGATGTATGACAGTCAGTCGTGCCCGACTATTGACCATCAGAACAGCAGAGGAGGCAACAGCTGTCCCGACTATCTCTGGGCTGGAATTTAATCGTAGTGGAGAGTGTCTTGCCCAAGTTATATCATCCCCACTCTCTCGGCCAAGAGGGTTTTAGGACAGTCGGCGTTGGGATGGTTCCCCAAAAGGCTAACGAGCCCCCCCACCCCCACCCCCCACCCCCCACCCACCCACCCAAGACTGCAGCACTAAGAGCCAGTACAGTCTTGCTTCCTAGTTTGAGAGAGTCATAATCCTTCACAAAAGACAAAGCTGTAAACGACTTTCCATTGATGGAGAAACCATTGATCATACAGCTCTCACTATGCTGTTGGCCCAGCTGTAAGCTTGTGTCAATCTGTGATGATAAGCTGAGGAACCAGCTATTGGTATTTAAATGACAGATGGGATATCTATCTGGTGGGGGGACTCAAACCCGTGGATAATCCGCTGCCCCTGTTGGGTGCTTAACCACTAGACCACCGAGCCTCCCCACCCTTGCTGTGACTCTGGTGACAATAAGGAGAGTTTTACTTTTCTTTTTTTTTTTTTCTTTTTTTTTCTTTTTTTTTTCTTTTCTTTTGACAGTTCTCATTTCATTTCTTCACATGTCCTCCACGACCCGGCTTGGAACTCTTCTCGTAGTTTTGTCTACTGGTTCGCTTACATCCATCCATCCTTCCTTCCTTCATTTTCTTTTCGTTTTGTTTTTTTGTTTGTTTGTTGTTGTTTTTGTTTGTTTGTTTTGTTTTGTTTTGTTTTTGTTTTTGGGTTGTTGTTTTTTTCCTTCATCATCTTTTTTCAGACCTTTTTCCCCTTCTGAAATTTCCTGACGCCTTTTTGTTTTTTTGTTTTTTTTTACTATTTCTTCTGTTCAATGTTACCCGGGTTTTTTGTGGTTTTTTTTTTTTTTTTTTTTTTTTTTTTTTCAACCCTTTTCTCTTCTTTCCGTAATCTGTCATTCCGTACTCCATTTCCTTTTTTTATTTTTAATTCAGTCATTCATTCATCTCTTTTTTTGCCTTTTGCATTCTTCCTTTGCGTCACGTTTTTGTTCACAGAGAGAGACAGAGAGAAACAGAGAGGGGGGTGGGGGTGAGAAGACAAAAAAAACGTAATTGGACATGCCCGCGCTGGGAACGTCCAAGTTCTTGCCTGACCTGAATGTTCGTGTTCGTTAGCATGCACATCCTCAGCGAGGGGATGATCTGAATGGACGTCTCCAGTGTGCTGTGTCTTCCTCGTGACATCATGACATCTGATCCACGGAGTGCTTGGAGCGTCGTTATAACGAGAAAAGTTTTGGGACTTTTTGTTGTAGTTGTTGTTTGTTTGTTTGTTTGTTTTTACTTTGTGCGTTTTGAACCAGTACAGCGTTTATTAAAGGAATGTTTTACACCGTCATTTTTTTTTTTTTTTTTTTTTTCATTGTGCAATCTAGCTTCATTTTTTTTTTTAACTTGGGAAGGCGCTGTATGAATAATGATATTAAGGCTATCACTCTTCTTCTTCTTCTTCTTCTTCTTCTTCTACTACTACTACTTCTCCTCCTCCTCTTTCGTCGTCTTCTCCTCTTCTTCTTCTTCTTCTTCTTCTTCTTCTCTTCTCCTCCTCCTCCTCCTCCTCCTTCTTCTTCTTCTTCTTCTTCTTCTTCTTCTTCTTCTTCTTCTTCTTCTTCTTCTTCTCTACCATTGTGAATAGTCAATGGTGCACTGCACAGAACTGCTCACCAACATTCCCCCATGTCCGAGTCCTACAGAAGAGTTTGGGTGGGGGGAGGGAAGGAGGGGGGATTGAATCCAAGATAATTATAGAGAGGGATATAGGGGAGGGAAGAGAAATGGGGGGGAGGGGGAGGATGAGGGACAGGGCGAGTGGGGGGTGAGGGGGGGTGAGGAGGGGAGGGGTGGCGGGCTTGTTTCCCCAGATAATTATAGAGGGATATAGGGGAGGGGAGAGAGATGGGGGGGGAGGGGGAGGATGAGGGACAGGGCGAGTTGGGGGGTGAGGAGGGGGAAGGGGGGGGAGGGGTGGCGGGCTTGTTTCCCCAGATAATTATAGAGAGGGATATAGGGGAGGGGAGAGAGATGGGGGGGGGAGGGGGAGGATGAGGGACAGGGCGAGTTGGGGGGTGGGGGGAGGGGGGAGGAGGGGAGGGGTGGCGGGCTTGTTTCCCCAGATAATTATAGAGAGGGATATAGGGGAGAGGAGAGAGATGGGGGGGAGGGGGGAGGATGAGGGACAGGGCGAGTTGGGGGTGGGGGGTGGCAGGAAGGGAGGGGTGGCGGGCTTGTTTCCCCAGATAATTATAGAGAGGGATATAGGGGAGAGGAGAGAGATGGGGGGGAGGGGGGAGGATGAGGGACAGGGCGAGTTGGGGGTGGGGGGGTGGCAGGAAGGGAGGGGTGGCGGGCTTGTTTCCCCAGATAATTATAGAGAGGGATATAGGGGAGGGGAGAGAGATGCGGGGGAGGATGAGGGACAGGGCGAGTTGGGGGGGGGGAGGAGGGGAGGGGTGGCGGGCTTGTTTCCCCAGATAATTATAGAGAGGGATCTAGGGGAGGGGAGAGAGATGAGGGGGAGGATGAGGGACAGGGCGAGTGGGGGTGGGGGGTGGCAGGAAGGGAGGGGTGACGGGATTGTTTCCCCAGATAATTATAGAGAGGGATATAGGGGAGGGAAGAGAGATGGGGGGGGAGGGGGGAGGATGAGGGACAGGGCGAGTTGGGGGGTGGGGGGAAGGGGGAGGAGGGGAGGGGTGGCGGGCTTGTTTCCCCAGATAATTATAGAGGGATATAGGGGAGGGGAGAGAGATGGGGGGGAGGGGGGGGATGAGGGACAGGGCGAGTTGGGGGGTGGGGGGAAGGGGGAGGAGGGGAGGGGTGGCGGGCTTGTTTCCCCAGATAATTATAGAGATGGATGTAGGGGAGGGGAGAGAGATGGGGGGGGGAGGGGGAGGATGAGGGACAGGGCGAGTTGGGGGGTGGGGGGAGGGGGGAGGAAGGGAGGGGTGGCGGGCTTGTTTCCCCAGATAATTATAGAGAGGGATATAGGGGAGGGGAGAGAGATGGGGGGGAGGGGGGAGGATGAGGGACAGGGCGAGTTGGGGGGTGGGGGAGGGGGTGGGGGGGAGGAGGGCGGGCTTGTTTCGCCTCTGGTGACTTCCCCCTGTTCTTTGTGTCGCGTAAAGTCCGTCGGTTGTTACTTCCGGTTTTTCTTTCACACTTTGAGCGGTGTGGGGGTGTTTTCTTTCCTTCTTTCCTTCCTTCCTCCCTTCCTCTCTCGTTTTCTTTCTTTCTTTCTTTCTTTTTTTATTCTTTTCTTTTCTTTCTCTAGATTCCGTGGATATGGTTGGTTTGTTTGTTTTTTGGTCCTCTCACCATTTTTATCCTTTCCTTTTTTTTTCTGCCAGTATGTTTTTCTTTCATTCTTTCTTTCGTTCGTTCGTTCGTTCGTTCGTTCGTTCGTTCGTTCGTTCGTTCGTTTTTTTCTTTCTTTCTTTCTTTCTGTCTGGTTTTCTTTCGGTCTTTTTCTTTTTCTCTTTTTTTCTGCCTGTCTGTTTTTCTTTCTTTTCTTTCTTATTTTCTTTCTTTTTTCTTTCTTTCTTTCTTTCTTCTTTATTTATTTCTTTCTATCTGTCTATCTGTCTTTTCCTTCTTTCCTTCTTTCTGCTTGTCTGTTTTTCTTTCGTTCTTTTCTTTCTTTCTTTCTTTCTTTCTGTCTGTCTGTCTGTCTGTCTGTCTGTATTTCTTTCTTTCATTTCTTAATTTTCTTTTCTTTCTTTCTTTCTTTCTTTCCATTTTTCTTTCTTTCTTTTTTTCTTCCCTTCCATTTTTCATTCTTTCGTTCTTTCCTTCCATCTTTCTTTCTGTCTGTCTGTATTTCTTTCTTTCTTTCCCATTTTTCTTTCTTTCTTTCTTTCTTTCTTTTCTTTCCTTCCATTTTTCTTTCTTTACTTTCTTTCCTTCCATTTTTCTTTCTTTACTTTCTTTCCTTCCATCTTTCTTTCGTTCTTTCTTTCCTTCTATCCTTCTTTCTTTCTTTCTTCCCTTCCATTTTTTCTGCCTTTTCTTTCTTTATTTCCTTCCATCTTTCTTTTTTTTTTCTTTTCTTTCTTTCTTTCCTTCTTTTC
>NC_134883.1:45811900-45814400 GCF_041734735.1 Babylonia areolata
CGTACACATCAGATTAACGACAAACAAACAAACAAACAACAACAAGAGAGAGAGAGAGAGAGAGAGAATGGTTTGAAAAACCAATATAAAAGCAAATTAGGAAGAACAAGATTGATTGATTGATTGATTGATCGACTGAATCTTCAATGGGTAAAGAATTAGGCACAGTAAAGGCCTTTTTTTTTCTTTTTTACAATTCTGCCCATTCTAACGACACAAAGCATAAAAATAAAGAACAACACAAATCATAGAAATAAAGGGAAAAAAAACCCATTGAAATAAAATAAAACAATAAGAACGACGAATAAGAATAGTAACTGGATTAGTCATATTAAAAAGTAACAAAGCAATGAAAAAAAAAATGAAAAAAAAAACAAAAAAAACATTTGGTACATTATCACGAAGAAGAAAGTTACTTTCACACGTTGTTTCCCATTCAACGTTAACACATTAACCTTTACAGTAACTCCTCATTGGAGCGGGGAGCATTGTACAAGTGCACGGGTAAACCATCTCTCATTAGACTTGGATCTGTATCGTTTCTTCTTTTTCTTTTCTTTTTTTTCCATCTATGTGTATGTCTGTTCCCTCCCCTCTGTTGAAGCAGGTGCAATGTGTCGTGCATAGATCAGTCTATTGTGAAATCTGAAGCTTAGCTTGAAGCTGGTTTTGTAATGGAGAAAAGAGGAGAAATGGCGGAGAGAGGGAGAGGAGTGGGAGAGTGAGAGAGAGAGGGGGAGAGGGAGAGGAGTGGGAGAGAGGGAGAGAGAGAGGGGGAGAGGGAGAGGAGTGGGAGAGAGGGAGGGAGAGGGAGAGGAGTGGGAGAGAGGGGAGAGAGGGAGAGGAGTGGGAGAGAGGGAGAGAGAGGGAGAGGAGTGGGAGAGAGGGGGGGAGAGGGAGAGGAGTGGGAGAGAGGGGGGGAGAGGGAGAGGAGTGGGAGAGAGGGAGAGAGAGAGAGGGAGAGGAGTGGGAGAGAGAGACACACACACACACACACACATATGCGCGCACACACACACACACACACACAGAAACACACAAAAAGAATCACACACACACACACACACACACACACACACACACACAGAGGGAAAGAGAGAGAAAGGGAGAGATAGAGAGAGAGTGTGAGAGAGAGAGAAAGAGGGAGAGATTCACTGAGAGAGAGAGAGAGAGACAGAGACAGAGAGATAGAGAGAAACAGAGACAGAGACAGAGAAAGAGAGAGAGACATTCATTCCACCAACACTCCACTCAGCGGCGAAACTTTAGCCCAAAACGTGTCGACAAAGAAAGAAGAAAAAAACAACAACAGCAACAGCAACAAAAACAACAACACTAAAACTCTGTCCCTGCCTTCCTCGTAAACAATGGTCTGCTCTGAAGAAAGCCCCCCCCCCCCCCCCCCCCCCCCAACCCAGGATTCAAATTGCTGCCATCAAAACGGGCCTTTCACATGTCTGTGGCGCATTGAGGAAACTTTATTTCCCTTTTTCACCCTCCCCCCCCCCCCATCTCCCCCCCCATCCCCCCCACCCCCACCCACACCCACACACACACAACACACCCCTCCCTCTCTTATCCCTCATCCCCCATCCCTCTCCCTCTGTCTCCATCCCCCCCACCCCACCCCTCCCCTCCCCTCCCACCCACACACACACACCCAGCCCCTCATCATCTCCCACCCTTCTCTCCATGCCAGTATCATGTTTGACAGAACGTTTAACATTGAGTATCCGCCGTGGAACAGAAAAAGAAAGAAAGAAAGAAAGAAAGAAAGAAAATAAGAAAAGAACGACACTTTTTAACGAAAAGAAAGAAAAAAAGAAAAGAAAAAAAAAACAAGAAAGAAAGAAAGAAAGTGAGAAAACGAAACAGCACAGGGGAGTTGAAGCATGTGGATGTTGTTCTGCCGTTCCAGAACAAGGCTTGTAATTAACTCACTCAGTACGGCCAGTCCTCTCTTCTCCTCTACACAGACCCCCTCGGATGTCCAGTGGGTGTCTCTGTGACCCAACCTTTAGCTTCCGTCGTCAGAATTGTGGTATTCTTTGTCAACATTCACGTCTTCAGTATAAGAGCCTCCCCTCCCGCTTGTAATATTTTGATGGTGGTAACTGGGGTGAAACGCTGTTAACGTCGTCTCTTTCGCCGTTCGCATGGAGAGAGTTAAGTCGCTGAGCTGATGTTCTGTCCTTTTCAAGGCCTGACTAAGCGCGTTGGGTTACGCCGCTGGTCAGGCATCTGCTTGGCAGATGTGGTGTAGCGTATATGGATTTGTCCGAACGCAGTGACGCCTCCTTGGGCTACTGAAACTGAAACTGAAACTGTTCTGTCCTTGACCTTCACCTTCTTTTCAACGTGAAAACCTACGTGTTTGTCAACGGTCGTCATGTGTTAAAACAGGAAGGGAAAAAAAACAACCCTGCCATGTGTCTAAAAAAAATAATCATCATGTCGATTTCAGCAATTTATGTATGTCAGCAACGCTCGTGAATCTGTC
>NC_134883.1:45819400-45821900 GCF_041734735.1 Babylonia areolata
TCAGCGTTATGTAGATACCATTATTATTATTATTATTATTATTATTATTATTATTAAATGTATATTTCAATAAAATACTCGTAAACCCTACCTTGATTACAGTGCACGTACTAATTATCATGTAAATGGAAAACATTCTGGTGAAAAAATATTAAAAATATAACATTTTAAGATACAAGTGAAATATATATGTAATCACACACACACACACACACACACACACACACATATATATATATATATATGTGTGTGTGTGTGTGTGTGTGTGTTATCAAATCCAGGCCCAGATTTCTTTGTTCTTTCATAATGTAATGGAAAACTTTTTTTTTTTTTTTTTTTAAACCCAGTCTTGTTTAATCATTTGAACTTCAAAACTGTATTTGCGTTTGGGGTGGGGTGGTGGTTTAAAAAATCTCTCGTTTGTGCCCCCCCCCCCCCCCCCCCCCCAAAAAAAAAAAAGAAAAAAAAGTCGCCTGTGCTGGTCAGGCAACCAGTTTGTTGTTGTTGTTGTTGTTGTTGTTGTTCCTCTTCTTCTTCTTCTTCTTCGTCGTCGTCCTCCTCCTCCTCCTCCTCGTCCTCCTCCTCCTTCTTCTTCTTCTCCTCCTCCTCCACCTCCTCCTTCTCCTCCTTTTTCTTCTTCTCTTGTTCTTCTTGTTCTTGTTCATCTTCTTTTCCTCCTCTTCCTCCTTCTCCTTCTTCTTCTTCTTCTTCTTCTTCTTCTTCTTCTTTTTAGATCTTAATCATTGCCTCTTATTCATCTTTTCGATGCTTACACTTGTCAGGCTGAAACTCCTGAATGTGTTCTTTTGTTTCTATCCACGGGGGGTGGGGGTGGGGTGGGGTGGAGGGGACGGGGGGTTTGGGGGGGGGGGACTAGGAAGCCATAGTTTTTGGGCACTACTCTGCCCCGAGGGAAGCTTTGCGTCTGTGTCTGTCTTGTAGGTGATCATCCTTTAATTAAGGAGGGTTTTTGTTGTTGTTTTTTGTGGGTTTTTGTGAGGTGGGGTGGGGGTCGGCGGGGGGGGGGGGGTCGGGGAGGCTGAAGGGGGGGGGGGAGATCGGGGGGAGGGGAGGGGAGGGGTGGTCATCCGGGGGGTAGTCCTCTTCTTCATTTCCAGCACTTGTATCGCCACTGTTTTATCCCTCTCCACTAGACCATTTAAAACACACCACAAAGCACTACACTGCAACACACCGCAACACAATGCAATGCAATGCAATGCGATACAATGTAATGTAATACAATACGATATAACACAATACAGTTCAGTGCAATGCAACCCAACGCAGCACTATGCAATACAATACTATTCAATACAATCCAACACAATACAATACACTTCAATGCAATGCAGTCCACTACACTACATTGCACTATACTACACTACACTACACTAAACTACACTACACGACACTACACTACACTGCACTACACCACACTACACTACAATACAATGCTATGCAACACAATGCAATCCAATGCAATGCAATACAATGCAACACAATACAATGCAATACAACACAATACAATACATTGCAACGCAATGCAGTACACTACACTACACTACAATGCCACGCAATACAATACAATGCAATCCAATGCAGTGCACCGCAATACAATACAATGCAACACAATACAATACAACACAATACAATACACTGCAACGCAATGCAATACACTACACTACACTACACTACAATGCCACGCAATACAATACAATGCAACACAATACAATACAATACAACACAATGCAATGCACTGCAACGCAATGCAATACACTACACTACACTACACTACAATGCCACGCAATACAATACAATGCAACACAATACAATACAATACAACACAATGCAATGCACTGCAACGCAATGCAATACACTACACCACACTACACTACATCACACTACAATGCCATGCAATACAATGCAATGCAATGCAACACAGTGCAATGCAATGCAACACACTTTTATGGAACACAATACAATACACTGCAACGCAATGCACTCCACTCCACCCCACTTCACTGCAATACAATGCAATGCAATGCAATGTAATACAATGCAATGCAATCCAATCCAATCCAATCCAAACCAATACCACCATCATCATCATGGTAACAATTATCATGATGACGACGACAACGACGACGACAACGATGATGATGATGATGATGATAATGATGATGACGATGATCTGTTCCGCAAAGTATTTGTTGTTGACATTGTTGTAATTGGTGGCGGTATAGTTAGTAGTAGTGATTGCGCGCCGTACCATGGAGTGGTGGTACCACGCTGCTCAATTAATTAATTAATTAATTAACCCGCTGCCACCTGGCCGCCGCTGATATGTTTCAGGCACCTGGCTTTTAACAACATCACCGCCATCCAGGAAGGCTGCTTCAAGCTGGCACCAAGGCTGGCGTACTTGTAAGTATGGACTTACTTTTTTGTTAAGGCCCCTTCACACGCACATGCGCGCGCACGGACACACGCACACACG
>NC_134883.1:45826900-45829400 GCF_041734735.1 Babylonia areolata
GAAGGCATCGTTTTTGCTTTCACACAATCGTTGTATTTCAAAAAGTTGTTAGTGTTCTAACAAATAATAAGAATGACAATAATAATAATAATAATAATAATAATAACAACGATGATGATGATAATAATGATTATAACGATAACAAAAACAACAACAATAACAATAACAATGATAATAATAATAATAATAACAACACGACGAAGAAAAAGGAGATTGTACATTTGATTATCGCCCTTTTCCCTTCTGAGAGCTCAGTGCGCTTTACACCCAAAAGAAAAGAGAAGAATTACATAAACCTCTCATCTCTCTCTCTCTCTCTCTCTCTCTCTCTCTCTCTCTCTCTCTCTCTCTGTGTGTGTGTTTTGAATTTTTGTAACATGCTCAAAGGAGGCAAAAAAGTCATTTTCGCTGTAAGTAAGATGATTAGATTTGCAAATGTTGCCTAGTTATACTTTTGGAGTTAAAAGACATTGTTGCTTTCTCAACTTTTATGTGACATTGTTGTGTATTTTGGAAATGTTTGTTCTGGGCACGAAAAGATTATTTTGCAGTAATCCTCCCTACTCCAATAGGAGTGAAAGGATAATTAAAACTTGAAACTTGTGTGTGTGTGTGTGTGTGTGTGTCTGTCTGTCTGTCTGTCTGTGTCTCTGTCTCTCTCTGTGTCTCTGTCTCTCTCTCTCCTCAAAATGAAAATCAGCAAAGAGTGAAGAGCGTTCACCATGGGTTCTTGTATTGACACGAGGCATTTTCAAAAGGTAATGTTCAAAGGAAAAGCGGAAAGTTCTTGAGAGAGTGTATACACTAATGACGTCAGAAAGATACGTCCGTCTAGTGGAGTGGAAAGCAAAAACGAAAGTTTATTCAATAAGGCCATGACCCCATTTGCAGGGGGTGATTACATATTTTGTATGAATAGATTTGCATAAGGATATAATCTTACTCCATGTATACTCAAACAAAGCTCTGTTCTGTTTAACCAATCATGAAACTACGTCTTTTTAATGACATGAATAAATATGGCAAGAATCGAAAACACATTATCATTTGTAGAAGACAGCAGTAATAGTAACCGAAACTTACTTGGCCAGCTCTTGTATCTTTGTCTCAAGTCATCTAAATACAGGAAAGCAGAAAATCAGAGACACGCAACTTTGTACTTGATTCTCGCTTCAACTGGGAAGCCAGTGCAGAGTGTGATTTATCCACGGGACTCTGAGAGTGAGATGGGCAGCAAGGAAGGATTTTTTTTTTGTTTAATGTCCCGTCACACATATCGGTGATTGAAGACATTTTGTAAAAGTATTTATGAATACATCTGAGTATTATCGGTTAGAAGGGGTGGGAGATGTGGATGAATGGAGGGTTGGGGGAAACTGGGCAAATGAGGGTAAAAATGTGCAGATGGGCAGCAATCTTTCTCACACATGCTGTTTTTTCCAAAGCAATGGTTCATTTCTCACAAAACGTTGTTGCATTTCTCAAAACGTCAGTATCTTTTTTTTTTCTTTCTTTTTTTTTTTTTCAAAAACGTTGTATTTCTTGAAAGCGTTAGTTCTTTCCTCATAAACTATGTATATCTTAAAGCACCAGTATCTTTCTAAAAAAAAAATGTTGCATTTCTAAAACCGTTTGTTCCTTTCTCAAAAATTGTGTACTTCTTAAAGCGTCGGTATCTTTCTATATAAAAAAAAAGGTGTATTTCTAAAACCGTTAGTTCCTTCGTCAGAAACAGTGTATTTCTTAACCCTTTCACCGCCAGTCAATTTAGAGTGCAAAATTCCCTTGTGCTATAAACAGCAAAAATGTCTTTTAACTCCAAAAGTACAACTAGGCAACACAAGGAGGAAGGTGGCAGAGGAAGGTGGCAGAATGGTTAAGACGCTCAGCTGCCAATACAGAGAGTCCGTGAGGGTGTGGGTTCGAATCCCGCTCTCGCCCTTTCTCCTAAGTTTGACTGGAAAATCAAACTGAGCGTCTAGTCTTTCGGATGAGACGATAAACCGAGGTCCCGTATGCAGCACGCGCTTGGCGCACTGAAAAAGAACCCATGGCAACGAGAGTGTTGTCCTCTGGCGAAATTACGTAAAATGAAATCCACTTTCATAGGTACACAAATATGTAAGCATGCACTCAAGGCCTGACTAAGCGCGTTGGGTTATGCTGCTGGTCAGGCATCTGCTCAACAGATGTGGTGTAGCGTGTATGGATTTGTCCGAACGCAGTGACGCCTCCTTGAGAAAGTGAAACTGAAACTATAAACACAGAAAAGTTGGTGTCTAAGAATAACTAGGAATTTCCCCCTTCGATATGTAGAAAATCAGTCCTATCCTACCACCGAACATAAAGAGCAGTAGGTTCATGGATAACAGCCCCATGATCTGGTCACCCGTTCAGTGACATGGGTCCTCTACCTAGCTGCTGCATTAATGCGAGTTTGGCAGTGAAAGGGTTAAACTTGAAAGCGTCAGTATCTGTCTCAAAAACGCTCTGTTTATAA
>NC_134883.1:45844400-45864400 GCF_041734735.1 Babylonia areolata
GCTTGGGTGAAGAACTGTAAATACCGTTTCTGTGGACTGAAAAACAAACAAACAAACAAACCAAAAACCGATCGCCCGGAAAAGAAAATCAGGCGCATATACATTGAACCTGCCTGTGACGTTGACAGTACCGTCCGTTTTTCGACAGGGGATTTAAAACAACGAACCTGAACGCAAATATAGTTATATGCAATTCACTAAGTCATACACACACACACACACACACACACACACACACACACACACACACACACACACACACACACACACACACACACACACAAACAAACACACACACACACAAACAAACAAACAAACAAACACACACGTTAAGACCATAAGGTATTGTACAACAATACATAAATAAAAACATCAAGGGAATAAACCGTATATATAAGTATATATATATAATGGATATTTATATAGCACACTATCCAGAAATCTGCTCTAGGTGCTTTACAAAAACGCCTTTTGTTAACATAAAACATTACATCTATGTTACATACACACACCAAAATGTGACCACACACACACACACACACACACACACACACACACACACTGCATACATACATTTTAACATACATGTGTATCTAACAGCTACCCTAACACATACGCACACATAGGCAGGCACAAACTTACATAAACACACGCACACACAATACACATTCATATACATGCATGTAGTTATGTACGCATGCATAATTATGTATACACACATAGTCAAGCACAGCTAACGCAAAGGAAGTGGACCTGCCACAATTGAACTTATTGCTGAGGGAAAAGGTGGGTTTTGAGACGAGGTTTAAAAGATGTAAGGGAATCAGAATGACGGGTGTTATATATATATATATATATATATATATAAAGGCATACATAACTAAAGCGGCCCAATGCTCTGTTAACTCACTCAGTACGGCCAGTCCTCTCTTCTCCTCTACACAGACCCCTCGGATGTCCAGTGGGTGTCTGAATGACCCAACCTTTAGCTTCCGTCGTCAGAATTGTGGTTTTCTTTGTCAACATTCACCTCTTCAGTATAAGAGCCTTCCGCTTGCAATATTTTGATGGTGGTAATTGGGGTGAAACGCTGTTAACGTCGATTCTTTCGCCGTTCGTGTGCAGAGAGTTAAAATCACAGATTGACATAAGCTTACAGTTGGGCCGGCAACCAATTGTGAGCCGCATGATGAATCATTTCTCCGTTGCAGTTCGAAAGTCATTCACACTGCTGTAGTTTAGTCTTTTTGTGAAGGACCATGACTCTCAAAACTAGGAAACCAGACTGCACTGGCTCTTAGTGCAGCAGCCTTGGGGGCGGTTAGCTGGTCTTTGGGAACCATCCCAATGCCGAATGTCCCCCCCCCAAAAAAAAAGCCTATTGACCGAGAGAGTTGGGATGTAAACTTGTGCAAGACATTCTCCACTATAATCAAATTCTAGCCGAGATCGTCGAGACAGCAGTTGCCTCCCTTCCTCTGCTGTTCTGATGGTCATAGTTGGACACGACTATCATTCATGACCCAAAAATTGTCAACTTGCACCTTACACGTGCTCGGGAAAAAAAATTTGAGAAAAAAAAGACAAAAAGAAAAGGAAAAGCTCAGAAACACAAAGAATGATAGGAAAGAAGATTGTACACGGTACTAAGGCTGTATCCATTTAATAACTGCTAATTGTTCTTTAACTCTCTCCGTACGAACGGCGAAAGAGACGACGTTAACAGCGTTTCACCCCAATTACCATCATCAAAATATTGCAAGTGGAAGGCTCTTATACTGAAGAGGTGAATGTTGACAAAGAATACCACAATTCTGACGACGGAAGCTAAAGGTTGGGTCATTGAGACACCCACTGGACATCCGAGGGGTCTGTGTAGAGGAGAAGAGAGGACTGGCCGTACTGAGTGAGTTAAAACATTAAACGTTCTTTGCTTTACCAGTACAGTTCCATGTGTTCCCATCACATAATCAGTCATGTGAATATCTCTTAACCCTTTCACCGCCAAGCTCGCATTTATGCACAGGCGTTAGTAGAGGACCCATGTCACTGAAAGGTGACCATTCATTGGTCTGTTATCCATGAACCTACTGCTCTTAATGTTCGGTGGTAGGATAGGCCATATTTTCTATAAATCGCAGGGGAAATCCCCAGCTATTCTTAGCCACTGTCTTTTCTGTGTTTATACCACAAGGGAATTTTGTACTCTAAATTGACTGGCGGTGAAAGGGTTAAGTGTATAATTGTTTTATGTTTGTATTGTGGGTACGAGCAACGCGATCTTACGTTTCATTTCTCTTGAGGGATGACAAAACAAAGCGGGTATAGCCAGACTAATTTGTGTGTGCAGGTATTTACACAACAACGGCCTTCGAGCCATTCATCCAGGAGCATTGGACGGATTTGACGATCTGCAGCAGATGTGAGTCACCTCTGTGTGTGTGTGTGTGTGTGTGTGTGTGTGTGTCTGTGTCTGTGTCTGTGTGAGTGTCTGTGTATTGGTCTGATTCTCTCTCTCTCTCTGTGCCTCTCTCTCCGCTTCTCTCTTCTACCTCTGCTTCTGTCTCTCTCTTTGTGCATCTCTCTATCTGTACCCCTCTCTCTCTTTCCCTTTGTGCCTCTCTCTCTCTCTCTCTTTTCTTTGTGACCCCCTCTCTCTGCCTTGTACCCCAGTCTCTCTCTCTTTGTGCTCTCTCTCTCTTTGAGCCCTCTCTCTCTCTCTTTGTGCTCTCTCTTTCTCCCTCTCTCTCTTTGTGCTCTCTCTTTCTCCCTCTCTCTCTTTGTGCTCTCTCTTTCTCCCTCTCTCTCTTTGTGCTCTCTCTCTTTCTCCCCCTCTCTCTCTCTGTGCCCCCTCTCTCTCTGTGCTCTCTCTCTTTCTCCCTCTCTTTGTGCTCTCTCTCTCTCTTTCTCCCTCTCTCTCTCTGTGCCCCCTCTCTCTCTTTGTGCTCTCTCTCTCTCTTTCTCCCTCTCTCTTTGTGCTCTCTCTCTTTCTCCCTCTCTCTCTCTGTGCCCCCCATCTCTCTCTCTTTGTGCCCCTTCTCTCTCTCTTTGTGCCCCCTCTCTCTCTCTTTCTCTCTCTCTTTTTGCCCTCTCTCTCTCTCTCTGTCTCTCTCTCTCTCTCTCTCTCTCTCTCTCTCTCGCTCGCTCGCTCTCTCCCCCTTGTTATAGTGCACACTTGCGCAACATCTAAAATCTAACAGAGGCGGAGGTTGGGGTTAGGATGAAGTGTGGTAGGGAGGCGAAGAAGGATATATTTATTGACAGTTTGGATTTGATCCATACACTGCTGGCTGCGTAAAGAGGCGCTATCTCTCCTGGACACACACACTGTACCTGGTTGCCAAAGAGTCTCTGCCTCTGTCTCTGTATCTGTCTCTGTCTCTGTCTCTCTCTGTCTCTGTCTCTCTCTGTCTCTGTCTCTCTGTCTATCTCTCTGTCTCTGTCTCTCTCTCTCTTTCCCTCTCCTTGTCTCTGTCTTACTGTCTGTCTCTGTCTCTCTACCTCTCTCTCTCTCTGTGTCTCTATCTGTTTCTGTCTCTTACTCTCTCTTTCCCTCTCTCTCTCTTTCCCTTTCTCTGCCTCTGTCTCTCTGTATCTCGCTCTGTCTGTCTGTCTGTCTCTCTCCCCCCCTCTCTCTTTCCCCCCACCCTCACCCTCTCTCTCTTTCCCTCTCTCTGTCTCTGTCTTTCTGTCTCCATCTCTCTTTTTCTGTCTGTCTCTCTCTCTCTCTCTCTCTCTCTCTCTCTCTCTCTCTCTGTGTCACATGGGGGGCGCTTTGCACGTGCATGAGAACTGAATGTGTGTGACAAACTGTCTCCAGTTATTTAGCAGTTTCAGTGACTGTAGGGAGTGTACAGTACTTACTTCTTGCCACCTACTTTGTGTGACACTATGCCGTGGTCCCAGCTGCAGTTCCGGTCTGTGCGTGGTGCCTTTCTTCCAGTTTACCGTCCATTTTATGTTGAAGAGGGCAGTGACAAAGAGAAGAAGTTGGGTGGCCATGTTGACAGTTCGTTCCCGTACGACCGGTGTTCTCCTTGGTTTGCTCCTCCTCGTGTTTATGTTTTGGGGGGGACAATTTGTACCTGCGCCGAGGAGTTGGTGATAATATGTTACTGCGTTGTGGAGACATCGAAGCAAACCCTGGCCCCAACCCTGACCAAAGCGCCTCAGGATCCTCCAGCATGCGGCAGACCCGGCTGTCCTCCTCCCACCCGTCTCGCTCCTCCAAGGAACCGTCCCTTGCTGACGTCATGTCTTGTATACAGGATGTGAAGGAAATGAACACTTCCATGAACAGTAAGCTGGACGACGTGAAAGAGGAAGTGCATCAGCCGCGTCAGGAGCATGGAGCCTTGCAAGAACTTGTGTGTGGACTGAAGGATGAGGTGAGAGACTTGCGCCAGAAAAAAATGACATTCTAGAGCAAAAGAACAGTGATCTAACAGCCAAGGTAAACAATCTAGAAAGTAAATGTGATGATTTAGAGAGTAGGTCTAGAAGAAACAACTTGATTTTGTATGGTATCAATAAAAGAGAAGGAGAAACAAATGAACAGTGTGAAGACTTGATTACGGACTTGATTACGGACACACTTGAGTTGTCTGATAACATTGAGCTTGAACGGGTGCACCGACTGAATCCAAAGGCAGACTCCCCAATAATTGTATGCTGCTCTTTTTATAAGCAGAAAGTAAAGATCTTGAAAGCCAAACAGAAGCTGAGGGGAACCAATGTTTTCGTTGGTGAAGATTTTTCCCAGAGGTTTCAGTTTCAGTTTCAGTTTCACTTTCTCAAGGAGGCGTCACTGCGTTCGGACAAATCCATACACGCTACACCACATCTGTTGAGCAGATGCCTGACCAGCAGCATAACCCAACGCGCTTAGTCAGGCCTTGAGTGCATGCTTACATATTTGTGTACCTATGAAAGTGGATTTCATTTTACGTAATTTCGCCAGAGGACAACACTCTCGTTGCCATGGGTTCTTTTTCAGTGCGCCAAGTGCGTGCTGCACACGGGACCTCGGTTTATCGTCTCATCCGAAAGACTAGACGCTCAGTTTGATTTTCCAGTCAAACTTAGGAGAAAGGGCGAGAGCGGGATTCGAACCCACACCCTCACGGACTCTCTGTATTGGCAGCTGAGCGTCTTAACCATTCTGCCACCTTCCTCCACCAGAGGGTTCGGGAGATAAGACAAAAACTAAATGTGCATTTGAAGAAGGCTCGGAGTCTATGACCATCTGTTCACTGAGGGGAAAAAGTACTTCCTGGATGCAGAAGGCTCCTTGAGGGAAATGAGATAGGATGTTGGCCGGCCTTGTGTTTGTCATGTTTCAGAAACGGCTGTTTTTGAGAGGGGTACAAACGAAAGATCGTCACAGAAAAATTCTCATGTCCATTCAAACAGACCCCCGGTTACCGCAGGTAAAGCACGTGGGGATTCAGTTGACGAAAGCTTGTGCTCGGGTGGAGATGCGCGAACAGAAAATGCTAACTCACCTTCGTGTGAGGTTTCTCGTGCTTCGGTTGTTTAACCACGGAGGAGGAATAACAGGTTGCGTTCCGGTGGGGAGGGGGGGGGGGTCAAAACGCGAATCGCTTTGTAAACAACTCTTTTCCGTCTTCCGAACTCTCGAGCCCTCTTTCTGTGAATAGCACAAGATCATTTTCCTTTCTTTCTTGGAACGTCAAGGGTTTGCGTTCTAAGTTTATGTTTATCATATGTATCGTCCTTTGATTTTGTGTGTTTTGTCGAAACATTTCAAAAAGATTGTCAAACTGATTTATTTCCTGGGTTCACATTGTATAATAAACCGGTTATTAAATTCACCAGGCAAGGGAGGAAATCAGGTGGTATAGTATGTTTGATGAGAAATGAGTTTTGTCCCTTCATACGCAAATTACACATAAAATATGAAAATACATGCGCATTCATTATTGATAAGCAGTTGTTTGGATGCTTGAAAGACGTTCTTTACATATGTACCACCAGAAGGTTCTCCTTTCTATACTTTTTTTGATTATGACAATGGTATTTCTGTTCTTGAAGAATGTCTGACTGATCTGATGTTAGAACATAATGATGTCTACATAATATTATGTGGTGATCTTAACAGTCGTATCTCAAATATATCTCCTTCAAAACCATTAAATGACAATATTGAATCTTCTTATTACAAAAGTTATTCGGTGAATTGTAGTCGTTGCTCTCAGGACACACACGTAAATTCTTATGGTAAATTAATGCTGAACATGTGCACTGCATTGGGTCTGACAATACTGAATGGAGCATGTAACGGTGACCAGGAAGGTCACTATACATATACAGGTAAAATGGAAGCAGTGTTAATGATTATTTTATTTTGTCAAATGATTTTGATGAAATGGTTTGTGATGTATGTGAACTGTGTATTGCTGATCGAACTGATTCTGATCATGTTCCCCTTGAGTACCTGTCACGGCTCGTAGTATTCATTTGTGCGTGTGTTCGTGTGTTCGTCTCCCTTTCCCTCCTCTCCCTTTCCCCTCTCCCTTTCTCCTCTCCCTTTCTCCATCCTTCTCTCTCCCCCTTTGTGCTCTGTCGTTCTCTTGTGTGCTCAGTTCTGTTCCGAACTGAAGCACGTGAATCTGTTTGTGATGAGTGTCTGACATGTCCTTAGTCCTTCTCGCTCTGAACTCTTGAGAAGAGTTCGGAGTTAACGTCGTTTCGCAGGAAGGGTTTTGCTAGGCCTTTGGTGCCGAGCTTTGGAAGGAGAAGGGTCGCCGTTCCAGCAAGTGAGCTGTTGGGTGCCCTCTCGGCCAGTCGTGGGGTTCGGTTCTGGTGTGACCCCCTTCTGCCTCTGTGTGGATCTGTGTTTCTTGTTCTCTCCTGGGCCAGTGGTGAGCCTGATTCCTGCCTGGTGACAGGTGAGGGGGGAGTTGTATAGTTAGTTTGTCCTCGTGGTGTTAGTGTCGTAACTTGTGACATTTGGTTGTATTTGGGGGATTGTTTTAACGGAAATCTTTTAAATCCGGTATTCTTTCATTTCTAGATATTTATGTTGGGATAATTGATAAGGTTGTTAAATGTTATTTTGACATGTATTCGGCTCGATTTATTGTTTCAAATATACCTTCTTTACAATGGAAACTGTGTCTAAATGTCCCAAAACGTTTTTGTGTCGTGTTGGAAATGTAGTACGATGATTTGTAATATTACCTCAGTGAGTTTTGTTTCTGCAGTTCGAAACTAGCGTTATAAATAACGACAAACTGTCATTTAGGGTAAACTCCCTCACTCCCACTCCTTTCCCCGACCCCCATATTTTCCAACACCCTCGCCCACAGTCCCTCCTCCCGTTTCCACCCCCTCCGTTTCTGCGGGCGTACGACTGAAGCCAGTGCAGTGATGTTGTCCTTCAACAGATGAACGTGATTTAAGTTCAAGTGAACTGACATTTTTTGTTTCTTTTGCGTAGATCCGTGCTGCTGTTATTAGGGCTTACTGTGTCTTGATCAAGCTGCTGTGATGTAACTAAAGTGTTGCTGTAGTTAAGTGTTTCAATTTGTGTGTCTGGACCAGTGTACAACAGTAAAGAATTGAGCTGATTTATCTATGTCTCTGTGTTTTGTGTTGTCGGGGTGTTAGTTAGTCTGGGAAGGTGCGGGGGTTCATGGGCAACCCCTTATGGGTTGTGACAGTACCGTATCCCTTTTTCCAATGTTAACTCATTCAAAAATAATAATTGTAATACCATATTAGTGATAGGAAAATATGTATGGAACGATCAATGTAGCCAAGAATTTCATGATAAATTGAATGAAAAAGTGATTAATGATAAACTGAAAATGGCTCTCGATCTCATTGATGTAAATGTAAATGAAGCCTTAGAATTGTTCAATGACTGTATTCGAGAATGTGCAGCTTCTATGAAGAAAAGTATTAGCG
The DNA here is from genome assembly GCF_041734735.1 of Babylonia areolata. Taxonomy (NCBI): domain Eukaryota; kingdom Metazoa; phylum Mollusca; class Gastropoda; order Neogastropoda; family Buccinidae; genus Babylonia; species Babylonia areolata. Next base: position 45,852,333 of record NC_134883.1, read on the forward strand.
TGGATCGTAATAAACAACAAGAGGGATGGTTTGATGAGGAATGCAGATGTTATAGGAGAAAACTTCGTAGGTTACTGAGAACGTTTCGTAGAACTTCAGAGAAAGATGATAATATTACGTTTGTAAGGGCTAGGAAAGAATATAAAATTCTTTGTCATAATAAGAAAAGAATTTATAGCAAGTGTTTGTTGAATAACTTGATAGCATCTGTCAAAGATCCAAAGGAAATTTGGGAATGTATGAATAAAATTTCATCCAAAAAGAGGCAACCAAAGAATGATATATCCGTTGATAGTTGGTTTAAACATTTCAAAAGCTTACTAGATATAGATTCAGGTCACAACAGCAGTGATGATCATAGTCTACCAGAAGTGGAAAATGAATTTATTAATCGACCAATTTCTAAAGAAGAAGTTTTGATTGCACTTAGAAAATTAAAGAATCGTAAAGCTGCAGGTCCTGATGGCATAATTGGCGAATTTTTTAAATCTTCATGTGAACAATTTGTAGTTTTTTTGACAAAATTATTCAATGCTTTATTTGATAAGGGTTTTTTCCCTGAAAATTGGTGTGAATCTATTACTTTACCGATTCACAAGAAAGGTGACATAAATAATACTAATAACTATAGAGGAATTTCATTGTCTGATATCAGTAGTAAAGTGTATAGTACAGTTATCAACCATAGGATTCAGGAGTATGAAGAACATAACAACATAACAGGTGAACAACAAGCTGGGTTTAAAAGAGGATATTCAACAATCGATCACATGTTTACTCTTATGGCTCTAATTCAGAAACAGTTTTCCCTTAATCGTAAACTTTATGTAGCGTTTATTGATTTTGAAAAGGCGTTTGATTCTATTAATAGAAATTTACTATGGCCTATTCTGACAAAACATGGCATAACAGGGAAGCTTTTCAAATGTATTAAGAGTATGTATAGCGTTGTGAAAACAAGAATTAGGTGTGGTAACAAACTTACTGATTATATAAATTGTACAAGGGGGGTAAGACAGGGAGACGTTTGTAGTCCTATTTTGTTTTCATTGTTCATTAATGAATTAGCATTAGAAGTAATTGACCAGGGAAGACATGGTGCGAGATTTACAACAGATTTTATAGAACTATTTATATTATTACTTGCTGATGATATTGTCTTGCTCTCAGAAACAGCTACTGGTCTACAGACGCAACTAAATAACCTGAAAAATTCAGCTACTAACTTGCAATTAAAAGTTAATTTGGATAAAAGTAATATAATTGTTTTCAGGAAAGGTGGTTATTTGGCAGCAAGGGAAAGGTGGGTGTATGATGGTGCTGCCATGCCAGTTGTTAATGCTTACAAATATCTTGGAATTGTTTTTTTCTACACGTTTGAGTTTTGTAGCTGCATGTAGGGATCTTTCAAGCAGGGTGTCACGGACGACATAATGGTTCCGCTATTTTTTCTTTTCTTTTACGGTTATGGAGGGGGTTCGAGTCCATCTCATCCCCTCTTTCTTCTAAAATGACAAGCGAAGCTGGCGGAGGCTGGTGGGTCGCTGGATTATTTTTAGAGGCGGGTGTGTTTCGTATGCGCGTGCACGCTGTTTTCCATCGTGCGTGTTCCCCTTGCGTTCGAGCGTAGTGAGATCGTGTTATGTTTTCTATGGTTTGTAAGTGTCTCGTGCAATTGAACGGAAAAAAAAAAATATATATGAAGCTGAGTGAACAGAGTGAGCGGAGTTCTAGTGCTTCAAATGCTCCTCGCCGGTTTGTCCCTAGCTTCACTCGAAGGGAGTCAGTCCTTGGAGAAGGACAGTGTAGAACCAGCGCTTAGCGGCTGATGTTCGTTCTTTTTCCTCTGTAAACGACTTTGTGTCCGCCAGTGGAACTGTTCATTTCTGTGTTTCGGTGTAGCACCCGTTGTTCGTTTACGGAACACTGTGCGGTGGCCAGTGGGTGGCTTTTGTTCTTGTCCTGTCAGCGTTTCTCCAGTTGCCTGGCGCGTCTTGAGGTGTTGTGCCTCCGTTCGAATCGTGGGGAAACGTCACGTCGCTCTAGGTAGGAGCTTGTGTTCCAGTCTTGTTTATGTATTTTTCCTCCGTCGTGGTTCATTGTTACGTTGTATTTTTGTCTCCTGTTTGTGGTGACCTTTTTCTTGTCACGGTTTATTGTGAAAGTTATGAGCCTGTGAAGGGGCGATGAGTTGTCACTTGTTGCTAAAATGTTATATTGGAAATGTAAGGAATAAATATTGAAATTTAAGAATTGGGGAGGAGCTACATTTTTGACATGTCTGCCAAGTGGGAGTTTTTTTCAATGGACGGGGGTAATTTTAGATATCTTGCTTTTTACATGCTCAAGACAATTTTATTGGATATTTTTGTTAAGGTTTAAGGAGCTCGTCCAACTAGAGGCCACGAGCTAACATCGGGAATAAATTTATGATTGTATAAAACAGTACTGTTGTATATGGTAAATGATGATTTGTTTTAGGACATGTGGAAATACTGGAAGAAAGGGAGATAATTATTAGTCTATTACTATTAGATGCCGGCAACCATTGTTAATGTCATTCACTTAAAAAAAACAAAAACAAACCCAACCAACTATAGTGTATGTTTTCCATAATATTTGAAAAAAAAAACTGATATCTTTCGAAATAATTATTCATCAATGGTTTTGGGCTGCCAATGCATCTTCCTGTGCGCTCCTCGCTGAGTGCCGCCAGTTTTGTAGATGTTGTAGTTGTGACATGGTGGTTCCAGACCACCCGCCTCTCGGAGCCGGCGACGGATCCGCTGAGGGCTCCGCCGACGCTCTCCATACTGGGGGCCTGTCTTCCGTCCGCCAGCGTCAGCAGCACTCCTATTTTCATGTTTTATTTTTTTTATTTATCGTGGAAAACAAAAGACCATGCTGTGCTTGTGGTTTGACATCTCATTTACCAGTGCCCTTGTGGAGAATGTGACAAGACTAAAGCTGTAGTTGTGCTGCCGTTTTTTGTTGTTGTTGTTGTTGTTGTTTGGGTAGTTGTTGTTGTTGTTGGTTGTTTGTTTGTTTTTTGTATGCTCTTGATAATTTTTTTTGTTTTGTTTTGTTTTTATTTACGTACATCTATAGACATATACAATCATTAAATGCATTACATAATTTTGTTTCTGTGTGGGCTTGTTGCGTTGTGGCGTCTGTAGTGGGGTGTCTTGGGGAGGGTGCACGTCCGCTTTAGCACGCGTGACAAATGGTGGAGATGCGGGGTACTTTTTAGCTAGGTTGTGTTTGGATCCGTCTTAGCTGGGTTAGGATATAGGTTAGAGGGACAGGTGGTAGGGTGTCTTGTGGTGTTGTATGTGACTGTTTTCAAAATGGTTCATATTACCCTACAGTGATATTGCTGCACTGGTAAGTGCTTCGGGTAGCTGCTGTTGGTCTATGCACAGGGATTCAAAGTGTACATGTTTTGATGCATTGTAAGTCGCTGATAATCATTGTTGGTTTTGAGCGCTCTACGGTTAACGCGTCATTGGTCTGGAGGGTTGTCTCTGGTGGTTGAGGGTTCAATTGTTAGTGACAGTAGTTTCGTTGGGTTCGACACTGGAATCATGCCACCGCGTAAACAGCCTGCGAAGCAAGGTACGCCAGGCACTCCTGTGAGGACTCCCGAGCAGACTGACGAGCTGGCACGTTGGGTCAGAGATGAACTGGATAGACCAAAGGTGAGCGAGGTGAAGGGGGAGATAGCGGAAGAACGATCGGTTTATGAGAAGTATGCTGCGATTGCTAGCAAGTTAGGCTTGACTGGAGAGGCCCTCTCCAGATTCATAACAGATTCGGTGAAGGGAGAGGAGGAGCTGAGACTCAGGAAAGAGGAGTTACAATTGAAGCGCCAAGAGAAAGATGAGGGAAGGTTGTTTAGAGAGAGGGAGGAACTCAGACTCCAGCGTAAGGACGAAGAGGAATTGCAATTGAAGCGCCAAGAGAAAGATGAGGGAAGGTTGTTTAGAGAGAGGGAGGAACTCAGACTCCAGCGTAAGGACGAAGAGGAACAGGCTTTCAGAAGAGAAGAGCTTAAACTTCGGGGGAGAGAGGTAGAAGCTAGCGAGAACAGGAATATCAACTTAGATCCTCTGGGTGATAAGGACGACGTAGACGCTTATCTGTCACACTTTGAGCGAGTGGCTACCCTCTGTCACTGGAGAGAGTCGTCGTGGCCCACCAGACTTATAGCGCTGTTGAGGGGCAAGGCTAGGGAGGCAGTGTTGCGACTGGATCTGGCTGATCTTACCAGCTATGCTAAGGTAAAAGCGGCTCTGCTTAGGCATTTCCGTCTGGATGCCGACGCTTACAGGAAGAAATTCCGGGCACTGAGGAAGGATGCTGCTGAAACATTTGAACAGCTTCTCATTAGGATGCGCGCTTGTTTCTCTCTGTGGTGCGTAGCTGCTGGCAAGGATGACAATAATGTTGAGGAGGTGAAAGATCTGTTCATGCAGGAGCAGCTCTACAATATTCTGTCTCCAGAGTTGATAATGGAGGTAAGGAAGGTCAGCCCAAAGAACGCTGATGACTTGGCTAAGGAGGCCACCGTGTTGGCCGAGGCTAAGCGAATGGGCCGAGAGGCTAAACATGAGCGGGGCACTCAAGAGCGGCCTGTGCAAAATCGGCACAATGTGCTTTTCCAACCGCCAACAGACACAAAGACCCCGCTCGAGCAAAGCAAGCAGGTCTCGCCTCAGGGTAGACAGGGACGGCTTAGATCAGCTGTTGTCTGCTTCCATTGCAAAAAAGAAGGCCACATTGCCCGGAACTGTCCACAGATGCATAAAACGGCGGCAGTGGCTTGTCCTATGCAGGTTCCCCAGGGAGATACACCGACTCTGTGTGTCCCCTGTGCACGGAAGCCATACACTCCGCGCTGCATTGTCACTATTGAGGGTATGCCTACAAATGGCCTGCGTGACACAGGAGCAGGCTACACAGTGGTGGCAGAGCGCTTGGTGCCTGCTGATGCATACACAGGTGATACGATGCCGGTCGTGTTGGCTGAGTCGAGGTGCCGGAATTTGTTGCCAGTGGCTGTTGTAGGCATTGCTTCCCCTTTCATTTGTGGGAGGATTCGGGTTCTGGTTATGAAGCGGCCGGTAGAAGAGGTCCTCATTGGCAACTTGGCTCAGCGGGAGGGCAGTGAGGAGCTAGAACACATACCAGTATACGCCAACCCATTGCTTGTAGGTGCAGTAAAGACCAGGGCGCAGACAAGGAGGGAGGGGTCGGTCCCAGAGGCCCTCTCCATAAAAGAGCAAGTGATAGGGACATCCCGTGCTGATCTGATCAGGTTACAAGAGTGTGACCCCTCTTTGGCGGCAGCACGCGAGTCGTGTGATGAGGCCGTCAGCCACCAGACAAAAGGTGGCAAGGTGTCATACTGGAGGAAGGAGGGTGTCTTGTTGCGGAAGTTCGAAGGCCGTCATGAAGTCATTAACCAGGTGTGCGTCCCTCAGACTCTCAGGAAGGCAGTAGTGTCGCTAGGTCACGATATTCCGATGTCAGGGCATCTCGGGACCAAGAAGACCAAGGATCGGGTGTTTGCTTCCTTTTACTGGCCAGGAATGTGTGCAGACATTGCACGATACTGCCAGTCATGCCCCAAATGCCAACGCACTGTTGACAAGGGAAGAGTGCCTCGAGTGCCCCTGGTTAAGATGCCGCTGATGCAGGAACCGTTCGCGCGTGTGGGTTTGGACATCATCGGTCCCATCAAGCCCGCTTCAGAGTCAGGATGTCGTTACGTCCTCGTCATGGTTGACTTTGCCACCCGCTACCCAGAAGCAGTACCCTTACGTACTATCACCGCAGGGGTCGTAGCAGAGGCTGTGTTCAATCTGTGGACACGGACTGGTATTCCGTCATCAGTCCTCACTGACCGGGGAACTCAGTTCACTGGGCAGATCATGCAAGAGATGTATCGTCTCCTGGCAATCAAAGGACTTCAGACCACACCATATCACGCACAGTGTAATGGTCTTGTGGAAAGGTTCAATGGGACTCTGAAAAAGATGTTGCGGCGTCTGGCGCAGGAAAAACCACGTGAGTGGGATCGCTGGATTCCAGCACTCCTGTTTGCTTATCGAGAGGTACCCCAAGACAGCACAGGATTCTCTCCTTTCGAACTGCTGTATGGGAGAAGGGTGCGAGGTCCTATGCAGGTGTTGCGCGATCTCTGGGTGCACCCAGAACATCAGGAAGTCAAGACAGCTGCCGAGTACGTGGTGGATCTGAGAAACAGGATCGCCGAGTCCTGTGCAATGGCTCAGGAGAACCTGACCAGAGCAGCCACTCGTTACAAGCGTCATTTCGACGCAAAGGCAAAATCACGAACGTTCAAGCGAGGTGACAAAGTTCTCATTCTCCGACCGACTAAGGCTAATAAGCTGGAGTTAGCATGGCAAGGACCATATGAGGTGTTAGACCGAGTGGGCGAGGCTGACTACAAGTTGCGTGTGGGTGTCAAAGACAAACTTTTCCATGGGAACTTGCTCAAGCGGTTCATTGAAAGACACGCTGATGAATCCAAGGGTGCATCCATCCAGGCTGTGGTGGTTGACGAGTCAGAAGGGGAAGGGACAGACCCGGTTTGGCGTAAAGATCTCCCCGTCATTCCGTTGGAGCCCACGGAAGGTCCCGAGGACGTTGTCATTGGGTGTGCGTCAGACCAGCTGGTGCATAAGTTACGCCTCTTGGTTAAAGAGTTTGGCGATGTACTAACTGATCTGCCAGCGTGCACACAGCTGGAGACCTGCAAGATAAAGCTGTCTTCAGATGTGCCCATCAGATCAAAGCCATATGCTCTGCCTTATGCTCAGCGTGACACGGTCCGGGATGAAATAAAGATGATGCTAAATATGGGAGCTATTGAGCCGTCCGTGTCACCCTACTCTTCCCCAATTGTATTGGTGAAGAAAAAAGACGGCAAGATCCGTTTCTGTGTCGATTACAGACGTCTCAACAAGATCGTAGAATTCGATGCAGAACCCATGCCAGAAATCGAGTACTTGTTCTCCAAGCTGGGTCAGAAACGAATCTTCAGTAAAATTGACTTGTCGAAGGGGTACTGGCAGATACCCGTGGAGGAAGAAGACCGTCCAAAGACGGCATTCTCCACTCCAGAGGGCCATTTTCAGTGGCGAGTCATGCCTTTTGGTCTCTGCACGTCAGGCGCGGTTTTCTCACGAATGATGAGGAAGCTGTTGCAGCCGCTGGGGTCTGATGATATCGATAATTTCATCGACGATATCCTCATCGCCACTGTCACAGATGAGGAACACGTCACTGTGATTCGTGCAGTGCTGGAGCGTCTACGGGAGTGTTCCCTGACTGCTCGCCCGACTAAGTGCGAGTTGGGGAGCTCTGAAATTTCCTATTTGGGTCACCGCATAGGGAGAGGCAGGATATGGCCCGAGGAGGATAAGATGGCAAAGATCAGAGAGGCGCCGTGCCCCACCACAAAGAAAGAGGTGCGAAGTTTCTTGGGGTTGGTAGGTTACTACCGCCGTTTCATCCCTCATTTCTCTGAAATCGCATTACCTTTGACTGACCTGACAAAGGGCGATCGTCCAAGGAAGGTGGAATGGAATGAGGCTTGTGAGCAAGCATTCACTAATCTGAAAGACCGTTTCTGTGCGCCACCCGTCTGCAGATTACCCGTTCCAGGGGAACCTTTTGTGCTCCGTACCGATGCATCAGGAACAGGCTTGGGAGCAGTCCTGTTCCAACAGAGTGATGGGGAGCTGCATCCTGTAGCGTGCGCCAGTCGGAAGCTGACGGCTGCAGAGGAAAACTACCCCACGATAGAGAAGGAGTGTCTGGCACTGGTGTGGGGAGTTTCAAAGTTTGAGTCCTACCTGTATGGGACAGATTTTGTTGTACAAACAGACCACTCCCCTTTACAGTATATGGAAAGGACAAAGTCAGCGAGCGGGCGTATTACCCGATGGGCACTTCAGCTGCAGCCATTCAGGTTTGTCGTCCAGGCCATTCCTGGAAGAGACAATGTGGCTGCTGATTATCTCAGTCGCCTTGGCTGCAAGTCAGAGCAATGCTGAATGTGGCCCCAACATGTATATAGGTAGCTGCTATACATTATTAGTCCGTGACTTATTTTGTTTTGATTTAAACCAGTGGTTTAATCTTGGGAGGGGGGGTTATTGTCACGGACGACATAATGGTTCCGCTATTTTTTCTTTTCTTTTACGGTTATGGAGGGGGTTCGAGTCCATCTCATCCCCTCTTTCTTCTAAAATGACAAGCGAAGCTGGCAGAGGCTGGTGGGTCGCTGGATTATTTTTAGAGGCGGGTGTGTTTCGTATGCGCGTGCACGCTGTTTTCCATCGTGCGTGTTCCCCTTGCGTTCGAGCGTAGTGAGATCGTGTTATGTTTTCTATGGTTTGTAAGTGTCTCGTGCAATTGAACGGAAAAAAAATATATATATATGAAGCTGAGTGAACAGAGTGAGCGGAGTTCTAGTGCTTCAAATGCTCCTCGCCGGTTTGTCCCTAGCTTCACTCGAAGGGAGTCAGTCCTTGGAGAAGGACAGTGTAGAACCAGCGCTTAGCGGCTGATGTTCGTTCTTTTTCCTCTGTAAACGACTTTGTGTCCGCCAGTGGAACTGTTCATTTCTGTGTTTCGGTGTAGCACCCGTTGTTCGTTTACGGAACACTGTGCGGTGGCCAGTGGGTGGCTTTTGTTCTTGTCCTGTCAGCGTTTCTCCAGTTGCCTGGCGCGTCTTGAGGTGTTGTGCCTCCGTTCGAATCGTGGGGAAACGTCACGTCGCTCTAGGTAGGAGCTTGTGTTCCAGTCTTGTTTATGTATTTTTCCTCCGTCGTGGTTCATTGTTACGTTGTATTTTTGTCTCCTGTTTGTGGTGACCTTTTTCTTGTCACGGTTTATTGTGAAAGTTATGAGCCTGTGAAGGGGCGATGAGTTGTCACTTGTTGCTAAAATGTTATATTGGAAATGTAAGGAATAAATATTGAAATTTAAGAATTGGGGAGGAGCTACATTTTTGACATGTCTGCCAAGTGGGAGTTTTTTTCAATGGACGGGGGTAATTTTAGATATCTTGCTTTTTACATGCTCAAGACAATTTTATTGGATATTTTTGTTAAGGTTTAAGGAGCTCGTCCAACTAGAGGCCACGAGCTAACATCGGGAATAAATTTATGATTGTATAAAACAGTACTGTTGTATATGGTAAATGATTTGTTTTAGGACATGTGAAAATACTGGAAGAAAGGGAGATAATTATTAGTCTATTACTATTAGATGCCGGCAACCATTGTTAATGTCATTCACTTAAAAAAAAACAAAAAAAAACCCAACCCACTATAGTGTATGTTTTCCATAATATTTGAAAAAAAAAAACTGATATCTTTCGAAATAATTATTCATCAATGGTTTTGGGCTGCCAATGCATCTTCCTGTGCGCTCCTCGCTGAGTGCCGCCAGTTTTGTAGATGTTTTAGTTGTGACATGGTGGTTCCAGACCACCCGCCTCTCGGAGCCGGCGACGGATCCGCTGAGGGCTCCGCCGACGCTCTCCATACTGGGGGCCTGTCTTCCGTCCGCCAGCGTCAGCAGCACTCCTATTTTCATGTTTTATTTTTTTTATTTATCGTGGAAAACAAAAGACCATGCTGTGCTTGTGGTTTGACATCTCATTTACCAGTGCCCTTGTGGAGAATGTGACAAGACTAAAGCTGTAGTTGTGCTGCCGTTTTTTGTTGTTGTTGTTGTTGTTGTTTGGGTAGTTGTTGTTGTTGTTGGTTGTTTGTTTGTTTTTTGTATGCTCTTGATAATTTTTTTTGTTTTGTTTTGTTTTTATTTACGTACATCTATAGACATATACAATCATTAAATGCATTACATAATTTTGTTTCTGTGTGGGCTTGTTGCGTTGTGGCGTCTGTAGTGGGGTGTCTTGGGGAGGGTGCACGTCCGCTTTAGCACGCGTGACACAGGGCAAAAAATGCATTGTTACATGTTATGAAGAAATTATTTGTACTGAATAACAATTCTCTGGATATCTTTATTAAGATTTTTGATACCCAGATACAACCCATAGTACAATATGGCTCAGAATTATGGGGCTTAGATAAGAATGTTACTTTACAATGTGAATCTGTTCACTTATTTGGACTTAAAAGGTTTCTAGGAGTTGAAATGAGAACGCCAAACGATTTAGTATACGGTGAGACGAATAGATATCCAATAAATATAAATTCTGCTGTGAGAAGTGTTCGATACTGGTTGAAACTATCAAAAATGAACGAAGATAGACTACCACGGAAATCCTATAATATGTTGTATGATTTAGATGTTAGAGGAAAAAGAAACTGGGCTTCAAATATACGAACTTGTCTATGTGAATTGGGATTTGGATATGTATGGGAATATCAAGGAGTCGGTAATGAGAATATGTTTTTGAAATCTTTTCGTCAACGTTTAATAGACTGTAGATGGCAAAACTGGGAAAGTCATGTCCAATCCAGTGATCGATTTTGTTTCTATAGAGCTTATACTTCTACACATTTAGTTAAAAATTATCTTTTGCTTAATATTAATAAATATTTACGATTCATATTAACACGATTTAGATTTGGTATTTCTGAAATCAATTTGCACAGGTATCGCTATAAAAATGTTAATCATTTAGAGAACTTGTGCCCTTTGTGCAGAGTCAACGGAAGATGAAGTTCATTTTGTTCTGAAGTGTCCTGTATTGCATAATATTCGTGTAAAATTTGTTTCAAAGAAATATTATGAACATCCTTGTTTGTTTAAATTTTGTCTATTGATGGCATCATCTAACGACGGTGTTATAAGAAATCTCGCATTGTACTTATATAAAGCTTTTAAGTTAAGAGAAATGGTATTGTCCTAATTTCTATAGTTTAATTGTGTTACGGTAATGCATGCATATCTTGTTATCGCCCCTCATTCATATGGGGCTATGGCCTTAATGAATAAATCATCTGCGTCTGCGTCTGCGTCTCTGTCACATCATCTCTCTACGTGTTTCTCCCTGTCTCTGTCTCTGTCTCTGTCTCTCTCTCTCTCTCTCTGTCTCTCCTGAAATTAGGATGACGCATTTACCCGGGTCATAAATAAGGACCTCATGGCCAGTGCCATTAAAGTGTCAAAGCATCAAGCGTCTCTCTCTCTCTCTCTCTCTCTCTCTCTCTCTCTCTCTCTGTCGAATGTCAAATGCTGAGTAAAGCTTTATTAGTGTCGTTTATTATCCTTACGATCATTTTCTCAAGGCCTGACTAAGCGCGTTGTGTTACGCTGCTGGTCAGGCATCTGCTTTGGCAAGATTTGGTGTAGCGTATATGGATTTGTCCGAACGCAGTGACTCCTCCTCCTGATGCTGCTACTGATACTGATGAGTATATCGGGGCTGAAAAACTTTAAATATCGGTCTGAACACACACACACACACACACACACACACACACACACACACACACACACACACACACACAGTGAGAGAGAGAGAGAGAGAGAAAGAGAGGAAGATTATACACTCACTGTTGCAACTGTAAATGGTTGAAGTTGTAATGTATTGTTACCATTGCGGACATCTATCTGTCTATTCACCTATCTATCTATCTATCTATCTCTCTGATTACCTTTTTTTTCTTTTTTTCTTTGTCTTACAGTGTGCTGAACAACAACCAGCTGCAGACACTGTCAGTGAAGTTACAGCCTTCCTTACAGCAAATGGCCCAACTGGACGGAATGTGAGTACCCCAGGGTCTCCCTCCCCCCCCCTCCCCCTCTCTCTCTTTCCTTCCCGCTCTCCCTCTCTCTCCCTCCCTTCCCCTCTCTCTTTCCTTCTCTCTCTCCCCCCTCTCTCTCTCTCCCCCCTACTCTCTCCCTCTCTCTCTCTCTTGTTCAAACATTGTCCCCCTTGCCAAAGGATAGTATTGACAATGGCAATGAAACAATCTCTCTCTCTCTTCTCTCTCTCTCTCTCTCTCTCTTCTCTCTCTTTCTCTCTTTCTCCTCCCTCCCTCTCTGTCTCC
>NC_134883.1:45869400-45901900 GCF_041734735.1 Babylonia areolata
GATAAACTAACGGATTAAAGAGAAAATTTGGAAGACCAATCATAAATTTCTGACTCAATTTTTTAAAGTGAATTTGATATCGTATTTCTCACCGAAACCTGGTTAAAATTACAAGGCCATGAGCCCAAACGTAAACAACTGACCCCTCCTGGATGCAAAATCAAATCATTTCCTCAAATGTCTCGTGGAGGTGGCATCGCCATCGTCTATAGAAATGTCTTGGAGTCTTCCCTTTCCTTCTCCCATAACCACGCCTTTCCACATGACACCTTTGAAATGCTCGAAGTCACTCTCAATGTTCCCGGTCACTCAGTCATCTTCTGTTGTCTCTATCGTCCTCCTCCTAGTCGTAAAAACAACCTAACGTCTTCTCTGTTTCACGATGACTTCCGAACATTACTTGATTACTACAACCTTCGTTCTGGCAAACTTATCATCCTCGGAGACTTCAATTTTCATTTCGACAACCAAACTTCCACTGATGTCAAACGCCTATGTCTATCTCTGTCCACTCATTCTTTCTCTCAGTTCGTTACTGAACCAACACACAGATCTGGCCATACGTTGGACTGGCTCATCACACATGACTCTGATGCCATGACTGCATCAGCGACTGTAACTGACGAACTCTCTTCAGACCATTCTGCTGTCATATTCTTGCTTAATATTTCAAAACCTACCAGAACCAAAAAATCCGTTACTAGTCGCAACCTGAAATCCATCAACATTAACACTTTTTCTTCTCAAGCTGCTGAACGCCTTTCCAAAATTTCTTCCCGCACCGATGTCTCTACACATTACAACACCGTCCTCTCTCAACTGCTGGATGAACATGCACCCCCCACTACCCGCATGCTCCCTGATAGACCTTCCGCCCCATGGTACACACAAGACATTCGACTTGCAAAACGCAAACGTTGCCAATTGGAACGGCGATGGCGATCACCAAAACTGAAAGTCCGCAATCAAATCTTCTGAAAACAAATAAATAAAGTCAAACATATGATCTCATCAGCGAAGACAAACTTCTTTTCTTCTCAAGTTTTCGACGCCACATTCACCAAATCTCTTTACTCTATCATGTCAAATCTTCTCGGTACTGCAAAAAAGACTCCTCTTCCTTCTGCCTACACTTTATCTGAACTCCCCAATGTCTTCTCCTCTTTCTTTTTCGACAAAGTCCAAAATATTCGAACCATCTTAGACCAAATGCCTTTCCAACCTGCTCATCCTGATCCTCAGTTCAACGGCACTCCTCTCCATTCCTTTAATCCATTAACTGAAACAGAAGTCCATGAAATCCTGAAAGAAATGACAATAAAATCCTGTGAGCTCGATCCTCTTCTCGATTTGTCAGCCGCCTTTTACACGATAGACCATTCAATCCTTCTTTCCCGTCTTCATTTTACATTTGGTATCAATGGCACTGTTCTAAACTGGTTCAAATCTTATCTCACTGATGATTCCAGTCTGTCATTGTTGACAATATCCAGTCTGAACCCGTTAAAATTGAACATGGAGTCCCACAAGGATCTGTTTTAGGCCCAGTGCTCTTCACACTGTACACTGCTCCTCTCGCTGAAATTATCAACCGCCATAATGTCAGTCATCCTTTTTACGCTGATGACACTCAACTCCAGAAGAGTGACACCCCCGAAAAACTGTTGTCGCTCTTGCAAGAAACATCCAACTGCTTCCCGGACATTCAAAACTGGATGACTCTAAATAAGTTACAATTGAACGCGGACAAAGCTGAAGCAATGATCATAGGAACTAAACAAAAACTCTCTTCCATCACAACTGACACAAACAAACTTGGCAGTTCATCCATCCCTCTTTCCAGTTCAGTCAGGAACCTCGGCGTTGTCCTTGACAATACACTGTCCATGCAAAAATTTATCAGTCAGACATGTCAATCCTGATACTGTCAATTGCGGCGCATCAGTTCCATCCGGAAATATCTGTCCATTGACGCAACATCAAGACTTGTCGTTTCTCTCATTCTTTCTCGCCTTGACTACTGTAACTCTCTATTGTCTGGTTTGCCTGCTTCATCCATTCAGTCCCTTCAGCGCATACAAAACTCTGCTGCCCGACTCGTCCTCAGAAAGAAAAGATCTGAGCACATCACTCCTCTTTTGCAACATCTCCCCTGGCTCCCTGTCTCACACAGAATAAAGTACAAGATCAGCACTCTATATTATAAATGTATTCACAAATCAGCCCCTTCCTATCTCTGTGGCTGCCTTCACCTCTACACTCCACCTCGCTCACTACGATCAGCTTCGGATCCACTCTGTTTACGCATACCCAGATTCAAGCTCTCGACTGTTGGCCGCCGTTCTTTCTCTGTCTCTGGACCTTGCAACTGAAATGAACTTCCTCTTTCGCTTCGTCAAGTCTCCACACTCAGTTCTTTCTAGTCTGGCCTTAAAACCCACCTCTTCCCAAAATAGCCTCCCTTCCCTGCCTCTTCCTTGTCTTCAGTTTCTCCAGTTTTAGAGTTATGCATGCGTGTGAATGACTGGTGCGAAAGCGCTTTGATTTGTCTCTGCACAAGATTCAGCGCTACATAAATACCATTATTATTATTAATATTATTATTATTATTATTAATCACCCTTTCTATCAAGCAGTACTTTCCTAATTTCCTAATATGTGAAGGGGTGATTACTATGGACGAGACGAGACGACTAAAGACCTAAGAATAATGAAAAACAATCTCCGTCCCTGGCGCTTATGGACTAACCACATGATTCCTACCTTTTTGAAATTAGTTAAAAATTGCTAATGTCTAAACCGAGTCGTTTGTAGAGTGCTTTCAAAATGGAAAATTGTCTTATGCCCAAGATATATGGTGTAATTGCTTTGTTACACAAAAGAAAAGGTTTAGACGGAGAAAAGCTTAACAGCTGGAGACCTGTTGCTTAAATCAATAGTGATTATGAATTGATAGCCAAAGTTTTAGCTTTAAGAATGGGAAGAGTCATTCACAAAATAACAACGAAGACCAGGAAAGCGATATCAAGAGCAGAAACAGTGCAACATAAGAACGATTGATGATATAATTAATTACCTAAATAGAACAAATAAAGTTGAAAATGTATTAGCTGTCGATTATACAAAGGCTTTTGATTTCACACCAAGGAGTTTTTCTGTTGGACGTATTTGAGGTTTACAAAAATGGGTGTCAGTTTTTATTAAGGATAACTTAATTTCAATAAATCACGGTGGGTGGTTATCTGAACCTTTCAATCTGAAGTGTGGTTTTAGACAAGGCTGTCTATTTTCACCACTAGCATTTGTGTTACAAGAGAAGCTATTAGCCATTAAAATCCGAGACAGTGCGTTGGTAGTGAATCACAAATATAACAACAACAACAAAAATCGCACTTTTTTACGATCGGACATGATGCTTCTTTTGCCTCAGGTAGTGTGTATTTACGTACGTATTTTCTTGTCGAAAAACGAAGCGATGTATTTTGTTTCAGCAAATATCACGGTTTTGCCATTTGGAAAACTTAGGTGTGCGTGTTGACAACAAGATACTTCTGCAAACGGCAAAATGAAAAAAAAAAAAAGCATATAATTTATCTTTGTTTCCAAATGTCAACCAGTGCTGTGAGAGAGGAAACAAACAAAAACGGAATCACTGACTGACCTCTCATTATTGATGCGACTGCAGTAAAAGGACTACCTTTGGGCAACTGGAGCTAATAGTCGGAGGACTAACAAGTCTGATGACCTAAATGGTTTGCGCCCTGAAGATAATGCTCTTTTTTTTCTTTTTCTTTTTTTTTTTGTGGGGGGGGGGGGGGGGGGTACCGACTGAAGGTAATGCTGTTTTTTGCTCGGTCTTTGGTTTCGTAAAGGTTTCGTTGCTTTCGTTGTGACGTCCTGGATGAATGTCTGTCTGGGTAGGTGGTCCGTTTAGATTTGTAAGGAGGAGTCCTGGCTGTCAAATCAAATCAAGTCAAGTCAAGTCAAGATTTTATTTCATGATGGTAAATTGAATAAGCAACAATTGCTTTTTTTAAATTTTTTTTTTTTACATCAAGCCATCAATGAAAAAAGAAGGAAAAAATACAGGAGAGAGAGAGAGAGAGAGAGAACAAGCAAAATAAAAGCGACAACAACAAACAAAATGAATATATATACAACAACGTTGTGATAATGAAATACACAATTGCATTTCTATTTCACACACACACACACACACACACACACACACACACACACACAGACACACACACACACACACACTTGAACAAAAATGCTCGGACACCATGCCCATCCCATTCACGTGTACATATTCCCTCATTATACTACAAAATTCTTGCCAACACAAGCATATACAAAACATTTCACATTCAATAAAAGAAGTATTAGACTAATAGATCAATTATTGTTTTACTTTTAATCCTTTTCAATGAGGTGATTTTTCAAAGTTTTCATAAGTTGTCTGTCTGGGGTGGTAGTCCTTTTAGCTTTGCAGGGAGTCCTGGCTGTGTGAATGGGTGAAGTCCTGGGTGAATGTCTGTCTGGGTGGGTGATCCTTTTAGCTTTGCAAGGAGTCCTGGCTGTCTGAATGGGTGAAGTCCTGTCTGGGTGAATGTCTGTCTGGGTGGGTGATCCTTTTAGCTTTGCAGGGAGTCCTGGCTGTGTGAATGGGTGAAGTCCTGGGTGAATGTCTGTCTGGGTGGGTAGTCCTCTTAGCTTTGCAATGAGGAGCAGTGGCTGTCTGAATGGGTGAAGTCCTGGGTGAATGTCTGTCTGGGTGGGTAGTCCTCTTAGCTTTGCAATGAGGAGCAGTGGCTGTCTGAATGGGTGAAGTCATGGATGAATGTTTGTCTGGGTGGGTGGTCCTTTTAGTTTTGCAAGGAGTCCTGGCTGTCTGAATGGGTGAAGTCCTGGATGAATGTTTGTCTGGGTGGGTAGTCCTTTTAGCTTTGCAAGGAGCCCTGGCTGTCTGAATGGCTGAAGTCATGGATGAATGTTTGTCTGGGTGGGTGGTCCTTTTAGTTTTGCAAGGAGTCCTGGCTGTCTGAAATGGGTGAAGTCCTGGATGAATGTCTGTCTGGGTGGGGGATCCTTTTAGTTTTGCGAGGAGTCTTGGCTGTCTGAATGGGTGAAGTCCTGTCTGGGTGAATGTCTGTCTGGGTGGGTGATCCTTTTAGCTTTGCAATGAGGAGCAGTGGCTGTCTGAATGGGTGAAGTCCTGGATGAATGTTTGTCTGGGTGGGTTGTCCTCTTAGCTTTGCAAGGAGTCCTGGCTGTCTGAATGGGTGAAGTCATGGATGAATGTTTGTCTGGGTGGGTTGTCCTCTTAGCTTTGCAAGGAGTCCTGGCTGTCTGAATGGGTGAAGTCCTGGGTGAATGTCTGTCTGGGTGGGTGATCCTTTTAGCTTTGCAATGAGGAGCAGTGGCTGTCTGAATGGGTGAAGTCATGGATGAATGTTTGTCTGGGTGGGTTGTCCTCTTAGCTTTGCAAGGAGTCCTGGCTGTCTGAATGGGTGAAGTCATGGATGAATGTCTGTCTGGGTGGGTGGTCCTTTTAGCTTTGCAAGAAGTCCTGGCTGTCTGAATGGATGAAGTCCTGTCTGGGTGAATGTCTGTCTGGGTGGGTGGTCCTTTTAGCTTTGCAGGGAGTCCTGGCTGTCTGAATGGATGAAGTCCTGTCTGGGTGAATGTCTGTCTGGGTGGGTGGTCCTTTTAGCTTTGCAATGAGGAGCAGTGGCTGTCTGAATGGGTGAAGTCATGGATGAATGTCTGTCTGGGTGGGTAGTCCTTTTAGCTTTGCAAGGAGTCCTGGCTGTCTGAATGGATGAAGTCCTGTCTGGGTGAATGTCTGTCTGGGTGGGTGGTCCTTTTAGCTTTGCAATGAGGAGCAGTGGCTGTCTGAATGGGTGAAGTCATGGATGAATGTCTGTCTGGGTGGGTGGTCCTTTTAGCTTTGCAGGTAGTCCTGGCTGTCTGAATGGATGAAGTCCTGTCTGGGTGAATGTCTGGGTGGGTAGTCCTTTTAGCTTTGCAAGGAGTCCTGGCTGTCTGAATGGATGAAGTCCTGTCTGGGTGAATGTCTGTCTGGGTGGGTGGTCCTTTTAGCTTTGCAATGAGGAGCAGTGGCTGTCTGAATGGGTGAAGTCATGGATGAATGTTTGTCTGGGTGGGTTGTCCTCTTAGCTTTGCAATGAGTCCTGGCTGTCTGAATGGATGAAGTCCTGGATGAATGTCTGTCTGGGTGGGTAGTCCTTTTAGCTTTGCAAGGAGTCCTGGCTGTCTGAATGGCTGAAGTCATGGATGAATGTTTGTCTGGGTGGGTGGTCCTTTTAGTTTTGCAAGGAGTCCTGGCTGTCTGAAATGGGTGAAGTCCTGGATGAATGTCTGTCTGGGTGGGGGATCCTTTTAGTTTTGCGAGGAGTCTTGGCTGTCTGAATGGGTGAAGTCCTGTCTGGGTGAATGTCTGTCTGGGTGGGTGATCCTTTTAGCTTTGCAATGAGGAGCAGTGGCTGTCTGAATGGGTGAAGTCCTGGATGAATGTCTGTCTGGGTGGGTAGTCCTTTTAGCTTTGCAAGGAGTCCTGGCTGTCTGAAATGGGTGAAGTCCTGTCTGGGTGAATGTCTGTCTGGGTGGGTGGTCCTTTTAGCTTTGCAAGGAGTCCTGGCTGTCTGAATGGGTGAAGTCCTGGGTGAATGTCTGTCTGGGTGGGTGGTCCTTTTAGCTTTGCAGGGAGTCCTTGCTGTCTGAATGAATGAAGTCCTGTCTGGGTGAATGTCTGTCTGGGTGGGTGATCCTTTTAGTTTTGCAAGGAGTCTTGGCTATCTGAATGGATGAAGTCCTGTCTGGGTGAATGTCTGTCTGGGTGGGTGATCCTTTTAGTTTTGCAAGGAGTCCTGGCTGTCTGAATGGATGAAGTCCTGGCTGTCTGAATGGGTGAAGTCCTGTCTGGGTGAATGTCTGTCTGGGTGGGTGATCCTTTTAGCTTTGCAAGGAGTCTTGGCTGTCTGAAGGGGGAGGGGGGAGAAGACCACAGAGAGGAAAGAAACATCTCCCCTCCTCTGTCTATGGTAAAAGGCCACCAGGGAGTTTAAAGAGCAGGATAAATGTTGCCATCCTCCTATCCCCCGGCATAACAGAGCCTCGAACTCTGATCTCTGGTTAACACACTGGATCAGAAATCCAACGCCTGACCACAACGCCTCCTTAGTTTCAGTGTCAGTTTCAGTAGCTCAAGGAGGCGTCACTGCGTTCGGACAAATCCATATACATTACACCACATCTGCCAAGCTGATGCCTGACCAGCAGCGTAACCCAACGCGATTAGTCAGGCCTTGAGGGAAAAAAAAGTAAATAAATAATAGATAAATACAGCCTCCTTAGGGATAGGGAGAGTGGGTAGGGGGGTATGCCATGGGATGTTGGAAGGGGTGAGTGGGGTTTGTTGGCCTTTGGAATCATAGGAAACAAAACGAAAGAAGACAAGTTCTTTTATCAACGAGAGACATCGATAAGCAAGGTACATGCTTTTTTTTTTTTTTTTTTTTTTTTTTTTAAATATCTACATCCAGCCCTCGCACTAAACAAGAAATAAAGCGAAAGACGCGAGTCGTAAGTAAACATTAAAGGAGAGGGGATAGGGGGGGGGGGGAGAGAGAGAGAGAGAGAGAAAACATGTATCACTGCAACCACAACCATGACTACGACAAGGGGTGATAGGGAGAGTGTGTAGGGGGGGTCTGCGATTGGATGGTGGAAGGAGTGAGTAAGGTTTGTTGGCCTTTGGAAAACAAAACAAAACAAAACCAAAACAAAAATTGTTTCTAACATTAACGGAGCTACGAAGCTACTTACAATGGGCAAGATCAATGCTTAAATATGGCAGAGAGGGGGGAAAAGGGCCGTTGGACGACTTGCTGTTTTGGAAAACCCTTTGAGATCATCTGAATGCATTTCGCACTTTAGTGGTAGTAATGGTCGATCTAGCAGCAATTCACTTTAGTGGTAGTAATGGTCGATCGAGCAGCAATGCATTTTAGTGGCAGTAATGGTCCATCTAGCAGCAATGCATTTTAGTGGTAGTAATGGTCGATCGAGCAGCAGTAGCAGCAGCAACAGCAGCTGCAGCAGCAGTAGCAGTAGTAATAGCAGCAGCAGGAGCAGCAGCAGTAGTAGTAGTAGTAGTAGCAACAGCAGCAGCAGGAGTAGTAGCAATACCAGCAGCAGCAGTAGTAGTAGCAACAGCAACAGCAGCTGTAGTAGCAACACCAGCAGTAGTAGTAGTAGTAGCAGTAGTAGGAGCAGTTGTAGCAGCAACAGCAGCAGCAGTAGTAGTAGTAGTAGCAGCAGCAGCAGTAGTAGTAGCAGCAGCAGTAGTAGTAGCAGTAGTAGTAGTAGCAGCAGCAGCAATAGTAGTACCAGTAACAATAGCAGCAGTAGCAGTAGTAATAGTGTCAGCAACAGCAGCAGTAGAAGTGGCATTAGCAGAAGTAGAAGTGTTTGTAGCAACAGCAGCAGCAGTAGTAGTAGTAGTAATAGTAGGGCGAAGGGAGAAGAACAGAGATGGGACAATCTGGATTGTTTTGGAAAGTCTTTTGGGCATGTCATCTGAATGTATTGTGCACTTTAGTGGCAGCAATAGTCGATTTAGCAGTAGAAGTAGTACTGGCAACAGCAGCAAAACAGCGAAAAAGATATTGGGCGATATAGTATGTTTTGGAAAGTCTTTTGAGTAGATCACCTGAATACGTTATGCACCGTATATAATAGTAGAAGTAGTAGTAGCAACAGAAGCAGCAGCAGCAGCAGCAGTAGTAGTAGTGGTGGTAGTAATAGTAGTAATAGCCGACGTAAGAGCAGCAGCAGCAGTAGTAGCAGTAGCAGCAGCAGCAGCAGTAGTAGTAGGGCGAAAAAGACAGTGGGCGATCTAGTATGTTTTGGAAAGTCTTATGAGTAAATCACCTGAAATTGTTATGCACCGTATATAATATGTTTAGTGGTGCCAGTTGTCGACGCAACATCAGCAGTAGCAGCAGAAGTAGTGACAGCAACAGCAGCAGAAACAATAGTAGAAGCAGCAGCAGCAGTAGTAGTAGTAGTAGTAGTCGGGCGAAGGGTGAAGAAAAGAGATTGGGCGATCTTTGTATGTTTTGGAAAGTCTTGAGTGGACCATCTGCATATTTTCTCCACTGTTTATAATATTTTTAGTGGTGGCAGTCGCCGACGTAACAGTAGTAGTAGTAGTAGTAGTAGTAGTAGGCTGAAAAGAGATTGGGCGATCTAGTATGTTTTGGAAAGTCTTTTGAGTTGATCGATTGAATATATTATGCACCGCACACGATATGTTTAGTGGCGGCACTAGTCGACGAAACAGCAGCAGCAGCAGCAGCAGCAGCAGCAGCAGTAGTATTATTATCATCAAAAGATTATCATCATCATCAATAGGGTGGATGTATTTCAAGGCGTTTGTCTAGCTTAGATCTGTATATAGCAGTGAAGTAGCTTACACTGAACCAGATCCACTGTTTCTAAACAAGGACACAAGGCTGATTCACTGTCAAAAGAAAAGAGAGAGAGAGACAGAGAGAGAGAGACAGAGAGAGAGTAAACTTTCAAAACAAAATAATAAAGAAAAGGCTGAGCCAGTTTCACTGCCCACAGCAGGACAATAAACTTAAACAAACGAGCGAACAGAAACAGTGTGTTTCGTTGCAACTTGTTCTGATCTGAGAATGCAGCCCCCACTCCCACCCCTCTCCCCCCCCTCCCCGCCCCCCAAAAAAGCTAAAATCTAAAACTGAAATAAAATAAAACCAATATATATGACCTCTCTAATCACCTCACGAGATGCAATAGACGATATGGAAAAAAAAAAGGAAGAAAGAAAAAAAGAAAGAAAGAATTTTACCCACACAATGGTGGGCGAAAAGGAAGGGAAGGAGGGAGGGATAAGAAAGAAACAGCGAAAGAACAGAAAATGAATAAAAGAAAAACAGAAAGAAAGAAAGAAAGAAAGAAAAGAAAGACAGAACAAAAAAAAACCCAAATGAAAGAGAACGATAGAAAGGAAGGAAGAAAGAAAGAGAGAAAGAAAGAAAGAAAAAAAGAAAGAAAGGTAGAACAAAAAAGTGAAAGGAAAAGAAAGAAAAGAACGATAGAACAACAAAAAACGAATGAAAAAGAAATAAAGAAAGGAAGGAAGGAAAAAAAGAAAGAAAGAAAAGGAAAGAAAAAAGAAAGAACAAAGAAAGAAAAAAACGAGTGAAAGAAAACAAAAGAAAGAAAAGAACGATTGAACAAAGAAAAAACACAAATGAAACAGAAAGAAAGAAGGAAGGAAGAAAGACAGACAGAAAGAAAGGAAGAAAGGTAGAACAAACAAACAAACAAAAAACGAGTGAAAGAAAAAGAAAGAAAGCTAGATAGAAAGAGATAGAAAGGATGGAAGGAAGAACGAGAACGAAAAGCGAATTAAAGAGAAAGAAAGAAAAGAAAAGAAAAGAAAGAAAGAAAGAAAGAAAGAACAGAAGAAAAGAAAAGAAAAAGAACAGAAGAAAAACAAAGAAAGAAAGAAAAGATAGAAAGAACGAAAGAAAGAAAAGATAGAAAGAACGGAAGAAAAAGAGCTATAAAAACAACATTAACTCACTCAGTGCGGCCAGTCCTCTCTTCTCCTCTACACAGCCCCCTCGGATGTCCAGTGGGTGTCTGAAAGACCCAACCTTTAGCTTCCGTCGTCAGAATTGTGGTATTCTTTTGTCAACATTCACCTCTTCAGTATAAGAGCCTTCCGCTTGCAATATTTTGATGATGGTAATTGGGGTGAAACGCTGTTAACGTCGTCTCTTTCGCCGTTCGTATGGAGAGAGTTAAAACTAAAGATTTTGAAAGAGGGGGGTGGGAAGCAAGAAGCAAGCATAAAACGACAAAAGACAAAAATATAAAGACAGAAATGAGAAAAGGAGAAAGAAAAAGAACAAACAAACAAAACAAAGGGGACAAGACAAAAGAACGAAAGATCGATTTTTTTTTCCCGAGGATAATGTACCGATATCGACAACTGATAACATTTTCTGTCTGTGTTGTTGTGGGTTTTTTGTTGTTGTTGTTTTGTGTGTGCGTGTGTGTGTGTGTGTGTGTGTGTGTGTCTGTGTGTCTGTGTGTGTGTGTGTGTGTGATTTGGGGGGTTGGTTTGTTTTTTTCATACATCCAGCCTTCGCCCGTAAAAGGGGAAATTAGGTTGACAAAAACTGAAATGTAATGAGGGAAAGACTAGGAGCGGGGGTGAGG
This sequence comes from Babylonia areolata, assembly GCF_041734735.1. Taxonomy (NCBI): domain Eukaryota; kingdom Metazoa; phylum Mollusca; class Gastropoda; order Neogastropoda; family Buccinidae; genus Babylonia; species Babylonia areolata. The sequence continues at coordinate 45,880,687 of NC_134883.1, forward strand.
GTTTGGGGGCGGGGGGCCGGGGGGGGGGGTGTGGTTGGGGGGGATGAAGAACACACTACATGCCCCTCTTGACGTTTTCAGCTAATGCTGCGATTGTTGTTATTGTTGGGGGGTTGGAGGGGGTGGGGGGGTTGTTTGTTTGGTTGGTTGGTTGTTGTTGTTTTTGTTGTTGTTTTTTTTTACATCGGCAAATAAGAGATATGTTTCTATCAATTTCCCATACGTCCGGTCACCTTACACCCCCCTAAGCCCCAATCCCGACCCCCACCTCCATCCTCACCCCCCACCCCACCCCCTACCTCCCTCTAAATCCATTTTTGTGTGTGAAATGCTACAATCAGTGAACGAAATATTCGAGCATTTCTTAGACTGTTTGCTTGCCATTCACTTGTCAAACACTTGGTTTTTTTTTAACTCACTTGTGTAAACAAAGTGAGTCTATGTTTTAACCCGATGTTCGGTTGTCTGTGTGTGTGTGTGTGTGTGTGTCTGTCAGTGTGTCCGTGGTAAACTTTAACATTGCCATTTTCTCTGCAAATACTTTGTCAGTTGACACCAAATTAGGCATAAAAATGGGAAAAATTCAGTTTTTTCCAGTCATCTTGTTTAAAACAATATTGCACGTCTGGGATGGGCACACACACACACACACACACACACACACACACACACACACACACTATATATATATATATATATATATATATATATATATATATATATATATATATATAAAGTACTGTTATATTTATATTTTTTGTAGTTCTGTAAACTTAGCACTTTGATCTGATATTCTGATACAACAACAAGAGCAGTCATTTTTAAAAGAGAAATTGAATCGACCGTGTCAACCGGGTGTAACTAAACTTGTACATCTATCTAGATCTAGAGAAAACGGCTAAATGTTGCAGTGTGATTGCGGCGACAGCCACGTCTCCTTTACTGCGGACTTAAAAAGAATTTTTAATTGCCCTTAAAGATTTTTTGAATCGCCAAGATACACCAGAATGATCTGATTTAAACAGCGTTCTCACTGCGAATACCGCAATCGATTTATCGCCCTTTAGAAAAGCATGTTTAAATATTATATTTTTAACGTCAGTTTAGGAGCCATGATAGTGTAATGGGTAAGACAGTTTCTTCTCACCCGAACACGCGGGGTTCGAATCTACCGTTAAGACTCTTTTTTTTCTTCTTCTTCTTTTCTTTTTTCTTTTTCTTTTAACCTGAAGCTTTACAATAACAAATGCAGAACACATTTTAACAATTACATTTTTTTTTTTTTAAGTGTATCACAAGTGAGTCTCTTTTTTTTCTTTTTTTTTTTTTTTGTACGCTTATAGTTGACTTCATCAAGTTTTTGCGCCTTATACATATTATTAGTAGTAGTAGTAGTTTTTTTATATGTATTTTTCTTTTTTTTTCTTTTTTTTTTCTCAAGGCCTGCGTAAGCGCGTTGGGTTACGCTGCTGGTCAGGCATCTGCTTGGCAGATGTGGTGTAGCGTATATGGATTTGTCCGAACGCAGTGACGCCTCCTTGAGCTGCTGAAACTGAAACTGAAAACTGTCAAACAATCCGACAGACAAAAACTTTGTTGAAAGAAGTGGACCTGCGAGACCTTCCGGTGGTTATGAATAGAAATAATACTTATGTAAAAGATTCTAAGAACAAAGAGAACCAAAAAATGTTTTGACCGATAATTGTGCGCTATACATTTTTCTTATGTGAAATGGTTAAGAAATTATGTTGTGGAAAAGGTGAGAGAAGTTGTTTCGAAAAAAAAGTGATTGGGGAAAGTTTTGACATTAAAAGTGTTCGCAACCGGACACAGTTTAACTGAATCTGGCTGGCTTAAGTTATCATAAAGTAAACGTTGCCTAATCTCTGATGATACGATATTTTGGCAGAACAGGGTCAAGTTTATAGATGATATAGGATTCTATAAAGTTTCATCTTGTGAAGTCACCGACGTGACTTTCACATGAGAGAGACTGTGCAATGGAGTGTATGTTTCTGCTTTAATACTATTTCGGTTTTCTGCGAATCGGTTGTTCAAGTGTTCAGTAAGTTTCTCCCAATCAACAGCTCGCTGCAAAAACTAGTGTAGGCCGTCTATTTGATGTTTGATTTGATTGGATGTGATATGGATACTTATATAGCACCGCCTATCCTCGGTCGGAAATCAAGCTCTCAGCGCTTCACAAACTCGGGAGTCATTTGCACAACAGGCTGCCTACCTGGGTAGCGCCGACTGACGGCTGCCAATGGGCGCTCATCATTCGTTTCCTGTGTCATTCAATCAGATTTCAGACACGCACACATACACACTCAGACAGACATGTAACATTTTACGTGCATGGCCATTATGTTTATTTACCCCGCCATGTGGGCATCAATACTCCGTTTTCGGGGGCTGGGGGGGTGCATGCTAGATATGTTTTTGTTTCATTAACCCACCGAACGCTGATATGGATTACAAGATCTTTTACGCGCGGCGCGTGTTTAATCTTCTGCGTGCGTATACACAGGAAGAGAGTTCAGGCACTAGCAGGTCTGCACACCTGTTTACCTGGGAGATCGGAAAATTCTCCACCCTATACCCCCACCAGGCGCCGTTACGGAGATTTCGAACCCGGGACCCTCAGATTGAAAGTCCAATGCTTTAACCACTCGGTTATTGTTGACCACGACAGTAAATTGACAGCGAACTGAACTGTTATGGTCTGCAATTTTGTTGTTGTTGTTGTTGTTGTTTTTTTGTTCCAATAGCCTTGTGCAAAAGGCACTTGATCTTGCTATGGTTTATCGCTACAACTGTTCATTGTGCAGACACTCTAACAGAGAACTTCACTCGTTTTCAGACCATTTTATCCCAACCAGATTAGTTGATTATTTCTTTAGGTTTCAGTTCCAGTGTACCAAAGCGTGAAGATGTAACCCACATCACATCTGCTTTTTTTTCTTTCTTTTTTTTAATTTCTTTTTTTTAATTTCTTTTTCTTTTTTTTAAAGGGGAAAACTAAACGCACTGGTCAGGCCTTGAGGGCCTACACCTAAAAACAACAAATAATTGCTTGCATTAAAATGATAATTTCAAAGGACAGATTACTCAGAAGGTAAATTATTTGAATAGGAAATGAATGTTTGAAAATGGGCCAATTTTTTTTAATTTTTATAAAGATGTACCTGGTCAACGAAGAAGATTAAAAAAAAAAGAGAAGAAAACTTCTGTGGATTGGCATGCGTCTGACTTGATCGCTGGTTTTGATAATTGCTCCTGCTGCATTTAGCCCAGCGGTGAAAGGGTTAAAACCTGGTGAGTCTGCTGCCAGTTCCTGTGATAAAAACGGGCCACGTTTTTGCCTGGTCAAGGAAGAAGTTGTTTTTGTTTTTTTAAAGGAAGGATCAAACTTCTATGGATTGGCATGCCTTTAACTTAACTGCTGGTTTTGATAATTGCTCCTGCTGCATTTAGCCAAGCGGTGAAGGGGTTAAAACCTGGTGAGGTTGCTGCCAGTTCCTGTGATAAAAACGGGCCACGTTTTAATGAGATTTGCCTGGTCAAGGAAGAATAATAATAATTTTTAAAAAAATTAAATTTAAAAAAACCTTCCGTAAATTGGCATGCCTCTGACGTGATTGCTGATATTTTTTTTTAATGATTGTTTGCTCCTGCTGCATTTAGCCGTGTGGTGAAGGGGTTAAAACCCTAGTTAGACAACTGCCTGTTCCTTTGATAAAAACGGGCCATTTTTTTTTTTTTTTTTTTTTTTTTTTAATAAGATTTGACAGGTCAAGGGAAAAGATTAAAAAAATAAATCAAACTTCTCTGGCTTAATTGCTCATTTTGATAATTGCTCCTGCTGGATCTGCTCATACGGTGAAGGATTTCAAAACTCTGGTGAGGCTGCTGCCAGTTCCTTTGATGAATGTCGTCTTTGATGGCATCCTCATTCTCAGCACGTCCTGCTCTCTTTTGTTTTTTGGGGTCAGATTTCAGAAGTGTCCCCCCCCCCCCCCCCCCCCCCCCACCCAACCACAACCACACCACACGTTCACGAAATTACCCAGCTCAGCGAATCCTTCAAAAGTCTTGACTGGTCCTGCAGAAAGATCAGACCTCTGGAGAGTCGTGGAAAAAAAACAACTGTTTCCATATCAATCAATATTTTTGCTCATCTCCAGAAAGTCTCCTCTTTCTGCAAGGCCAGTCAAATACCTTTTTTTTTTTTTTTTTCTTTTTCTTTTTTTTTTCTTTTTCTTTTTTTTTTCTTTTTTTTGTTAGGGATTCATTGAACTAAATAATTTCGTGAACGTGGGGTGTGGTGTGGTGTTGTTGGGGGAACGTTTTCGAATATCTGACCCTTCTTCTTCTTCTTCTGCGTTCGATGTTTTGGCTGCGTCAGACGGTCACCCCCGTCGCCACGATGTAGCCCACGGTCTTCCCCAGGTCGTGGCGGTCTCCCCAAAGCTGCGCCTGTAGCTCCGTGCCCCCTGGCCAGGTTTGACGCCGTAGAGCTTCATGGGTTAGGCAGTGTTGGAGGATGTGTTCAGGGGTCTGGGGTCCAGTGCCACATGGACACTCATCAGTGTGGGCGATCTTCATACGGTGAAGGTGACTCAGTAGTCGGCAGTGGCCGGTTCTCAGTCTGAAGAGGACTGTCTGCTGGTGTCTCTGGAGCTGGTGGATTGGATCGACACCACTGTTTGCACCCAGCCTTCTCTTCCACTGGTTCTGGTAACGGTTGTGGATGATGGTCCTGGCCTCTCTGTAGGTCACGGGGTGGCTGAACTGCTTCATTTTGCTGCCTGCCTTGGAGAGAGCATCGGCCTTTTCGTTCCCCATGACCCCACAGTGAGAAGGAACCCACTGAACAGTGACAGTCGACCGTTTTGAAAGGTCATGAAGGGCTGCTGTTCGTTTCTGGTTGACTGGAGTCCCTGCAGGAGAGATCTGCAGTCAGTGAAGAAGGCTATCTTTGGTGGTGGGTTGACTGACGTCCTGAGGCCTTGTGCAGCATGGAGTAGTGCTGCTGTCTCCGCTCTGTAGTTCGAGGAGATTCTTCCTGTGGGGAAGGCTCCAGGGGTCAGTCTTCCATCTGTGTGCCTGATGAAGATGCCTGCTCCTCCATTCTTCACCGCTCCCTCCGAGGATCCATCTGTGAAGACGTGCGTCCATTCGCTGGGGTTGTACCGAGTCTCAATCATCTCCAATGTCAGAGCTTTCAGCAGGGGAGGGGCTTGGCAGTCCTTTTGGTCGATGCCAGGGACTTTTGTGATGATTGAGACTCCTTCCAGTTGGTCGGCCGGTTCCTCGAAGTCGGGGAGTGTTTCCATCTCGGCAGGGGACGAGGGCAGCAGGTCTTCATGTTGGCGGTGCAGGGCCTTGGAGAGGTGGTTGAAGCTGGTCCGCTTCAGTCTGTTCTTTGTTGGGTGCTTCAGTTTTTCGTGCATTGGGTGAGTTGGCATGCGCAGGAGCTTCTCGCTGTGGATGAAGACTTTTTCCTCTCGTCTATCTTTGAGTGGGTGGAGGCCTGTGTGTTTCTCCATCGCCTGAACTGGAGTCGTCTTTATCCCGCCAGTGATCAGCCGTAGCCCTGCGTTCTGAACTTTGCTCAGGCGGCTTGTGTTGGTTGCTGATGCCGTGGCCCAGGCAGTGCTGCCATACTCCAGGGTTGGCCTGACAGTTCCAGTGTACACCCTCTGCAGTATGCTGCTGTTGGCACCCCAAGAGGTCCCGGCGAGTTTTTTCAGGATGGCCAGTTTTCTGGTTGCTCGTCTCTCGATGTCCTTGAGATGGGGGTTCCATGTCAATCGCTTGTCGAGCTTCACACCCAGGTACATTGGCGTGTCATCCTGTTTCAACTGCATTCCGTTCAGTTTGAGGTGGGAGGTTTCTGACATCGGTGACAGCGAGAAGATTGCTGAGACTGTCTTGGTGGTGTTGATGTCTACTCCCCAGGCAGAGGCCCATGTTCCCACGTGGTTGAGTGCTTCCTGCATTCTGTGGCTGGCGGACGTGAGGTATTCCGCAGCACTCCAGGCAGCAAAGTCATCAGCGTGGAGGGTTTTGGAGACATGCTTGGAGATCTTCTCAGCGATGTCGTCGATGAAGATGAGGAAAAGTGTAGGGGAAATGACTCCTCCTTGCGGCACACCTTGCTGTATGGCTGGTTTTTCCGTCGAGTTTTACCCTTGCCCTGCGGTGTTGGAGGAAATCCTGGACCCAAAACACAAAAAAACAGTTGTCGAAGAAACAAGAAAACACCAATAGAAGAGGAAAAAAAAACAAAAAAAAAACAAATATATATATATATATATATATATATATATATTTCCATATCCCGACTGCTTCTACGATAAGAACGAAGTATGGAGTGTATTTTTGTTCTTGTTTTTGTTGTTGTTTTATCACATTCTGTTCTGTTCTACTCTGGTCTGTTCTTTTCTATTATACGTTCTGTTTTATTTTATTTTTGTGCTATTTTATTCATGTCATTCTGTCCTTAAGACTTGTTTTATTCAATTTCAATGTAATGATTCTGTGTGATTTAACTTCACACGATTTTTCCTGTTATTTTCTTTTAGTTTTTTATATATATATATATATATATATATATATATATATATATACATACATACATACATTCATTGTTTCTAATTATCTAGTATTTTGTGAAGGACTGTGACTCTCAAACTAGGAGGCAAAATTGCGCTGGCTCAGAGTGCTGCAGCCTTGGGGGCTAATTGACCTTTTGGAAACCATCCCAACGCCGACTGTCCAAAAACCCTTATGGCCAAGAGAGTGGGGATGTAACTTTGGCAAGACATTCTCAACTTAAATCAAAATCTAGCCCGGATAGTCGGGACAGCAGTTACCTCCTCTGCCGTTCTGATGGTCATAGTCGAACACGACTGACTATCATACATAAAAATTATCAACACGACACTTCCGAATTCCACGCCTGTGGTAACGTCCCTGATGATCTTAGTCCAAGCACGTGCGGGACTTGTGATGGTGCGTGCCAAGACAAGACAAGTCAGAGGATTTGTCTTCCCGTTCTGCCTTGTCAACTCGTCGTCTCTGGAGTGTCCTCCCCTGTTGACCTGCGCTGAATTGAATTGAACAGAAGTGAACTGATTTGATTTGAATGATTTTTATTTTCTTGGGGGCGATAGGGTAAGCAAGATAATGTTGTTGTTTTTCTTCCAGCACTCGAAACGGAAAAAAAAAGTTGGCATCGAAACTTCATGCACATTATACATAATGGACACAAAATTGACGTCTATAACACGACGCAATCTGATATGGCCGTGGTTTGTTTTTTTTGTTTTTTGGTTTTGGTTTTTCTTTTTGTTTTTTGTTTTTTTACGTTAAGCGCGTGGGTTCTGCTGCCTTTAATCTTTTGGCTGTGTTTTTCTTCTCACTGCTATTGCCGTGTATGGGGACGGAAGAGGGAGTAGGTGGGTGGATCTCTGTGTGTGTGTGTGTGTGTGTGTGTGTGTGTGTGTGTGTCTCCCTCTCTCTCTCTCTGTGCCTGCAGCACACATAATCTCGTTATATCAGCTCCCAGAAAAACAGCAACCCTAACGCCCACTCAATCTGACAGTCATCAGTTTAACGTCTATTCACTGTAAGTGTTATTAGACGGATGCGCGCGCGCGCGCATGTGTGTGTGTGTGTGTGTGTGTGTGTCTGTTTGTGTGTGTGTGTGTGTGTGTGTGTCTGTTTGTGTGTGTGTGTGTGTGTGTGTGTGTGTGTGTGTGTGCGTGCGTGCGTACTCCCCATGGCAATGGGAAATCATTTACAGCTTAGTCTTTTATGAAGGACTATTGACTCTCAAACAAGGAGGCAAAATTGCACTGGCTCTTAGTGCTGCAGCCTTGGGGGGCTAGTTGGCCTTTTGGGAACACCATCCCAACGCCGACTGTCCTAAAATCCTATTGGGCTAGAGAGAGTGGGTTGTAACTTGGGGCAAGACACTCCCCACTATAGTCAAATTCTAGTACAGATAGTCGGGGTAGTAGTTACCTCCTTTGCTGTTCTTATGGTTGTTGTCGAACACGACTGACTATCATACATACAAATTTGAGAGTGATAAAAAGGAAGAATTATAGCGGGCCTATTTGTTTAGTGCTGAATCTTGTGCAAAGACAAATCAAAAGCCTTAACACACTAATCATTTATACGCTTGGATAGCTTTGATTCAGGGGGAATGAAAGATGCAATCTCAAGGCCTATGTATCTGCAAATAGAAATATAGAAGAAAAAAAAACTGTTGATTCAGGGGAAATGAAAGATGCAATCTCAAGGCCTATGTATCTGCAAACAAAAATATAGAAAAAAAAACAACAACTGTTGATTCAGGGGAAATGAAAGATGCAATCTCAAGGCCTATGTATCTGCAAATAGAAATATAGAAAAAAAAAAACCTGTTGATTCAGGGGGAATGAAAGATGCAATCTCGAGGCCTATGTATCTGCAAATAGAAATATAGAAGAAAATAAAAACTGTTGATTCAGGGGGAATGAAAGATGCAATCTCAAGACCTATGTATCTGCAAATAGAAATATGGAAAAAAAATGTTGATTCAGGGGAAATGAAAGATGCAATCTCAAGGCCTATGTATCTGCAAATAGAAATATAGGGAAAAAACTGTTGATTCAGGAGAAATGAAAGATGCAATCTCAAGGCCTATGTATCTGCAAATAGAAATATAGGGGAAAAAACCTGTTGATTCAGGGGGAATTAAAGATGCAATCTCGAGGCCTATGTATCTGCAAATAGAAATATGGAAAAAAACTGTTGATTCAGGGGGAATTAAAGATGCAATCTCAAGGCCTATGTATCTGCAAATAGAAATATAGAAAAAAAACTGTTGATTCAGGGGAAATTAAAGATGCAATCTAAAGGCCTATGTATCTGCAAATAGATATATAGAAAAAAACTGTTGATTCAGGGGGAATGAAAGATGCAATCTCAAGGCCTATGTATCTGCAAATAGAAATATAGAAGAAAATAAAAACTGTTGATTCAGGGGAAATGAAAGATGCAATCTCAAGGCCTATGTATCTGCAAATAGAAATATAGAAAAAAAAAACTGTTGATTCAGGGGAAATGAAAGATGCAATCTCAAGGCCTATTTATCTGCAAACAAAAATATAGAAGAAGAAAAACTGTTGATTCAGGGGGAATTAAAGATGCAATCTCAAGGCCTATGTATCTGCAAATAGAAATATAGAAGAAAAAAAAAACTGTTGATTCAGGGGAAATGAAAGATGCAATCTCAAGGCCTATGTATCTGCAAATAGAAATATAGAAGAAAATAAAAACTGTTGATTCAGGGGAAATGAAAGATGCAATCTCAAGGCCTATGTATCTGCAAATAGAAATATAGAAGAAAATAAAAACTGTTGATTCAGGGGAAATGAAAGATGCAATCTCAAGGCCTATGTATCTGCAAATAGAAATATAGAAGAAAATAAAAACTGTTGATTCAGGGAAAATGAAAGATGCAATCTCAAGGCCTATGTATCTGCAAATAGAAATATAGAAGAAAATAAAAACTGTTGATTCAGGGGAAATGAAAGATGCAATCTCAAGGCCTATATATCTGCAAACACAAATATAGGGAAAAACCTGTTGATTCATGAGAAATGAAAGATGCAGTCTAAAGGCCTATGTATCTGCAAATAGAAATATAGAAATAAAAACTGTTGATTCAGGGGAAATGAAAGATGCAATCTCAAGGCCTATGTATCTGCAAACAGAAATATAGAAAAATAAAAACTGTAGACTTGGAGGAGGGGATGGGGGATGCTTTGGAAAGTGATTTGTGTTTGTCTTTAAGCTTTATGTTTGTCTGTGTTTGCGTAAGTCTGATTGTCTGTGTGTTGAAGAGAGAGAGAGAGGGGGGTGGGGGAGATGAAGACAGAGTGACAGACAGAGAGAGAGAGAGAGAGAGAGAGAGATGAAATATCTTAATGTTCTTTGGCCATGGGCACATAAACATGGAGGGGGAATCTCTCTCTCTCTCTCACACACACACACACACACACACACACATAACACACACACACACACACACACACACACACACACACACACTAAATAATCAAATAAATAAATGAGTAAATAAATAAATAATGAATAAATAATACCTTCATAACATAGTACATTCTGTGACTTAGCATATAAATTGAATTGACAGTAAGTTTATTCCTCATCTTTTAGCATACGTTTCTTCTTTATTAACAGATTTCATAACTATACTCTTCATTACACAACTGCATTCAAATTAGGTCTATAACTTTCTACAAACGTCTGCCTCAGTTTCATACAGTGAAAAACAAACTTGGAAACTAATAATGACAGATCTCTGCATTTTCCATCTAACGATCTTTCTAATCGTGGGTTGATTCCATTGACAAAAAAATCTGTTTCTTAATTCTGAGTATAATGGGCAAATATATATATATAAAAAAATGGTTTTCATCCTCTACACAGTCTTTACAATACTGTGTGATATCATTACCATATCTGTTCATATTGCTGTTAATCGGTAACACTCCACAACCAATCTGGGATAAAGCCACACGAAAACAAAAAAAGCTTATTTCCTGTACATATACACAAACATTCATGTTGTCCTTAATTAACCTATACAAACTATACCTTTCTCTGTCTTACCACAACACCTGGCCATTGTTAAAAAAACATGATCTGTTAAACGTTGCTTGAATTTACTTTAAGATAACATCATTTGTGACACCCTGATTTAACCATACCTCATGAAATCCAGCTTTGGAAAGCATTTCTCTCACTCCGGTTGCCCAACATTTTTTTACCATCGCTGTTCATTGATAACATCATTAAGTATGCTTGCTTGGGTAATCTACTCTCATCCATTTCCAACTCTCTCTCTCTCTCTCTCTCTCTCTCTCGATATATATATATATATATATATATATATATATATGATAGTCAGTCGTGTCCGACTATGACCATCAGAACAGCAGAGGAGGCTTGCATATACACACGAAGGGGGTTCAGGCACTAAGCAGGTCTGCACATATGTTGACCTGGGAGATCGTAAAAATCTCCACCCTTTACCCACCAGGCGCCGTCACCGTGATTCGAACCCGGGACCCTCAGATTGACAGTCCAACGCTTTAACCATTCGGCTATTGCGCCCGTCAACCGATAATACTCAAATGTATTCATAAATACTTTAACAAAATGTCTTGAATCACCGGTATGTGTGACGGGACATTAAAAAAAATTCCTCCTCCTCTGTAGAAAAAGCCGCTTCCATAAGAAAACTAAATTTGATAAATTTGCACTGAAACCCCCTCCGCCTTATGGGACTACGTGACTGTGTCAGCGTTTCGTTTATATTATAAAAAAAAAAGAAGAAGAAAAAGAAGAACCACAGCTGTTTTGCAAACTGTTGATGATCACTGTGTAACGCGATTACGTTTTAACCTCAGCTGGATGCACACAATAATAGAAAATGAAGACGGTAATATGAAGGATCCATTTTTGTTACTGTTGTAAAACACCCACACACACCCACACACACACACACACACACACACACACACACACACACACACACATAACGACAAAAAAAATGAAAATAAAAAATAAATGGAGAACGACTTTGTTCTCCAGACAGGATAATGGCAACATGAGAACCTTCATGTCCGCCAGTCGGGTGCTGATATATTGACAACCACTGTTCTTCCTAAGAGGTAGCTTTTCCCTGCGCAAGTAAAGGAAACACCAGCACATTGTCCCAGACACATAAATCAACTGCCAGAGTGAATCGGGAATAAGAGACGACAAAACGGAGAGGAAGAAAAAAACCCAAAAAAAAACAAAATTTGCAAGGAGTGTAAAATGTCGGGGTAATGTCGGGGATGAGTTTCAATTTTTTTTGTGTTTGTTTGTTTGTTGTCATTCGAAAACAGGATCTTTAACGTGCGTATTTGATCTTCTGCGTGCATATACACACGAAGGGGGTTCAGGCACTAGCAGGTCTGTACATATGTTGACCTGGGAGATCGGAAAAATCTTCGCCCTTTTCCCACCAGGCGCCGTTACCGTGATTCGAACCCCGGACCCTCAGATTGAAAGTCCAACGCCTAAACCACTTGGCTATTGCGCCCATCTAGCAAAGGCAAAGGTAAAACGTTTCATTTCTTGTGCCTGCTGGGGGTATTGAAACGTTACGTACAAGTTTCTTATACATGCACCATACAAACGAAAAGAGTGATGTAAAAAAAAAAAAAAAATTTTTTTAAGGTCAATCGCGCAAAATAGGGTCTGCTTCAAAATGTTCTATGCTATTTTGCTGTGTTTTGCTATTGTTGTGTGATGCTAACAACTAAATAATGAAATCAGAACTGAGACAGACAGGCTTCCGTCAGTTTTGGGAGACTACGGAGTTGCGATCTGAGACTGAGTAGTGTCTGATACAGCGTCGGGTTTGACTGGACAGGTCTCAAATACTCCGCACAGGTAGATACAGAATACTTTATTATCTCAACAAGAGAAATCCATTTGTGGTGTAAAACACATAAGCAATACACAGAAATCACAGTCATTCAACATGTATACATAAAAGACATAAAATGTTTAGATGCCAATCCAAGCGTACAAAAAAATTATCACAGATAACAACAACACAACAGAAAATTTTTTAAAGGTATCTTAGAGTAAATCCTACATACATCATCACAGCGTGCAACACAAAATCTATTAAAGGATATGAATAGAATAGGTATGAAATAGTAGACTAAAAGTAGACATAAGACATAAAAAGATTATAATAACAGTGCAATTCAACAATACTTGATCTAAGATGTTACATTCCACATTCACACACTCTGGCATACATTTTTTTTTTTTTAATCACAGATCTGATTATCAATTATTGCTGTTTAATAGCTGAACTGGGGTTGGTATAAAGCTGCATTTGGTTCTGTTTGTTTTAAATTTTGGTACACAAAACCGTTTGCCTGAAGGTAAGAGTTGGTAATAATTGTATTGTATTGCATTGCATTGTATTGTATTGTATTGTATTGAATGATGATGAAGGATATGGATACTTATATAGCGCCTGTTATTGGTGTGGAGACCAAGCTCTAAGCACTCTACAAACACGGGGTCATTTGCACAACAGGCTGCCTACCTGGATGGAACCAACGACTGACGGCTGCCATTTGGGCGCTCGTCATTCGTTTCCTGTGTCATTCAATCGGATTTCAGGCACACACACACACGCACATACACACTCAGACAGACATGTGACTTTTTTTATGTGTATGTCCTTTTTTTTTTTATTCACCCCGTCATTTAGACAGCCATACTCCGTGTTCGTGGGTGTGCATGCTGGGTATGTTCTTTTTTCCATATACTCACCGGACGCTGACATGGACTTCCGGGTCTTTTACGTGCGCGCGCACACACACACACACACACACACACACACACACACACACACACACACACACACACACACACACACACACACACACACACACACACGAGAGAGAGAGAGAGAGAGAGAGAGAGAGAGAAAGAACACACACACAAGAGAGAGAGAGAGAACACACACACAAGAGAGAGAGAGGAATTGAGGAGGACCACCAGTTTTTTTTCCCACAGCAGGGAACAAAATAAAATTTAAAAAAAGAAAAGAAAAAAGAAAAGAAAGTTTAATAAAGAGGACAGGAACATCGTAAAGAAAGTGAGATCGCAACACAAGCTATACAAAGAAAATGGCAATTTTAATATAGAAACGATAAGGGAAGTTTAACCAGCAAAAAATACAAAAATAAAACAAATAAAATAAAATAGGCAGCAACAACAACAAAAACAAATTTCGGAACTAGCGGTTCACGTCCCAATCTTAATGAAGTCCATAAATTGTGTCTGTGTCTCAGCCTCAGACTGATAGTGATATCCCTGTAAGCCCACGATTTCTCGCAGTCCCACGATTTCTCGCAAATTGAGAGAAACCGTGGGATTGCTGGAAAGTGTGGTCCTTCCGCTCCCACGTTTTGTCTCAATTCGTTATTTGGGGGGGGGGGGGGGGGGGTGTTGTTCGTTTGTTTGTTTGTTTGCTGTTGTTTTTTTGTTTTGTTTTGTTTTTGTTGTTGTTTTGTTTTGTTTGTTTGTTGGTTGGTTTTATTAGGGTGTTTTTTGGTGTGTGTTTTTTTTTTGTTTTTTGTTTTTTTGTTGTTATTGTTGTTGTTGCCCATTTAACATTCTTATTCTATGTTGAGATTCCTTTTTCTTATCTGTATGTCCTATTTCCTCTCTATCTCACTTTCATCTCGGTGTCTCCATCTCCGTTATTAAATGAGAGAAATCGTGGGGATTGCGAGAAATCGTGGGCTACCCCCCCCCTTCCCCCCCCACCCCCACCCCCATCCCCTCCCGCCCCACCTTCGGGCATATTTTGACTCCATTTTGACTGCCTGGAATAATCACTGGGGTCTTTTGGGGCTGGTCCAAATTGGAGGGGTGGTGGTGGGGGGTCATTGCAGGCTTGTGTTGAGAGATCCCAGGTTAAATCTTTGCCCCGGGGTAAAAACAACAACACCATCTGGGGCACGAAAAGGTTGCATGCTATGCCGGATTGCAGGCGATTGACTCCTGACCATTTTCATCTTCCTGTGAAAACGAGAGGAAAATGTTAAAAGTTGTACAGTGTATCTTTGACAGCAAGAGAAGCCCACAGATATGTGTGTGTTCTATGATACGAAGCGGTAACGTGGTCATCTGAATCTGAATCTGAATGAATGATATTATCCCGTCAGTTTTGATGATTATGTAGTGTTGCAAGAGCGCATGTGATGAGACAATAACGCCACTGCCAATAACAACAACAACAAAAGCAACAGCAGCAAAATAACCAGAAAAGCGCAAAGACATTGGCCAAAGAACAGATCAGTAGGGAGTTAGCAGCAGTATTAATCAACATGTAGGTGCGTTTTACATTTTCGCCAGTGCTCAACTTACTGATGTCCGATGTGTTGCAAGAACACATTGGGGAAACTGAAAATAAATCGAATTGGATTAGTAGAAACACAAAAATAAAGAGAGAGAGAGAGAGAGAGAACCTGAGTTTTTAACATCACCAGTTGGGCCAATCTCGCTACCGTGGCGGATAAGCCCTAACCATCACAGGCCCAACTTTCGTAGACCCTGCATGTAGAGTGAGGATAGTTATTCAAAACGATAGCTTGTGGAGCTTCTGCTTGAAGGGTGCGAAGCAAGGAAACTCCATCAGCAACTGTGGCTGGTTGGGAATTATAAAGAGGAAATATTCTTGGAGAAAAAAGATTGTTTTGTTTTTTTAACACATTCTGACCTGATGGGGGGAGTGGGGGGAGTCTGTATTTCTGCCTATGGCTTGCCCTTGTTGATTTGGTTCATGTAGTTTCAAATTACTCGCGTGCTGTTAGCCTGAAACGGTCTACGTGTTTGAGTTTCAAATAAACTGAGGTCCACTGATTTAATTGACCTGCCCATAGGGCATATCGGCACACAAAGAGGCACCATAGCAATATCGATCAGGCGTTGGAATTGTCGTATCAAAAGCGTCGCCAGTTTTCAGACCGTTTCGGCATGGCGTTGTGTCCTTGGGAAAGGTACTTTACTCCGATTGCCCTCACTATATTCAGGTGTGAATGGGTACCTGATGTTTTGGCCGGGGAAGATTAATGAGAAATGAAAAGAGTGGGTGCCTCCTTCCTGTGCCGAGACGTAGACAAAGTGGATGTGGATTCACTGCCCCCCCGGTGGCCTTAAAAAATCAATGGGACCATTACCTTCAAGTGGTCTGTGTGACCAGGTTATAAACCAGCTGAGGTCCTGTTAGCACGCACAAGAGCGAGTTATGTTTTCGCCCTCTTTACTGCGAGACTGTTGACTGTGAGTAAGAGATTTATTGGGACGATTTATGTTTTCGCCCTCTTTACTGCCAGACTGTTGACTGTGAGTAAGAGATTTATTGGGACGATTTATGTTTTCGCCCTCTTTACGGCCAGACTGTTGACTGTGAGTAAGAGATTTATTGGGACGATTTATGTTTTCGCCCTCTTTACTGCCAGACTGTTGACTGTGAGTAAGAGATTTATTGGGACGATTTATGTTTTCGCCCTCTTTACTGTGAGACTGTTGATTGTGAGTAAGAGATTTATTGGGACGATTTATGTTTTCGCCCTCTTTACTGCGAGACTGTTGACTGTGAGTAAGAGATTTATTGGGACGATTTATGTTTTCGCCCTCTTTACTGTGAGACTGTTGACTGTGAGTAAGAGATTTATTGGGACGATTTATGTTTTCGCCCTCTTTACTGTTGACTGTGAGTAAGAGATTTATTGGGACGATTTATGTTTTCGCCCTCTTTACTGTGAGACTGTTGACTGTGAGTAAGAGATTTATTGGGACGATTTATGTTTTCGCCCTCTTTACTGCCAGACTGTTGACTGTGAGTAAGAGATTTATTGGGACGATTTATGTTTTCGCCCTCTTTACTGCCAGACTGTTGACTGTGAGTAAGAGATTTATTGGGACGATTTATGTTTTCGCCCTCTTTACTGTGAGACTGCTGATTGTGAGTGAGAGATTTACTGGGACGATTTATGTTTTCGCCCTCTTTACTGTGAGATTGTTGACTGTGATTAAGAGATTTACTGGAACGATTTATGTTTCGCCCTCTTTACTGTGAGACTGGTGATTGTGAATAACAGATTTATTGCAACATGGAAAAAAAACCCATTCTCCACACTTAATTTCTGAACTGAGATAATAAAGTTAATCTGATTCTGAAAACAACAATTTTAGGTCACCTGGGACAGTAAAAAAAAAAAAAAAAAAAAAAAACCCAAACACTTCAGAGACGCGACAAACATTAAAGAACGCATAAACTGCCCACCGTAACGATAACATACAGACACAGTTCGTTTTTTCGCCCACTCAGCTACCTGCGAGACTGTTGACTGTGAATAAAAGACTTATTGTAGACTAGAAAAACAACAAGTCCAGGTTATCAAGGACAGGAAGAAGAAGAAAAAAAAAACAAAAACAGACACTTCTCACACACGACAAACTTAAAAGAACGTATAAATAAGTATCGTCTATCGTAACGACAACATACAGACACAGTGCGTGTGTGTGTGTGTGTGCGGGTGGTGGGGGTGGGTGGAGGGGAGGGGTGGAAGGTAGCGGAGTCCCGATATAGGTCAGACGTTGGATGCGTTTATCTTATATTTCGGCCTTTTGTTGCGTATGTGTGTGTGGGTTTTGGGGGGGGGGGGGTTGTTGTTTTTTTGTTTTGTTTTGGGTTTTTTTCGGGGGGGGGGGGGGGGGTTGTTGTTGTTGGGGTTGTTTTTTTTCGGCCAGTGAAGAAAACCTTGTGTTGAGCACTTAAAAAGTTAGAAGAAAAGAAAGAAACAACAAGAGAGAGAGAGAGAGATGGTTTACCTGTATCGGCCTTGGCCCTTTACGTAAAACTGGAGTTAAATTAACGATGCGTTTTAAGAAAGAATCAAAAATATATATTCTGCTTCCTTATTTCTAGAGCTTTATGCACAAAATTAGCAACAAGAGAGAGAGAGAGAGAGAGATGGTTTACCTGTATCGGCCTTGACCCTTTACGTAAAGCTGGAGTTAAATTAACGATGCGTTTAAAGAAAGAATCAAAAATGTATATTCTGCTTCCTTATTTCCAGAGCTTTATGCACAAAATTAGCAACAAGAGAGAGAGAGAGAGAGAGAGAGAGAGAGAGATGGTTTACCTGTATCGGTCTTGACCCTTTACGTAAAGCTGGAGTTAAATTAACGATGCGTTTTAAGAAAGAATCAAAAATATATATTCTGCTTCATTATTTCCAGAGCTTTGTACAAAAAATTAGTAACAAGAGAGAGAGAGAGAGAGAGAGAGAGAGAGAGAGAGAGAGAGAGAGATGGTTTACCTGTATCGGTCTTGACCCTTTACGTAAAGCTGGAGTTAAATTAACGATGCGTTTAAAGAAAGAATCAAAAATGTATATTCTGCTTCCTTATTTCTAGAGCTTTATGCACAAAATTAGCAACAAGAGAGAGAGAGTGGCGGGGGAGGGAGGGAGGGAGGGAGAACGGTGAACGACTCTAATGACTCAGGCCAACAATCACTATCATGACACTAGATAGAGAGAGTGTCACGGACGACATAATGGTTCCGCTATTTTTTTTTCTTTTCTTTTACGTTTATGGAGGGGGTTCGAGTCCATCTCATTCCCTCTTTCTTCTAAAATGACAAGCGAAGCTGGCGGAGGCTGGTGGGTCGCTGTATTATTTTTAGAGGCGGGTGTGTTTCTTATGCGCGTGCACGATGTTTTCCATCGTGCGTGTTCCCCTTGCGTTCGAGCGTAGTGAGATCGTGGTGTTGTGTCATGTTTTCTATGGTTTGTAAGTGTCTCGTGCAATTGAACGGAAAAAAAAAATATAGGAAGCTGAGTGAACAGAGTGAGCGGAGTTCTAGTGTTTCAAATGCTCCTCGCCGGTTTGTCCCTAGCTTCACTCGAAGGGAGTCAGTCCTTGGAGAAGGACAGTGGTAGAACCAGCGCTTAGCGGCTGATGTTCGTTCTTTTTCCTCTGTAAACGACTTTGTGTCCGCCAGTGGAACTGTTCATCTGTGTTTCGATGTTAGCACCCGTTGTTCGTTTACGGAACACTGTGCGGTGGCCAGTGGGTGACTTTTGTTCTTGTCCTGTCAGCGTTTCTCCAGTTGCCTGGCGCGCGTCTTGAGGTGCTGTGCCTCCGTTCTAATCGTGGGGCAACGTCACGTCGCTCTAGGTAGGAGCTTGTGTTCCAGTCTTGTTTATGTATTTTCCTCCGTCGTGGTTCATTGTTACGTTTGTATTTTCTGTCTCCTGTTTGTTGTGACCTTTCTCTTGTCACGGTTTATTATGAAAGTTATGAGCCTGTGAAGGGGCGATGAGTTGTCACATGTTGCTCAAATGTTATAGTGGAAATGTAAGGAAGAAATATTGAAATTTAAGAATTGGGGAGGAGCTACAATTTGACATGTCTGTCCAAGTGGGAGTTTTTTCAATGGAAGGGGGTAATTTTAGATATCTTGCTTTTTACATGTTCAATACAATTTTGTTGGATATTTTTGTTAAGGTTTAAGGAGCTCGTCCAAATAGAGGTCACGAGTTAACATCGAGAGTAAATTCATGCTTGTAGAAAACAGCACTGTTGTATATGGTAAATGATTTGTTTTATGACATGTGAAATACTGGAAGAAAGGGGAGATAATTATTATTCTATTTTTACGGCGGCGAGGCGTGCGGAAAAAGATGCCGGCAACCATTGTTAATGTCATTCACTTAAAAAAACCCAACCAACTATAACGTATGTTTTCCATAATATTTGAAAAAAAAATTGATATCTTTCGAAATAATTATTCATCAATGGTTTTGGGCTGCCAATGATGTCTTCCTGTGCGCTCCTCACTGGGTGCCGCCAGTTTTGTAGATGTTTTATTTGTAACATGGTGGTTCCAGACCACTCGCCTCTCAGAGCCGGCGACGGATCCGCTGAGGGCTCCGCTGCTGACGTTTTCCATACTGGGGGCCTGTCTTCCGTCCGCCAGCGTCAGCAGCACTCCTATTTTCATGTGTTTATTTTATTTTATTTATTTTTTAATTTATCGTGGAAAACAAAAGACCGTGCTGTGCTTGTGGTTTGACATCTCATTTACCAGTGCCCTGTCAGGTCAGGTCATTAGATCTGCTACTGGTAACCTGTAATCCAGTACAACCTGTTCAGGGTCGGGTTGCCGGCGACTAAACCGGCACTCCCACCGCTCCCTTCTGGGACTGGTGAGGCGGGTGGCTAGACACCCTTATGGAGATCCATAAAAGGGCGTCGGCTCAGGAGAGCCACCGACGGCCATCTAGCTCCACCGTGCTGTGTGCATGCCACACGCAGTTGGCCTCCGGGGTGTGTCTACCCATGCATGCGAAGTCTGGATCCGGCAGAATCTGCGGAAGAAACCTATCGGTTCAACGGAGAGGAAGGCGGTTACAGCAACGCACTGTGGAGTGCAGAGAGCAAGATGAGACACTGAAAGGATATCTTGGTCATCCACTGCATCCGTGCTCATCCTCCAGTCGTCTCGACTTAGTCTTGCCACTGGAAATTGGTGGACCCGGACGAGAGAGTGAGGTCGACGTCGCGCAACTCCTCTTCACTTTAAACAAACTCATCGCGCAAGTCATCAGTCATCCCTAATGACCTTTCATCCTTCATCGATGGCAAGTTGTTTAACCTCAAAAGGCTTCAAGCAAAAACGAAGGTCATGACAGACATCATCAGAGACTTTTTGTTTGCTGATGATTGTGCCCTCAACGCTGGATCTGAAGCTGACATGCAACTCAGCGTCGACAAGTTTGCCACTGCCAGCAGGAACTTCGGCCTTACCATCAGCACGAGGAAAACTGAAGTTCTCCATCAGCCAGCCCCAGGGAAACCCTACGTTGAGCCCAACATCAGTCAACGGTCAGAGACTCAGTGCGGTGGAGCGGTTCACATACCTTGGCAGCACACTGTCACGAAATGCGACCATCGACGATGAAGTGAACGTCAGGATTGCAAGAGCAAGCGCAACTTTTGGTAGACTCAATGCAAATGTCTGGAACAGAAGAGGCATTAGTCTTGAGACCAAGCTAAAGGTCTACAGAGCAGTAGTTCTCCCCACACTACTGTACGCCTGCGAAACTTGGACAGTGTACCAACGACATGCCAAGAAGCTGAACCACTTCCACACAACATGCCTCAGGAAGCTACTGAACATCAAGTGGCAAGACAAGACCCCAGACACAGAGGTGCTCGCAAAAGCCACCCTTCCCAGCATCTTCACCATCCTGATGCAGTCCCAGCTTCGCTGGGCTGGACACGTGGCGCGCATGCCAGACCATCGGCTGCCCAAAAGGCTCTTCTATGGCGAGCTGAAATAAGGGAAGAGATCACACGGAGGTCAGAAGAAGCGCTTCAGAGATACTCTGAAAGTCTCTCTGAAAGCGTTTGATATCAACCCTGACTCCTGGGAGGAATCTGCAGTGGACCGTGACAAATGGCGCGCTGCTGTGCACAAAGGCACCAAGTTGTGCGAGGCCAACAGGACTGCTGCAGCTGTTCAGAAGAGGCA
>NC_134883.1:45914400-45929400 GCF_041734735.1 Babylonia areolata
TGTCTCTGTCTCTGTTTCTGCCTCTTTCTCTTTCTCTGTCTGTCTGTCTCTCTCTCTCTCTCTCTCTCTTTATATATATATATATATATATATATATATATATATATGTGTGTGTGTGTGTGTGTGTGTGTGTGTGTTTATACATATATATATTATGTATATATATGTATGTATGTATATGGGGGCATCTCAGTTACGGACTGACCTCTCATGTAATCAAATACCCATTTCCTGCAATAACGATAATCCTCTGAGCGTCTGTGTCACGTTGACCTCTGTCATAATATCTTCTGTCTGTCTGTCTGTCTGTCTGTCTGTCTGTCTCTCTCTCTCTCTCTCTCTCTCTCTCTCTCTCGAGGAGTGTGTGGCAAGCAGCGGTCGAGTGCGGACGTGTTGCGCAGTCGCTCCGGTTTGTCACGCGTTTTGTAATGGAGAGCGGGCAGTGAACACTGAGTCAGAATGCCTGTTGCAGCAACTACCTTCAGGAGCGCCTGTGGATCATTCTTCTTTACTTTCCGTGTGTTCATGAGGAAAAGAGCCTTTAAAAAAATGAGTATGAGAATTCGTGTTTTCTCCCTCAAGAGCCGTTGTCAGGGCATGGTCTTTGGCGCCATTTTGTCCTACCTGTTTTGGGGAAGTTTGCTGCTGTTGCGGGCCGGTGATGTGGAGCGGAACCCAGGACCTGTGGACACACCGGGCAGCATGAAGCAGACCAGGCTCAGTGCCAGGAGCGGAGAAAGGACTGCAGGAGGTTGCGACGTGTCTAAGCCCCCACGGACTACCCCCGAGGACTTTAGCTTCGCGGACGTAATGGAAATTGCTCTGAACGGTAAGCTGGACAAAATGGAAGGCGACATAAGGGTAAACTGGATAGAATGGAAGGAGATATGGGAGACATTAAAGAGAAATTCTGTGTGCTAGATGAAGAGGTGGCCACTTTGAACTTTACGTGAAGAAAATGAACAGTCAAAGAAATGCAATGATGTGCAAACGAACAAAGTGGAGAGCTTGGAGAAACAAATGGATGATCTTGAGGGTCGGTCGAAAAGGAATAATTTGTTGTTCTATGGACTGGACAGGGAGGTGGGTGAGACGAATGAAACTTGTGAGGCACGCCTCAAAGACCTCCTCACTGACCAGCTTGATCTGACCGACAGTGTTGATTTTGACCGCGTCCACCGCATCAGTTCCAAGCCTAATTCCCCACTCATTGCACGATGCACATATTATGAGGACAAGGTAAAAATACTCAAAGCTAAAAACAAACTTAAGGGAACCAACATTTTCATTGGGGAGGACTTTTCTAAGGGGATCAGGGAAATAAGGAAAACACTGTCAAAATTTATGCAAGAAAAGAGAAAGATGGGTCACAAGGTGTCAATGGTATACGATCATCTCATTGTTGACAGTAAAAAGTACTTTTTTATCAGAGGGAGGGGATGCTATACTGGAGAGAAAATAGGATTGTGGCATTGATAAGTCCAGTGACACAAGTAATTTTTCGTGTATTTTTTTCAAAGACAATGAGAGAATGAGCAAATCAACGTCAGTGCGTGTGAATGACTGTGATGATGGTGTTGACAGTGTTGTAAGTGGTCAGACTGGGGGTGGGGTGGGTGGGGAGGGCAAGATCGATGCAGTCGGCGGTGGCCGGAGTGGATGGTGCTTTAGCTGGCAGAAGTCCAGTGAAGGCTGTGATGACTATGGTGAATGATGTGGCACAGGGTGATGATAGCAGTGAGATGAGCGGGTTGGGTAATGATCATTTTTCTAAAACAGTATGGTTATTTGATTCACTTGAAAATAAGTTATCTTTTCTTCATTGGAATGTGTGTGGTTTGTATTCAAAATTAGATGACGTGGAATTTATACGGTTTGGTTCCATGTTTGATTTTGTTTGCCTGGTTGAAACTTTTGCAGAGAAGTTTGACTCCTGCGTGTTTAACTCTTTCCATACGAACGGCGAAAGAGACGACGTTAACAGCGTTTCACCCCAATTACCATCATCAAAATATTGCAAACAGAAGGCTCTTATACTGAAGACGTGAATATTGACAAGGAATACCACAATTCTGACGACGGAAGCTAAAGGTTGGGTCATTCAGACACCCACTGGACATCCGAGGGGTCTGTGTAGAGGAGAAGAGAGGACTGGCCGTACTGAGTGAGTTAAAGATTATGCCTTCTTTGTCAAACCTGCAGTTCGGCTAACACGACACGGAAGATGTTCAGGAGGAATAATTTGCCTTGTTCGTAAGTCTTTGGTTTCGCATGTGCAACAGATCGAGTGTGACAGTGATTATTGTTTATTATTTTTGCTTGACAAAGATTTCTTTGGTTTTTGTAAGCATGTTTTACTTGTGTGTACTTATTACCACCTGAACATGCACCTTACTATTCTATGTATGAGTTTAATAGCGGCATTGATATGATGGAAGAATGCGTAGTTGATAGGGTGTTGTCTTTTGGTGATGTTGATATGTTATTGTGTGGTGATCTGAACGCAAGAACTTCAGACATTTTTCCTGATTTTTTTTTTTTTTTTTTTTTTTTTTTTTTTTTTGAAAACGAACTTCATATTAATTATAAAAAAGATAATGATATTAATTATAGTCGATTAAGGTGTTCTGAAGATAAGGCTTTAAACACTTATGGAAAGAAACTATTGAACATGTGCACTACATTAGGACTATATATTCTAAATGGAGTATTGTAATGGCGACCGTGAAGGTCGTTTCACATACATAACTGATCAAGGTGGTAGTGTCAATGATTATTTCTTAGCGTCTATGAATGTTTTTGATTCTATTAATGATAAATTAACCCTTTGTGTGGTGGAGCGGATTGAATCAGACCATCTGCCTCTTGTTTTATGTATGGATAAGCAAAATGAATTGAAATGCAACAGAAATTTACATACTGATGAAAAACAATGCATTGTTAAATATTGTTGGGAAGAGGAATTTAGTCAGCACTTCTTCAATTCTATGAATTCACATGAGATACAGCAGAAGCTTTCTGCCGCTGAAGATCCGATAAGTGTAAATGTTAATGATGCTTTGAATACTTTTAATGTCATTATTAAAGAACAAGCATATAATATGTTGAAAAAATACCTGTAAATATAAAATTTAAACAAAAGGATGGTTTGATCATGAATGTAGAAAAGAAAGATGTAATGTACGTAAACTTTTAAGAACATATAGAAAAACACTGGATGTGAATGACAAGGCAGTGCTCTGTATTGCAAGACGTATGTATAAAAGAAAAGGAAGGAATATGACGAGGCATTATTAAATGATCTGTTAAACTCTGTTGATGACCAGCAGATGTTTTGGGGAAAATTCACAAAATAATGAAAAAGAATTCACAACCTGTGAATGATATTACTATTGATGATTGGTTTCGACACTTCAAAAATGTATTAGAAAATAATGATGAAGAAATTAGTGAGGAGGAAGTTGTGGATGTTGATGAACTGTATGTGTATGACAGAGCAATATCAAGAGATAGTGTTACATGCAATCAGAAGACTGAAAAATGGCAAGGCAGCAGGTCCAGATGGTCTTATTGGTGAGTTTTTTTAAGTATTCTGGAGAGAGCACTGTTAATTGTTTAGTTAAACTATTTAATCATTTGTTTGATACTGGTTGTTATCCGGAAAATTGGAAGGAATGTATGATCTTGCCTTTATTTATAAAGGGGGATGTAAATGACAGAATAATTACAGAGGTATTTCTTTATGTAATATATATAGCAAGTTATATGGTTCTATTATTAACAATAGACTGCAATGATGGATTACTATGAATAATATAACTGGGGAATACCAAGCTGGATTCAAGAAAGACTGTTCTACTATTGACCATATATTTGTATTATTAGCTGCAGTCCAGAAGCAATTTGCTAACAATAGAAAGTTATATGTTGCCTTCGTTGATTTTGAAAAAGCGTTTGACTCTATTTCTAGAAAATTGTTGTGGCCTGTTTTATTAAAAACTGGAATAAAGGGTAAGTTGTATTCTTGCATCAGAAGTATGTATAATGAAGTTAAAGCGAGAATACGATCTGGGGCTAAATTATCAGACTTCGTTAATTGTAGTCGAGGTGTCAAACAAGGGGATATATGCAGTCCAGTTTTGTTTTCTTTATTTGTTAATGAAATTGCTTTGGATATAATTGAAAATGGACGACATGGTATCACTTTTGATATGGTTGAATTATTTATATTACTTTTTGCTGATTATTGTTTTATTATCTGCAACTATAGTTGGTCTTTAACGACAACTGAACAGTTTGTATATGGCAGCAACAAGACTTGAAGGCAACCGGTTGAGGTTGAGGACCCACCTACAACCCGACCGGCCCCGCGCAATCTAATAAAAGAAAATTGAAGAAAAATGGGTCTCCGGATCCTCGCACGCTCAATTAAGTGCAGCCAACGCCAAGAATTTATACACAATACCAAACTTTATTCACTCACTCAGACATACTGACAACCGAAACAGCAGCGAGGCCTAAACTATTTCCCTTAATCCCCCCCCCACCCCCCCCCCCCTTTCCAAACTTACTAACCCGCTAATACAAATCGCCACCACATCATTTCATGCTCTGTTCGTTTGTTTTTGTTTGTTTGTTTTTTAAGTGGGAATGAGAGAAAAATAACAAATAAATCACATTCGCTCGAACACACACACCCCTCTTGTGCACTGCTCTCACACATGCACACGCATCCTCTACCGTCCATGTACGGCTCGCATTGGTTCTGAACACGAGGGTCCTTGCCACAGACAACCCAAGATGCCGGCGACCACGGAGAGTCCTAGTCCTTCTGCAGACAGGGCATGCAAAGCGGCAATCTTCATGTGCGTCGGGGACACCCCTGTGACAGACTCGGGGAATTCACAGGCGCAGGGTGCCCAGGACAACGGCGGAGGCTGGGGAAGGTGGATTGCGTGAGTCCAAGACGACCCTAACACCCGGGGAACGTGCGGGACTCGTCGGAACACTCTTCGGAGCTGTAAAGAGACTCCAGCCAAGAGTCAAGCACAAGAAAAAACAATGCATGTGCTAAAGCAGAGAGAGAGAGACAGACAGACAGACAGACAGACCGGCAGAGGCAAAGGTAGAGACAGACACAGAAACAGAGAGAGAGAGAGAGAGAGAGGGAGGGAGAAAGAGACAGACACAGACAGAGACAGACCAGAGAGATAGAGAGACAGACACAGACACATGGACAGAGAGACAGAAACAGAGAGATAGAGAGACAGAGACAAGAACAGAGAGACAGAGACAAAGAGGGTGAGAAGACAGGCAGACAGGAGAGAGAGACAGACAGACAGACAGACAGACAGAGAGAGCCAAAGACAAAGACGGAGACAGAGACAGAATGAGAGAGAGAGAGGGGGGGGGGGGTGAATACAGACGGACAGATAGACAGACGGACAGACAGACAGAGAGAGGGCAGACAAGTTTCAGTTTCAGTAGCTCAAGGAGGCGTCACTGCGTTCGGATAAATCCATATACGCTACACCACATCTGCCAAGAAGATGCCTGACCAGCAGCGTAACCCAACGCGCTTAGTCAGGCCTTGAGGAAAAAAAGAAGAAAAAAAAGTCATCTATAAGCGTACATAAATAAATAAATAAATAAATAATAATCATAATATAAAAAAGTAGTAGTAATAATAATAATGATGATAATAATAATAATAATAATAATAATAACACAAAAAAATAAAAATAATAATAAAATAAATAAATAAATAAATAAGACAACAATGATGACAGATAAGCAAATTAATGTAAAACATGGAGACAGACAGACAGATCGAGACGAAGTTAGAGACAGGCAGAAAAACAGAGAGAGAGAGAGAGAGAGAGAGAGAAAGATGCGGATGCTGATGTTTTATTCATATAAAGGCCATTGCCCCTCATGAAGGGGTACAATACACAAACAAGCACAGTCACTGAAGAAAATTATGAAGTTGCAACAGATCTGAAATGCAATGCCTTGAACAAGCATGTTGACAAATTCCTTATGACGCTTTCTTTTTCAGATGCTAGAAGTAGACTTAAACGAAATTGACTGGGATATCTATAAAAAGCAGGTGGGATATATCGTACTCTCAAACTGGTTAAAGCAGGACAACATAAAACAAAATGCAGCTCATTTTCATTTCCACTTTTGCACAACGGACACATTAAATCAAGTGCAGAATGTTTCCTGTAACGATAATAATGCCGAGAAAATTCTGAAATATCAAAACGAAATCTTGTCATAATAAATTTTAAGTGTCTTAAGTTCATACGCAGGTGAATCTTAACGTCATGACCAGTACAAAATGTCCTATATACGCAAAACCTATCACTATTATTCATATGAAAATTGCACTCTTGCTATGTGCACGCAATCAGTCTATCTTTAAGGTCACACAAAAATGATCCGACATCTTGCACGCCTTGATTTTCCCATACAAAACCGAAACCAAACTGATACAACTTAAACGAACTTTTGAAACCCAATTTCTTTTACCTTTTGCAGAAAAACACACACAAACACACACACAGAGATAGAGAGAGAGAGAGAGAGAGAGAAGCAGAGACAAAGGCAGACAGACAGAGAGACAGACAGACACAAAGGTAGAGACATTCTCACAGAGAGAGAGAGAGAGATTGAGAGAGAGAGAGAGGGGGAAGGGAGGGAGAGAGATAGAGAGGAGGAGGGGAGAGAGAGAGAGAGAAGCAGAGACAAAGACAGATATAGAGAGAGGGAGAGACAGACAGACACAAAGGTAGAGACAGACACACAAACAGAGAGACAGAAAGACAGAGAGAGAGAAGCAGAGACAAAGGCAGACAGAGAGAGAGAGGGGGGGGACAGACAGACAGACCAACAGAGACAAAGGTAGAGACAGACACAGAAACAGAGAGACAGACAGACAGAGAGAAGAGAGAGAGTGAGTGAGTGAGAGAGATCCAGCAAGCGAGCGAGCGAGAGAGAGAGAGGGAGGGAGGGAGAGAGAGGCAGACAGAGACAGATCAGAGAGACAGAGAGAAAAACAGAGACACAGGGACAGAGACAGAAACAGACAGATAGAGAGACAGAGACAAAGAGGGTGAGAATACAGACAGAAAGAGAGAAAGAATAAAATATCGTTATCGAGAGAGAGAGAATGAACGAACGAACGAACTGTTTTATTCAAATAAAGGCCAAAGCCCCTCACTGAAGGGGTGTGACATAAGTACAAATACTGTAATTATAACTGTGACCAAAGTTATATCATAAACATAATACATCAGCAAAAGAAAATATGTCATAATGTTCAGTCTTTTCAAGGATTTGTAAATATAAATCGCGAGTCCATAGAGAGTAGACTCATTTCTGGACGACAACAACACATTTAATCTAAAACTGCAAGGATTATTATAATACTTAGATTCAATTAATTTCGATCTAAGGTCAAAAAGGGCAGGACACGTTGACAAAAAATGGATCTCATCTTCTCTGTCTGTGTCACATAAACCACATGTTAGTTCACTCTCACCTTTGGACCTGTATCTCATTCGATGACACGCGATGTCAGAAATGCCAAATCTAAATTTAGTTAGTGCACTTCTAATATACCGGTTCACTTTAAGTGCAAGGTATGGCTCAATCATATGTGGTCTTAAAAAGTCTATAATAAGCAAACCTGTCACTAGTATACATATGGTCATGCCAGTCCTGCCACCTACAATCAATAACTCTTTGTTTAAATGATTTCAAGAACCCTGGTATACATTGGACACCTTGATTGTCCCATACATAAGAAAATCCATGAGAATTCAGGAAATGACGAACACTTGTAACCCACGTATTTTTACCATTCCTATCCAAATCATACAACGTCTTATAAGCTTTACATGGTAACCTATTTTCGTCCATCCGCATTAATTTTAACCAATATTTGATACATCTCATATAAGAATTTATATAAATGGGAAACCTCCCCAACTCACCATACACAAAATCATTCGGAGTTCGACTGTCTACATTCAAAAAACGTTTAAGTGCGAACAGATGTATTTTTTCAATTTCTGAACCCTTCTCAAACGCCCAGATTTCAGCAGCATGAACCTGGGAATCAAACCTTTTAGAAAACAGACTAAAAGATCTACAATCCAGCTTATATATCACATGAAAAATAACCATAACTGCTTTCTTCGCTCTGTTAACTAAATCTTGACATGCTAAACTGAAACTAAGTGTAGTTGAAAAATAAATCCCAAGATATTTGTAAGCATTTACCACTGTGATACTTTGGTCTCCATAAACCCACCTCTCATTACGTGCCAGACAACCTCCTTTACGAAAAAAACAATAACATTAGTTTTTGCCATATTTACCTTCAATTCAAGTCTTGTTGCTGCCATATACAAACTGTTCAGTTGTCGTTGAAGACCAATTATAGTTGCAGATAATAAAACAATATCATCAGCAAAAAGTAATATAAATAATTCAACCATATCAAAAGTAATACCATGTCGTCTGTCCCGTGCGACAGTGTAGTGTACGATGCCAGGCTTAGCCCTAGCAAACAGTCGGAGCGCTTGATCTGTTACTCTGTTGAGCAGGGACTGTGCACAGCGTTTGCCATTTTCGTGTTCTGTTTTTACGGGATTAGTTTACAATTCAAGTAATTCACGAAGCATGTCAACCGTGCATGGCTGTGAGTGTGAATCTCAGATTTGAGATCGACACTTTTAAGGAGGGGGGAAACTGTCCCGTGCAACAGTGTAGTGTTGGAAAAAAAGGAAATTTTGGTCAACTTGACCCCTCGAATACGTCATGATTTTCGCTGGGTTTTTTTTTTGTTTGTTTTGTTTTGGTTTTTCTTTTTCCCTTTCTTTCTTTCTTTCTTTCTGTGCGTGCGTGCAAGTGTGCGTGTGTACGCGCGCGTGAGTGTGTGTTCCTTCCCTTCCTCGTAGTCAGCTCAGGTTGTTGTTTTTCTTTTTCTCGTGCATGTATATCTGCACGTTGTTAAGCTGAGCTACAGGTCTGATGAGGAGAACTCACCTGTCGATGTCGTGGGCATCGGAAGATGCTTTAATCACTGGCAGTTGCACCCAGTCAGGGAGAGGTGGTTTCTTTTCCTGCTCCATTCATTTTGGAGTGAGAGGAGGTTTTTTTGCCGATTCGGTTCGGGTTTGGGCCTCCAGTGCCACTACATTTCCTGGGTCCGTGTCCGACCAGGAGGTCTGGAACTACGTTCTAGTTCCAGGGTTAAATCTCCCTTATGTTTTTTTTTTCTTCCCTCACGAGCTCTTGAGGTGAGTCAGGTTGGAAGAGAGTGAAGAATGCTAGTTTTTTGGGTTTTTTTTTTATAGACAGGGAGCGGCCACTGATATGTATTTCAGGTTTTTTGTGTTGTTGTTGCTGCATTTAAAATATATACTTTAATTTCAGTGCAGTATGGCCCTGCCAGTCCTTGTGGATTCAGATTTATGTATATCTGTGTGCACACATATTCTGTTTTTTGTTGTTGTTGTTGTTGTTTTTTGTAAACAGTTGTGTTAAGGCATTCAGCTGTACGTATGAGTGTGTGCGAAACCTCTCTTTCTGTCTGCCTGTCTTTTCACCCTCTTTGTCTCTCTGTCCTTGTCTCTGTCTCTCTATCTCTCTGTTTCTGTCTCTCTGTCCCTGTGTATGTGTCTGTCTCTCTATCTCTCTGGTCTGTCTGTCTCTTTTATCCCTCCATTCCCCCCCTCTCTCCCTCTCTCTCTCTCTCTCTCTCTCTAGTGATCATGATCTTATTTGTCCATTGTGCACAAATGCAGAAGAAAACGAATTACATTTCATGTTTTGTTGTCCAAAGTTATGTGAACTAAGGTATAATTTCATACCCCAGAAATATTACTCTCAGCCTTCTATGTTTAAACTAGTTTTGCTTATGACGTCACGTCGTGAAGAAGAAGTCGGACAGTTTGCAATTTATCTGTACGAAGCATAAAAAAACGGTCATTTAGTTGTTCCTGATTATCAGTCTAGGTATTGTTTTGTTTTACGGTATCATATACTGTATGTCATAATGTTTTCGAAATAAGTTTACACACCACCCCTTCATAAGGGGCTAAGGCCTTTTTTAAATAAACCAACCGAATCCCAATCTCTCTCTCTCTCTCTCTCTCTCTCTCTCTCTCTCTCTCTCTCTCTCAAAACCTAACATTGTGATCGATTCAGTGAAGGTTCCATCAATAGCCAACGACGAGACGTCCGTTATGTAACACTGAAAAAGAGGATTAAAAAGTGCGTATGTAATTTTGCTGCCATGTAACATGTCATCTCTAGCAGGACTGCATTGCCAGAAAATGGCGATGTGAACCCCTGCATTGACAAATCAAAATTGCAGCAAAACATTATGAGAAGTTCATCCTTGCATTTTACATCAAGCCTTCATACGAACACCCTTATCAGTTGCTGGGGAGATATTAGACATTGTGGTCTGTGTGTGTATCTGTATGTCTGTGTGTGTATCTGTATGTGTCTATGTGTGTATCTGTATGTCTGTGTGTGTGTGTTTCTGTATGAGGCCCAAAGCTGAGCTTATATTACAGATTGACATAAGTTTACAATTGAGCCAACAGAAAAGTGAGAGCTGTATTATCAATGGGTTTTTTTTACTCACTTGTGTAAACAAAGTGAGTCTATGTTTTAACCCGGTGTTCGGTTATCTGTGTGTGTGTCTGTGTGTGTCTGTGTCTGTGTCTGTGTGTGTGTGTGTGTCCGTGGTAAACTTTAACATTGACATTTTCTCTGCAAATACTTTGTCAGTTGACACCAAATTTGGCATAAAAATAGGAAAAATTCAGTTCTCTCCAGTCATATTGCACCTCTGGGATGGGCACAAAAAAACAAAAAAGAAGCCAAATTATAATCAAACTGCATTTACTGTTATATTTATATTTTTTGTATTCTCTAAACTTGGCACTTTGATCTGATATTCGACAAAACAACAAGAGCAGTCATTATTATCATTTTTGTGTATATGTAAGTCTGTGTGTGTATCTGTAAGTCTGTGTGTGTATCTGTAAGTCTCTGTGTGTATCTGTAAGTCTGTGTGTATCTGTAAGTCTGTGTGTATCTGTATATTTGTATGTGTATTTCTGTCTGTGTGTATCTGTCTGTGTGTATCTGTAAGTCTGTGTGTATCTGTAAGTATGTGTGTATCTGTATCTCTTTATGTATCTCTCTCTCTCTCTCTCTCTCTCTCTCTCTCTCTCTCTCTCTCTCTCTCCCTCTGTCTATCTATGTATCCCTCTATGTATCTATCTATCTATCTATCTCTGTGTGTGTGTGAGTGTGTGTGTGTGTGTGTGTGTGTGTGTCTGTGCGTATCTGAATATCTGTGTGTGTATATGTATGGCTGTGAGTCCATCTGTATATATATATATATATATATAGAGAGAGAGAGAGAGAGGTGTGTGTGTGTGTGTGTGTTTGTGTGTGTCTGTGTGTAATTCTGTGTGTGTCTGTGTGTGCATCTGTATGTGTGTGTATATAATTGTGTGTGTGTGTGTGTGTCTGTAATTCTGTGTGCATCTGTGTGTCTGCCTGTGTGTGTGACACAGGAGTGGTGGTGGCGCTCAGCACGGGGGTGGCGGTGGTGGTGACCTTGACCCTGGGCATGGTGCTGTTCCTGGTGATGGCCCGACGGGTCCGGTGCCGGAGGAGGAAGACCCCCACCCTGTTTATGGACCCGGCGGTAAGTGAGAACATGCACACACACACACACACACACACACACACACACACACACGTTTGAACAAAAGCTGCATATTACATGTGGATGGGGCTGGTGACTAGATCTTTCGGTAGATGGTTAATAAAAATAAATAGATAAATAAACAAACAAGTGAATAAGAAAAATAATAAATAAATAAATAAGTAAGTAAATAGCTAAAAGCATGCTAGTGACTTATCTCATTATCCCCGGTTTTAGATTTTAAAAAAATTTCGTTTCGTTTCGTTTCTTTCTTCCCCTCCCTTTCCCTCACCCCTCTCCCAGCCCCTGTTTATGGACGCTGCTGCCAGTGTCTCCCTCCTCTCTCCCCCTCCCTTCCCCTCCCTCTCTCCCTCCCCGTTCCCCCCATTTCTCTTTTATGAACAATCTGGTCAGTGCTGAAAATAAATTTAGATAAAATGAAATAAAATAAAACAAGATAAAATAAAATAAAATAAAATAAAATAAAATAAACCCACAGAAATCGGTCCATCGCTTCAAGCAGCACTTTAGAAAGGAAGTTGGAGGGGGCGTGGGGGCGTTGTGTTTAATGGCCTGTCATACGATACACACTTGGGATTTCAGAGTATTTAAAGTACTGATTTCACAATTGATTATTATCATTTAAAACAAAAAACAAACAAGCAAAAAAACAATAACGAAAAATCAAAAGATAGAAGAGGAGTGGGATGTGGGATGATTTGGGGGTGGGAGTGGAATCTAAGATGAGTATTTGTAATAAATGTAAGCACAAATTTTTAAAAATCCGTAAGAGATTTCGTAAAAAGTGACGTTATTTATTTATTTATTTATTTATTTATTTATCAAGAGAAATAACTGATAATGAACGTAAAATGTCAAAAGCATCAACGTTCCCACTGACTATGGATGACACACTTCCATACAAATATGTATGTATGGTAGGTCAGCTGCGTCCGACCATGATCATCACAACTGTCCTAACTATCTGGGCTAGAATTTGATGATAGTGGAGAGTGTCTTGCACAAGTTA
This sequence comes from Babylonia areolata, assembly GCF_041734735.1. NCBI lineage: Eukaryota > Metazoa > Mollusca > Gastropoda > Neogastropoda > Buccinidae > Babylonia > Babylonia areolata. The sequence continues at coordinate 45,927,174 of NC_134883.1, forward strand.
CATCCCCACTCTCCCGGCCAAAAGGGACAGGACCAATGAATATGTACGGAGCAGAATTGAGAACCTTGCTGGACCTCAGGAACCTCTCCTTTCAACTGTGAAGAGACGCAAGCTGATATGGTTTGGACACAACACGCGACACACCAGTCTGTCCAAAACAATCATGCAAGGCACCATCGAGGGCGGGAGAAGAAGAGGAAGACAGCGGAAGAACTGGCATGAGAACATCAAACAATGGACCGGACTCCATACACGTGAGCTGCTGCCGGCGGCTGCTGACAGAGACAGATGGAGAATGGAGGTTGCGTCTGCGGTCCTCATGTTTCCCCCAACGACTACTTAGTTATGGGCCTGAGGTGAGGTGAGGTGACACTGGGGTGGATCCCAAAGGCCAAGTAGCCCCCAAGGCTGCAGCACTAAGAGCCAGTGCAATCTTGCCTCCTAGTTTGGGAGTCATAGTCTTTCACAAAAGACTAAGCTGTAAATGATGTACTATTGCAGTGGAGATACCATTGATCATGCAGCTTCTCACTTTGCTGTTGGGTCAGCTGTGAGCGAATGTCAATCTGTGATATAAGCTGAGCATTGGGCTAGTGAGACTTCATTAACTCAGTCAGAAATGATATGGCTGAACTGTAACAAATGCACTTAGTATTAGGAAAGTGAATCGTCCGCGATACATCACATACCAATCTGAAAATGAAACCTAAAACACGTCTGTGGATCAGCCCAAAGTCTTTTGCACTTTTAGAATTGGGGACGTTCTGTTTTCTATATTTCGATCATGTTGAAAGATTGAAGGGTTTTGAAGATGCTGCTGTGTGTGGGAGTCCATTTAGGTTTGGGACTTCTTCTTCTCTTCTTCTTCTTCTTCTTCTTCTTCTTCTTCTTCTTCGTTCGTGGGCTGCAACTCCCACGTTCACTCGTATACATGTACACGAGCGGGCTTTTACGTGCATGACCGTTTTTACCCCGCCACGTAGGCAGCCATACTCCGTTTTCGGGGATGTGCATGCTGGGTATGTTCTTGTTTCCATAACCCACCGAACGCTGACATGGATTATAGGATCTATAACGTGCGTATTTGATCTTCTGCTTGCCGTATGCACACGAAGGGGGGTCAGGCACCAGCAGGTCTGCACAAATGTTGACCCTGGAGATCGGAAAAATCTCCACGCTTTACCCACCAGGCGCCGTGACCGAGATTCGAACCCGGGACCCTCAGCTTGAACGTCCAACGCTTTAACCACTCGACTATTTCGCCCGTCAAGTTTGGGACAACCTGACAAGGCTTTGAAGACGCTATCATAATGATAAACATTCCAGGCTGAGAAATAATAGTAATAGACACCTGGAGTGTTGGTCAGGACATTTGAGCAACAAACCCAAAGACCCTCGATCAGTGACCCACGAACGTGTGGTCCCTACCTTCCCTTGTGAGCCCAGACCACACTATAATGTTAATAGGAGCTGGCCACGGGCAAACAAAAAGAAAAAAAAAGCCCACCACTGTTGGGGATCGAACCCACGTCCCCCCAGTCGTCAGCCCGCAACGCTAACCACTTAGCCACGGTGGTTGGCTCCCACAGTTTCAGTTTCGCAAGGAGGCGTCACTACGTTCGGATAAATCCAAATATTCTACACCACATCTGTTAGGCAGATGCCTGACCAGCAGCATAACCCAACGCGCTCAGTCAGGCTTTGAGTGCATGCATAGAATACATTTGTGTGTTCATTCGACAAAATTTTGCCAGAGGACAACAGTCTCGTTGCCATGGATTGGGGGGGGGGGGTTTCAGTGCCCCAAGTGCGTCTGGCACACGGGACCTCGGTTTATCGTCTCATCCGATCGACTAGACGCTCAGTTTGATTTTCCAGTCAAACTCGGGAGAAACGGCGAGAGCGAGATTCGAACCCAGACCCTCACGGACTCTCTATATTGGCAGATGAGCGTCTTAACCATTCTGCCACCTTCCTCCTGCATGTTTGGTGCATATCTGTTATGCTTGTGTGGGTGTATGTGTGAATGTGTGTCTTCATGTTTTACATTTATTTGCTTATTTATCATCATTGTTGTCTTATTTATTTATTTATGTATTATTATTATTATTTTATTATTATTACCATTACTACTACCTTTTTTATATCATAATTATTATTTATTTATTTACTTATTTATTTATGTAAGCGTATCTATTATTTATTCACCTTTTTTTTCTCAAGGCCT
>NC_134883.1:45939400-45941900 GCF_041734735.1 Babylonia areolata
GAAACTGAAACTAGCCCCTGGTTTGTTTGTTTTTTGGTGTTTTGTATGTTGTTGTTTTTTGTTGTTGTTGTTTTTTTTTTGGGGGGGAGTTGTTGTTTTCCTGTGACAGTGTATCACGGACAAGGAGGGTTGTGTGTGCGTGTGTGTGAACGCTGCCACTTATGGTAGACCCCTCTCCTTGTAGCTCTCCCGCGTGCTCCATGTAGCTAAGGAATTCTATGGAATGCACGTGTTGCACTGGAAAGCATGACGAGCAGATTTCTGATTTGTGAGTTATGGAAAGTTTTCTTCGTTTGGAAAACCAGCACCATTAGTCAGTGGAGCAAGACACTTGGCCAGGTCTACAACAGTGTAGGGTCCTATGGAGAGGGACGCTCAGCCGGTATTTTGGCCGGAGCTCAGAAACCGTTGAGGTATTCATTCATTGAGCTTAGAGTCTTGCATTGATAAAATGATCTTGCAATTTGTAGTATTTGTTGTACAGCCGTCCGAAAATATACGTATCTGTATTATTAGTGAATGAGTCACTGTCCATAATGTAACGTAGTGCTATTGTGATTCCCCTTCCGCCCCGAGATGGTGGGCGGCGGCGGAATCCTACCAAAATCGTGGATAATTCACTAGAACTTAGCCGCGGATTCTAGGTTTTTGTCTAAGGAACTCCATTCTCCCTGTGTGGAGACTCGACTTCATCCCCGCTGTTTGAGTGGCCGTCTTCCGCCTGGGGAGCTCGAGCGTCGCTGGTGGACGTGTTTCCCTAAGCGCAACACCAGAGTCCACCTTCCAGGACAACGAACTACGAATTGTGTGGTGCCAGTTGTTTTGTTTTTTGTTTTTTTCTTTTTTTTTCTTTTTTTTCTTTTTCCCCCAGCGGGCAGTGTTTATGAAGAGGGATCTATCTGGGATTCAATCGTCCTTCATTATCAGGCAGTGTCGTTTTACAGTCAGGGTTTCACCATCCGACAAACGGAACACTTATTAATGAAGGAGGTTTCTGGTGTGCTGGTGTCGTCGTGACGTTTTGCACTGGTTCCATTTCCTTTCGTGCCTTTTTTTTTTTTTTTTTTTTTTTCATGGGGAATCTGATTGGGAGTCATTTGTCCTCCTTTATTATTAGTCCCTGGTTTGGGGGGTTCGGGGGGGAGGGGGGGTGTTGTTGTTGTTGTTGTTTTCCTGTGACGGTGCAAGGGGTGATAACTATCCGCTTCTAAGGGAGATTATGTCTCCGTCTCAGTGATGTGGGGCGCTTCCGTTCAGTTTGCGCATTGAAGACACGCAGGCAGAGGTACGTACATGAAAGATTCACATGCACGTAATTTCCTCTTCATTTTTTTCTCTTTTTTTTTTTTTTTTTTTTTCTCTCCAGCGGGCAGTGCTTATTAAGATGGATCTATCTGGGATTCAATCGTCCTTCATTATCAGGCAGTGTCGTTTTACAGACCGGGTTTCACCATCCGACAAACGGATCACTTATTAATGAGGGAGGTTTCTGGTGTGCTGGTGTCGTCGTGACGTTTTGCACTGGTTCCATTTCCTTTCGTGCCCCCTTTTTTTTTCTTCTTTTTTTTCTCTCTTCTTTTTTTTTTTTTTTTTTTTTTTTCATGGGGGGGAATCTGATTGGGAGTCATTTGTCCTTTATTATTAGCCCATGGTTGTTGTTTTTTGTTTTTTTTGTTGTTTTGGGGGTGTTGGTTTTTTGTTGTTGTAGTTTGTTTTGTTTGGTTTTTTTCCTGTGACAGTGCAAGGGGCGATAACTATCCGCTTCTAAGGGAGATTGTCTCCGTCTCAGTGATGTGGGGCGCTTCCGTTCAGTTTGCGCATTGAAGACACGCAGGCAGAAGTACATGAAAGATTCACATGCACGTACATGAAACACCGGCATATTGAACATACATACATAGTACATACATACATATAATTATAGGTATATGGAATGCTGATGAAGGCTACATTTTAACGATCCACGGGTACATTAAAGGTACACAAGTACATTGAATGTACACATTTAAGACATGCAGGAACATCAAAGACACTGTACACATCAAATATACACGAACATGTTACACAGACACATTAAAGATACATTCGTTCATTAAAGATACACAGGAACGTTGAAGGCACATGATCTATCAAATACATAAAAAGATACATAATACCTTGAAGATACACAGGTACTTTAACTCACTCAGTACGGCCAGTCCTCTCTTCAGTCTCCTCTACACAGACCCCTCGGATGTCCAGTGGGTGTCTGAATGACCCAACCTTTAGCTTCCTCGTCAGAATTGTTGTATTCTTTGTCAACATTCACCTCTTCAGTATAAGAGCCTTCCGCTTGTAATATTTTGATGATGGTAATTGGGGAGAAACGCTGTTAACGTCGTGTCTTTCGCCGTTCGTATGGAAAGAGTTAAGATACACAAGCATATCAAATATAAATTAACATTATGAACGTGTACACCTAGTGTTAGAAATAAGCCCTAGCGTTAACAAATAGCTAAAA
>NC_134883.1:45946900-45951900 GCF_041734735.1 Babylonia areolata
ACGGACGAACGGGTGGATGGATGGATGGGTGGTTGGACGGATGGACGGATGAATGGATAGATGAAAACAGACAATTAAGACCCAACGCGTATCTCCAGGACACGTCGCCAGAGACGTGAATTAGAAACAGAACACCATGCAGACCATTTCTGACCCACTTGTGTAATCAAAGTGAGTCTGTATATGTTTTAACCCGATGTTTAGTTACCTCTGTGTGTGTGTGTGTGTGTGTGTGTGTGTGTTTAACTTTATCATTGCCATTTTGTCTGGAAATACTTTGTGTGCCCATACCAAAATTGGCTTAAACATAGTATGAAAAACAATCTTCACAGTCATACCAACAACAGGTTGTAAGTCTCCTGAATTAAGCGGTAGTTCCGAATCATTAACGGTTTATTTCGTTGAGATGTGTTCCGAAATCCAAAAATTCTATTTTAAAAAAATAGATAAATAAAAAAAATAAAAACAGCTTTTCACTTAGTTTGGCCGACTAGAAGGTAGGTTGTTTTCGAAGACGACATGACCTCGTGTTTCATGTTCACAATTAAAAGAAAAGAAATACAAAATCTGGACAAAACACTTACAGTGATACTAACTACACCACGGACGTGTTTACTGCATATGAATATTCTAAAATTAATGGACACTTAATTAACAGGAATGAAGAAAAACGAAAAATTGAATCGATCGTTTCTTTCAGCCCTTTGCAGACAGGTTTGTGCAGATCTAGAGATCTACTATGTGTTGCGATATGCTTTGAAGGAGATGGCAACGTCTCCTTTACCGCCGAAATAAAAGAAAAATCGATGTATAATAAAACACAAAAAAAAACATTATTTAAACGGCGTTATTACGCCCACTTCAGTCACATCTATTTATCACACGAAGAAGGAAACGTCAACATTGCCTTAAAATTTAGATTTAGTCATTTGACATCAGATGTGCCGCAGCCTTGGGGATTAGTCTGCTTGCATCAGAACTGAACATACGTGTTCGATCCCGCTCGCATGCCGTGTTGGAACGAGGATACTCGTACCTGGTACGAGTTAACTTGTACCTAGAGTAGAATGAGTTAAAACATGGATACACCATCGATATGCTCACCAGGACAGAAGGAGAGAGAGAAAAAAAAAAGTGTTCTACTTGTTTTGTTTTCTGTTTGTTTGTTGCTGTTTTCAGAATAAACTGGTCGGCTGTAAACTTCAGCGAGATAGCGTTTCGTTTCCTGCCAGTGTCTTCTCCACCGGTTAGAACGTTACATCTCCCGGGCACGCCACCTGGCGGGGGTATTATTTTATGCTGGAGATGTTTTCCGATCTGCCAGGGCAACGGACGTCCTGACCTGCTCAGTGCCTACAACCCTTTCGTGTGTATACGCATGCAGAAGATCAAATGCAGACGTTAAAGATCCCGTAAGCCACGTCAGCGTTCCATGAGTTGTGTGATAGTCAGTCGTGTCCGATTATAACCATGAGAACAGCAATGGAGGCAACTGCCGTCCACAACTATCAAGGCTAGAATTTGATTTTTGTGAAGAGTGTCTTGCCCAGGTTACATCCCCACTCTCTCGGCCCACTGTCAGCACAGTCTGTGTTGGGATGGTTCCCAAAACGTCAATTAGTCCCCCAAGGCTGCAGCATTAAGAGCCAGTGCAATTTTGCCTCCTGGTTTGAGAGTAATAGTCCTTCACGATGAGTTATTGAAACAAGAAAATATCATGCATGCACATCCCCGAAAAACAGTACGGTAGACTACATGGTGTGGTGAAAATAGTCATTCACATAAAAGCCCACTTGTAGTTACGAGTGAACCTGGGAGCTGCAACCCACGAACACGGAAGAAGAAGAAGAAGAAGAAGAAGAAGAAGAAAAAGAAGAAGAAGGAGGAGGAGGAGGAGGAGGAGGAGGAGAGACGATGTTTCAATTGCAACGCTTTCTGTTGGCTTTTCGTCCTCTGCAGCATTTCTTTCGCAGGTGATTGAACTGCTCTTCTCTGTGTGTGTGTGTGTGTGTGTGTGTGTGTGTGTGTGGAGGCAGTGTGTGCACAGGGACCTAGCAGCCAGGAACTGCCTGTTGACAGCGGGCCCCGTGGCCAAGCTCTCTGACTTCGGCCTGTCCAGGGACGTCTATGAGAGCGGCTACTACTTCAGGAAGTTCAAGGTCAGAGTGATGAAGATGATGGTGGTGGTGGTGATGGTGATAATGGTGATGGTAATGATGGTGGTGATTGTGATGATGATGGTGGTGGTGGTTATGATGACGATGACGACGACGATGATGATGGTGATGATTGTTATCTTGGTGATAATTATTATGTGGGTGGTTGTGGCGGGAGTGAGGATGATGATTATGGTAATGATGATGGTAATGGTCATGATGATTATGAGGAGGAGAAGGAGGATTTTGATCTTGTCAGGTGATAATCATGTAGGTGGTTTTGGTGGGGCTGAGGGTGATGATGATGGTAATGATCATGAGGATTATGAGGATGAGGATGACGACGACAGTGATATTAAAATGTTACGGCGACGGTAGTGATGATAAGAATGTTGATTAACAAAGGTTGGGGTTTTTTTAATAAAGATTCTTTTTTACGTGGACACTTTAGCATGTTGCACAAAGGACCAAGATGTATCGTTTATCCGAAAGACTAGCATCCATACCATCGCTTGAGGTCTAGTAGATGGGGAAGTGTAAAACCCTGGCCCGTATCTGGGGCTCAAACTCGTGGACGCTCATTTCCCAGTCGCGCGCATCACCACCAGACCCACCGCTCCTCACACACACACACACACACACACACACACACACACTGATGATAATAATATTCGTGTGTTGTTGTTGCTGTTGTTGTTTTTTCAACGGAGACGGATCATCCACCAACAACAATCTGGTGTCACACAGCCTGGGCACTCTGTCTTGTTGACATGAACTCTGTGTGGAAACGATTAATCATCAACAGACTGTGTGAGATTCCTCAACTTAAAAACATCGCTTCACCCGCTCTGACAAGATGACAAGATAGAATTTTCTCGCTTCTCCCCCCCCCCTCCCCCCCCCCCCCCCCCCCCCCCCCAATAAAACAACAACAACAACAACAACAGACAAACAAGCTTGATTTAAAGGTGAAATATCCCATAGGCTTTTATGGTCATTAGCGCGGTGAATTCATTCACATCCATTGCGTCTGGAGCTCTCCACAGGAAATCATGGTCCAGCCCGAGTTCCATCTGTTCCCCCGCTTTAACCTTACCCATACCCGTACCCGTACCCGTACCCGAAATCAGGTACCTGGTTCCCTTGTGAGGAAATTCGGAGTAAAGTCAAGTGTCTCTCTTTTTTCCAAGAGCCTTCTGACACAACGCCTTTCTAAAACTGCACATTACGGAATAATATGGCTTGACATTTTTTTTTAAAGCCGGAAGACTCCGGGAGATTTGAAATTCATTATGACTATCTTCAATACATATATTTTTTTTTAATCTTGATTTAACTTATAGAACTTACCTTACTTTTTACTTGCCAATTTCTCTTCCTTCCTAGCTGGTCAACCCTGTTATTTGAAGGTGTCATGTCTGTTTGGAAATGAATATTTATAGGGTTTTGTTGGTTTTGTTATTTGAAGGTGTCATGTCTGTTTGGAAATGAATATTTATAGGGTTTTGTTGGTTTTGTTACTTTTTATCCACTCTCTACAGTTTTCTTCAAAACGAATCTCATGTAGCGTTAACTGTAAATGTAGATTACAGGAATGGGTTCAACAAAACAATATCACTGGTGAATGGCAAGCGGGCTACAAGAAAGGGTATTCTACTGTCGATCAAATGTTTACACTTTTAGCAATAACACAGAAGCAGTTCTCTTTGAATCGTAAATTGTACGTGGCCAATACTTCAAAGGAATGGAATTAAAGGTAAGATGTATCGATGCATCAAGAGTATGTATGATAATGTGAAAGCTAGGGTTAGATGTGGTGGAGATTTTACTGATTACATCATATGTACAAGAGGTGTTAAGCAAGGAGATGCGTGCAGCCCTATCCTCTTTTCACTATTCGTGAATGAATTAGCAACAGAAATAATTGAAAATGGAAGACATGGTATAACATTATCGTCAGATGTTATTGAACTATTCGTATTATTATTAGCAGACGATATTGCCCTGTTATCAGAAACTCCTGTTGGACTCCAAACTCTGTTGAACGATATATGTACTGCTGCAGCTAGGCTTCAACTTAAGATTAATATGGAAAAAGTAATATTGTCGTATTTAGAAAAGGTGGGGTTTTAGCGGCAAGAGAGAATTGGTTCATTGATGGCGAGAAAATGACAATCGTTAACTGTTACAAGTACCTAGGTATCTACTTTTCCACTCGTCTTAGTTTTGTAGCAGCTTGTACGGATCTTGCAAGCAGTGCGAACAATGCGCTGCTGTACATCCTTAAGCGACTGTATATGCTCAACAATAACTCTCTTGGAGTACTTTTGAAGATTTTTGATGCCCAAGTGCAGCCCATTGTTTTATATGGAGCTGAATTGTGTGGCTTACATAATGTTGTGGTATATGCTGAAAAGGTACATTTATATGCTTTAAAGAAATTTTTAGGTGTCCATATAAAAATTCCCAGTGATTTGTGTATGGAGAGACAGGTCGCTTTCCAATTTCCATTAATGCATGTGTCCAATGTATGAGATACTGGTTAAAAATATTACGTATGAACGAAAACCGATTACCGCTTAAAGCATATAAGATGTTTTGAATTTAGATTCACTTGGTAAAAATATGTGGGTCTCAGATATGCGTAAGGTACTGTTTCAGAGTGGATTTGGGTTTGTGTGACTAAATCAAGGTGTAGAAAATGTCTTCTTTTCTTTTTTTTTTTTTTTTTTTTTTTTAGTTGGATGATACTGGTTAAAAATATTACGTATGAACGAAAACCGATTACCGCTTAAAGCATATAAGATGTTGGATTTAGATTCACGAGGTAAAAATATATGGGTC
>NC_134883.1:45956900-45961900 GCF_041734735.1 Babylonia areolata
GTTTTGGACACATACATGTGCATATCAGTGTAAGAACGTATGCATACACACACACACACACACACACACACACACACACACACACACACACACACGTTTGAACATATGCCGCACGTTACTCATTACATATAGACGGGGCTGATGACTAGATCTGCAGATAAATGGTTGCTGATTGCACAATTCTCTTTAATCAATCAAACTGGATTAACGAAGATCCAGCGGGATTTGTACCTGCTGTGTACACTGGAGAGGGTTGGAGAGCAACGTATGTTATGCATTGCCTTGCGTTGCCTTGCCTTGCCTTGCCCTGCCCTACCTTGCCTTGCCTTGCCTTGCCTTGCCTTGCCTTGCCTTGCCTTGCCTTGCCTTACCCTGCCCTGCCCTGCCCTGCCCTGCCTTGCCTTGCCTTGCCTTGCCTTACCTTACCTTCCCTTGCCTTGCCTTGCCTTGCCCTGCCCTGCCCTGCCCTGCCCTGCCCTGCCTTGCCTTGCCCTGCCCTGCCCTGCCCTGCCCTGCCTTGCCTTGTCTTGCCTTGTTCTTGGTCCCTGAGCTCTGTGGGGAACAGTCGGGGCACCGCAATGGTGACTCGTGCACCAGCCTTCTCCAGTATGGACGATCATGTTGTGAGTGATTGTGTCTCAGCAAAATGTCAGCCCTGTCCACTCTTCAGTGATGTCAGACCATTTCTTCCATTGTCTGCCTCTTCTTCTTCTCATTCCCCTCTACCGTTTCTTGGAGGATGACTTTGACAAGGCCGTTTTGATCTTGTGGTATGACTATACTATTTGTTATGCATTCTGTTGAGATAAACGACTTAAGCAACAGCGGCCATTTTGCCCCCAGATACCGAGTGATCCGAAACTGTTGGCACGAAGACCCACGGAAACGGCCGAGGTTCCGCATTCTGTGTGACGTCATGGAGACCTTCGTACAGGCGGCCACAGAACACGTGAGTTTGGGCTTTGCTTTTAAAAGTTTTGTGAAAATTGTGAAACAACCAGCAGTCAATCTGATTAATAGGTCATGTTAACAATCTGTTATAATCTATCTATTTATCTATGTATCTATCTATCAGTCATACATTCTGCTGGTACACGACTAATTGGCAAGACACGGATGAGTTGTGTGTGAACAATTTGTTATATATCTATCTGTTACATGTGTCAGCCACTATACGTTCTTCTGGTATAAGTATGACTCATTGACAAGATACGCCGGATGAGTTTTGGTGATGAACAGGGAGCGCTTATGTCTGGTTGTAGATAGAGATGGGGTATTGTATTGTATTGTATTGTATTGTATTGTATTGTGTTAGGTTTGAATGTTGATTGAGATGATATATTGTATTTATGGTATTTATATTTATATAGCGCTGGATCTTGTGCAGAGACAAATCAAAGCGCTTTCGCACCAGTGATTCACACGCATGCATAACTCTAAAACTGTAGAAACTAAAGACAAGGAAGGGCAGGCAAGGGAGGCTATTTTGGGAAGAGGTGGGTTTTAAGGCCAGACTTGAAAGAGCTGAGTGTAGAGACTTGACGAAGCGAAAGAGGAAGTTCATTCCAATCGCAAGGTCCAGAGACAGAGAAAGAAATTGTATTGTATTGCATTGTGTTAGGTATGAATGTTGATCGAGATGAGGTATTGTATTGTATTGTCACTAGGGATTTCTCTCTGTGTTTTGTTGTTGGTGGTGGTTTGTTTCTTTTTTTTGGGGGGGAGCGGGGGGTGGGTGGGGGGCTGCTTACACCAGGTACAGTGCAACCCCACCCCCACCCCTCTCCACCCCCACCCCCTCCCCCCATTTTTTCCTACCAAAGTGGGTTGTTGTTTTTTAAGAATTTTTGCCGAAGACAACCCTTTTGTTGCCGAGAGTTCTTTAACGTGAACTAAGTTGCAGTGCGTGGATGTCAGCGTGGATGTCCTTGGCACTGTGGTTTGAGTCCTGGCCTTGGTTTTCCGATCTTATGTGGATACTTCATGCCACGCTCAGAGGAGAATTTCCGCCCACAGACACATGGGAATTCCATGAGTTCTGAAATCGTAGGCCGTTTACCATTTCCAGTCGTGATTCTGTTGGCGCCGATGGATTCATCATTCCCTCCCCCATTCGGTGCATCCTGGGAGCATATCTCCTTTGAACAACTTGTAGCGATTGGTTAAGGGTCAGGGGGCTGCCACCCCACGGATTGTCGTCGTCTCATCCGAATGACAAAACTAGCGTCTAGACCACTACTCAAGGTGTAGTGGAGGGGGAGAAAAATACTGCCGAGTGGGGATTCGAACCCTTGTGCTCAGATTCTCCAGCTTCCGAGCTAGGCGGACTCGCTACCACAAGGCCATCACTCCATCCACTATTTATGGTTATATATTTTGGGGAAGGGATGAGACATTATGGTTATAGACTGGGATGGATTTGGCATAGGTAAAGATATTGCTCAATAGGGTCAGATAAGGAGAATTGAGGTATGGTAAAAGGAAGGACGAGGTTAATGCCATTGATATGGACGGCTCATGTATAGTTCAGGTTCTGGTGTTGTTAGATAGATAGATAGATAGATAGATTCGGGAAGAGTACGCTGAAGACAGAGGAGTCTACGCAATCTTTATCGCGTAATATGTGCAAACTCACGAAAATCCTTACAATTCAAGCCATTTCACGAAATGACCGCCATCACAGCGAATATACGCGTGTTTCCTGGTTAGATCAAGAGCTTCGTGAATTTCCTAACCACAAGGGTTTCCTGGGAAATTGTTCTCCAAAGTGAGGGACCACATGAAAACTTGGGATGCCTAGGGGGTGGGGGACGGGGGGGGGGTATAGTGAAAGAAGGTGCCGAATTTTCTACAAAAAGTGGTATCTGCAGCCAAAGTAATACGTATCACTTATTACCAGATGTGTATGTGAGTTGTGGAATTGCGGAAGAAGTCGATCTGGTATAAATATGTTGAGGATTCTGAGTTTTACTGTTTTTTTTTTTTTTTTACGTTACTTGTGTGTGTGTGTGTGTGCGCGTATGTGTGTGCGCGCGCGTGTGTATGTACGCGTGCGTGTGTGTGTGTGTGTGTGTGTTTCATATCCACGCCAGAAATACCTGGACCTTCAGGGACACACCCACCCAACGCTGCCAGACTTTGCTCCGGACCCCGCGCACCCCCACACCGACAACACCCTGGGCTTCGCCTTTCCCTTCTTCTTCCCTGCCGCAGCGGCGGGAAGCCCCTGGGCAGACCACCAAGACCGCCACCACCACCACTACCACCACGCCTGCACCACCTCGCCGCCTCACCACTCCTCGCCCTACACCAACACGTCGCCCCACGGACCCTGGCCAGTGAAGACTCAGCCCGACCTCACCCCACACCTGGCCATACTCCAGCGACTCGGCTGGGAGAAGGAGGAGGAGGGGGAGGAGGGGGAGGAGGAGGGGGGGGACAGCGGAGAGCACACAGCGATGAGCGAGGAAGGACTGGAACTTCAGCCCATGCTGGGCAGGTGCCGGGGAGGAGGACGAGGAGGGGGACGAGGAGGAAGAGGAGGAGGAGGAGATGAAGGGGACAGCAGTCTCTCTGCAGCCGTGGACTGGGCGGAGGACAAGGAGGGCCGTGGGGTGGACCTGCGGGAACTCTACTGGACCTCGGGGTACTCGTCCTCGCCCTCGGGGAGTACCTTCCACGACGTCAACAGGGGCGAGGGGAAAGGCAGCTGAGGGTGAGCTGTTCGGGGGCAGGGGAGGGGGCGGGGGGCGGCAGCTGCCCCTGGGTTGCTTAGGGACCGTGCTTTCGTCTTAAGGGAGGTCCGTATGGTTGTGGGGACTGAATGTGATGCATCAGTGGTAAGGACATAGACCTTCGTGATTTATCAGTGGGACCTACACCTTCATTACGTATCAGTGGGACGTCCATCTTTGTGATGTATCAGTGGGACGCACAAAGTCCTCCTCCACGGTGTGATGTATCAGTGGAACAGAGGCCTTCGTGATGTATCAGTGGGACGCACAAAGTCCTCCTCCACGGTGTGATGTATCAGTGGAACAGAGGCCTTCGTGATGTATCAGTGGGACGCACAAAGTCCTCCTCCACGGTGTGATGTATCAGTGGAACAGAGGCCTTCGTGATGTATCAGTGGGACGACAATGTCCTTTTCAGGAAGGCCAGTACGGTGTGGGACTCAATGTGATGTATCAGTGGAGCAGAGGCCTTCGTGATGTATCAGTGGGACATAAACCTCCTTCGTGATGTATCAGTGGGACATACGCCTTCGTGATGCATCAGTGGGACGCACACCTTCGTGATGCATCAGTGGGACATACACCTTCGTGATGCATCAGTGGGACGCACACCTTCGTGATGCATCAGTGGGACGCACACCTTCGTGATGCATCAGTGGGACGCACACCTTCGTGATGCATCAGTGGGACATACACCTTCGTGGTGCATCAGTGGGACGCACACCTTCGTGATGCATCAGTGGGACGCACACCTTCGTGATGCATCAGTGGGACGCACACCTTCGTGATGCATCAGTGGGACGCACACCTTCGTGATTTATCAGTGGGACAAAGGCCCTCGTGATGTTACAATGGGACATACACCTTCGTGATTTATCAGTGGACGTGATGTATCAGTGGGACGCACACCTTCGTGATGTATCAGTGGGACCTAGGCCTTCGTGATGTATCAGTGGGACACAGGTCTTCGTGATACAGCAGTGGGACGTACAACGTCTTCTTCAGTGAGGCCTCTATGGTGTGGGACTCAGTGTGATGCATCAGTGGGACTTAGGCCTTCTTGATGTATCAGTCGGACATCGAACGGCGTGATATATCGGTGGGACGTACAACGTTCTTTTTACGGAGGCCCCCTACGATGTGAGACTCAATGTGATGTATCAGTGGGACATGGACCTTTGTGATGTATCAGTGGGACATGGACCTTTGTGATGTATCAGTGGGACATGGACCTTTGTGGTTTATCAGTGGGACGTACAGCTTTGT
>NC_134883.1:45974400-46004400 GCF_041734735.1 Babylonia areolata
ACAACCAATGCTGGCGAAATTTGTTCATGAATGCTGGTTGTTGCTTTTTCATAATATGCTCATGTTTGTTTTATTGTGTCCTATGAACCTTAAGGTGTTATGACCAAAAAACACACAAAAAATCATATTCTGTTCCATTCCACAAGAAACGCGGCAAAATCAAAAATGGAGTGGATGGATGCGGGGGGACTGAGAGAAGTGGACGGGGAAAATATTTGCAGAGACCTAGGCTTTTGACAAACAGTCGACAGAAATGGAGAAATCTTGGAAGGGACGCTCACTCAGTCTGGCTCCGCGACTAAGCCATTATTGTCGTTAGTAGGGGGCTTAGTAGGTGGTGGCCTAAGTACGTTAAATCAGAACAGGCACCACTGAACACCACCGAAGTGACTCAGCAAGCAGTGCAGGGTCTCCTCTGGTGTGTGGCCTCCTGGCGACCTAACATCGATGGCTCTCTGTGGACTGCCGACGCTGGAACTGCGACGGACGAACCCGGGCGTGGCCGTGAATGGGGGAATCTCAATGAGCGGCGTGGGAGTGATGCCACTGAAACGGTGCAGATGATCAGTGGGGCAGCCCAAAAAAAAAAAAAGAGAAATGGAGAAATCTGAACAGTTCTGTGCAGCGCCCCAGTAACTCTCCACAGAGTTAAGGGAGGAGGAGGAGGAGGAGGATCTGATCCTCTTGTCATGGTACCGAAGGAGAAGGATTTGATCCTCTTGTCATGGAACCGAAGGAGAAGGATCTGATCTTGTCATCGAACCAAAGGAGAAGGATCTGATCTTGTCATCGAACCAAAGGAGAAGGATTTGATCCTTTTGTCATCGTACCGAAGGAGAAGGATCTGATCATCTTGTCACCGAACTAAAGGAGAAAGATTTGACCCTCTTGTCATGGAACCAAAGGAGAAGGATTTGATCCTCTTGTCATGGAACCGAAGGAGGAGGATCTGATCTTGTCATCGAACCAAAGGAGAAGGATTTGACCCTCTTGTCATGGAACCGAAGGAGAAGGATTTGATCCTCTTGTCATCGAACCGAAGGAGAAGGATCTGATCTTGTCATCGAACCAAAGGAGAAGGATTTGATCCTCTTGTCATCGAACCGAAGGAGAAGGATCTGATCCTTTTGTGATCGTACCGAAGGAGAAGGATCTGATCTTGTCACCGAACTAAAGGAGAAAGATTTGACCCTCTTGTCATGGAACCAAAGGAGAAGGATTTGATCCTCTTGTCATGGAATCGAAGGAGAAGGATCTGATCCTCTTGTCATGGAACCGAAGGAGAAGGATTTGATCCTCTTGTCATCGTACCGAAGGAGAATGATTTGATCCTCTTGTCATGGAACCAAAGGAGAGGGATCTAATCTTGTCATCGTACCGAAGGAGAAGGATTTGACCCTCTTGTCATGGAACCGAAGGAGAAGGATCTGATCTTATCGAACCAGAGGAGAAGGATTTGATCCTCTTGTCATGGAACCGAAGGAGAAGGATCTGATCTTGTCATGGAACTAAAGGAGAAGGATTTGATCCTCTTGTCATGGAACTAAAGGAGAAGGATTTGATCCTCTTGTCATGGAACTAAAGGAGAAGGATTTGATCCTCTTGTCATGGAACCAAAGGAGAAGGATTTGATCCTCTTGTCATGGAACCGAAGGAGAAGGATCTGATCCTCTTGTCATGGAACCGAAGGAGAAGGATCTGATCCTCTTGTCATGGAACCAAAGGAGAAGGATTTGATCCTCTTGTCATGGAACTAAAGGAGAAGGATTTGATCCTCTTGTCATGGAACTAAAGGAGAGGGATCTAATCTTCTTGTCACCGAACCAACATCCTCCTTCTGTTCCACCGGTGCTTTTGCTTTTGTTCTGCCTCGTTATTTTGTGTGGGGTTTTTTCTTTGTTCCGGAGTTTCCAGATTTGAAGTTGGTCCGTGAAGTGATAAATATGTACAGTGCTCATCAACATCATTCATATCTTGCAAAGGGAAAGTTCTTGGGCTGTTGCCCTTAATTGATCAACCGCGTTGCCTTGCAACACCCATTACTTGATGAAATGCTCAAATTGTGTGATTGTGTGTGTGTGTGTGTGTGTGTGTGTGTGTGGAGCGCGCTCAAGACAGACAAAATGGTATTTCGTAATTTCAAACAGTGATGATCACGCTCATTTGATGTTTGCTACACGTCTTGCCTCGAGCGGTCTGTTTCCGTAACAATGAAAAACAAAACAAAACGCATATGCCTTTTTAGTCCGTTGGACATGTGGGGGAGAGGAGAGAGCAATCACGAGCATGTTTCACGATGAAGATGGGTCCAGTTTCTTGGGTGTTTTTTTCGTTGGATTTCTGTTTTTGTATATCTTCTATTCCAGACAATTGTCCTGTTAAACGATGCCTGCCGTTGCTGTTGGCTTTGACTGCTGATGGGCAGACCCTGAAAATGTCAAACGGGTCAATCATTGATCCGTCTCCTTCGTTATCTACGTACACAACCTGTGAATCATCAAAAGTGAGATGCTGCTTTTCGCGCTTTGTTACGAATGTCACAACAACAACAACAACAACAACAAAACAACTGTCGAGGTGCAATGTATTGTTTGTTATATTGGCATTATGTTCTTATTATTGATGGTGTTTGCAGTGCTCTGTCAAAGCCATATTTGGATGTGTACGAAGAATAATGATTTTTTTCCTTTTTTTTTTTCCTTTGCTTTTTTTTTTTCTTTTTTTTTTTTTTACGTTGAAATCATTGCAGTTTTTTGCGTGATTGTTGCTCTATCATTGCCCAGTGATATTCTCATTACATATGTTAGCAAATTGGTTTCGTTTGATGTGAAAGAGTCTGAATGTGTCCTCCACCGTCTGTCCTCACATTCAGATTCTCTGTGTGTGTGTGTGTGTGTGTGTGTGTGTGTGTGTGTCCCACTCTCTCTTGTCTTTCTCCCTCTCTCTCTCTCTCTCTCTCTCCCTCTGATTCTCTCTCTGTGTCTCTCTGTAGTGTAGCGAGGCGCTCTCCCTGGGGAGAGCAGCCCGAATTTCACTCAGAGAAATCTGTTGTTATAAAAAGGAATACAAATACAAATAATATACATAAGCACACACGGGTGCAATCTAATACTCACACTCACGCAAAACTAGAAGTAGAATAAAGAGTGAAAGCGGAGATTAGAAAAGAGAGATAAACCACTCGCGGCAGGCCCCTTCTTTCTGTCTATAACAGTGCTGAAGCCGTTTTGGGGCACACACGCAGTGCGGAAGGGTGGGGGTAAATCACCCTCTCCTTCCCCACCCCGAAGGAAACTGGTCGGTTCTGACGGTTCAGCTGCAGTAAAGCGAAAGTTAAGTTACGCCTGGAATTTCCCACGTGTAGTAAGATTCGCTGTATACAATGAAAACCGATTCATTTTTGCTTTGGTTTTTAGCACGTTTGCATCTGCTTGAATATAGATAATATAAAAAGAAAATAAAGCAGCTCCCCCCACCACCAACTCCCCCCCCCACCACCAACTCCCCCCACCCCCCTCCCCGAGCGCAATGTTGCACATGAGAGACAGTTATAAATTATTGAACTGCGTTTTCGTAACGCTACTTTTTCTTCACACTTTCTAAATATATATATATATATATATATATATATATCAAAACATAAAACACATATTCAGCTCTGTCTCTCTTCTAACATCTGTCTATACATAGATGAATACATATATACATAATTTCATATAGATCTATCAGTATGTAAATCTAAATCTATCTATATGTACATAATCATATGGTGGTGTGTCCATCGAGATCGATGATGACCATCGTTGTCATCCAGATGGGGGATGGGGGATGGGGGGAGGGTGGTGGTGGGGTGGGGGGAAGGATGCTCATGAATCTATCTGTGAGTGCGCAGATGGCTGAATAGTCCAATCTGCGCACGAAATGTTCGCTGACAGTTGGGGGCAGACAAAGACAGGATCTCTTTTATGGATCTCCATAAGGGTGTCTAGCCACCCGCCTCACCAGTCCCAGAAGGGAGCGGTGGAAGTGCCGGTTTAGTCGTCGGCAACCCGACCCTGAACAGGTTGTACTGGATTACAGGTTACCAGTAGCAGATCTAATGACCTGACCTGACACTCACATAATCATATATATAATTCATATATATACGAACGCTTCATGTTGCCCGAGCAGACCGTTGTATTGTGCTCTATCTCTATCTCTAAGTCTCTGTCTCTGTCTCTCTCTCTCTCTCGGGAGTTTTACATGGCTGTTAAAAGCATCTACGATTCTGTACTTGTATGTGTTCGTGACAAAGGTACTTATTCAGACTTTTTTCAGTGTCCAAGAGGGGTTAAACAAGGTTGTATGCCAAGCACACAGCTGTTTTCCTTTTTCATCGGTGAATTGGCAGTGGAGTTATCAAAGAAGGGGAGACATGGAATACAAATGATACCTGGCGCAACAGATTTGCTCTTAATGCTATTTGCTGATGATGTTGTTCTCTTGTCTGACACACCCATAAGGTTACAAAATCAATAAAATGCCCTTAAGCAAGAAACAGACAGACTACAACAAACAGTGAATCTCGATAACACCAATATTATAGTTTACCGCAATGGAGGTCATCTTTCGACTCGTGAAAAATGGTGCTGTGGTGATAGGGAAATAAAAGTAACCAATACATATAAATATTTAGGAATGTTATTCACAACAAAATTGAGTTTGACATCTGCGTGGGATGAAGCAAACAGAAAAGGGAAAAAAGGTGTAATCCAAATTATAAAATCACTCAGGAGACTGCGTTCGACTGACGCTTTCCTTTCGTTTGGGCGGGGCAAAGGCAGCTCATGAATAATGAATGCGTGTCGCGGCGCAGGCTGCCTGGCTTCAGCAATTTCTGCAAGTGGTTTATCTCTCTTTTCTAATCTCCGGTGAAAGTCAGATATGATCGAGGGAGACAGGAGAGCGAGACAGACAGAAGAAGTAGTTACGATAACATAGCGTTAACTCACTCAGTACGGCCAGTCCTCTCTTCTCCTCTACACAGACCCCTCGGATGTCCAGTGGGTGTCTGAATGACCCAACCTTTAGCTCCCGTCGTCAGAATTGTGGTTTTCTTTGTCAACATTTACCTTTTCAGTATAAGAGCGTTCCGCTTGCAATATTTTGATGATGGTAATTGGGGTGAAACGTTACGTCGTCTCTTTCGCCGTTCGTATGGAGAGAGTTAACTGCCAACAAAACATGTGGTATGAGTAAAGTAGTGCGGAGATATAAAGTAAAACGTTAAAGATTCAAACTCGCTAAAACTACAATTTTTAAAACAGTTACATGTCCCTCACAATATACACCTGCCCCATCTTACGCTCAACACACACACACACACACACACACGAACACACACATACACACACACACACACACACACACACACACACACACGATAACACGAACACAAACACACACACACACGAACACACACACACACGAACACACACACACAAACATACACACACACAAACATACACACACACAGAACACACACACACACACACACACACACACACACACACACACACGAACACACACACACACACACACACACATTCCCAGTTTCAATAAAACCAAACAATCCAGTTTGGAATGAAAACAGGGAGCTACACATCAGCGAACACGAACACACATACGATAACACGAACACAAACACACACACACACACACACACACACACACACGAACACACACACACGAACACACACACACACACACACACACACACACACACACAATCATTCCCAGTTTCAATAAAAACCAAACAATCCAGTTTGGAATGAAAACAGGGAGCTACATATCAGCGAACAAGAACACACGAACACACATACGATAACACGAACACAAACACAAACACACACACACACGAACACACGAACACCCAAACACCCAAACACCCACACGAACACCCACACGAACACCCACACACACACGAACACACACACACACAATCATTCCCAGTTTCAATAAAACCAAACAATCCAGTTTGGAATGAAAACAGGGAGCTACATATCAGCGAACAAGAACACACGAACACACATACGATAACACGAACACAAACACAAACACACACACACACGAACACACACAAACACACACACTGTCACGCTACTCGCGTTCTTTTTGAGTGCGTTCCCATTGTTCTTTGTCTAAGCGATCAAGTCTTTCCTGCTGCTCACGTGCAAGCCTGTCCGCTCTTTCTTGTTCTCTCAAACGCACCTCTCGCCTATTACGCAATTCCGCTGTCATGAACTGTACCAAATCATTACCTCTAAGTCCCAAAGATAGCGCCTGTCTATGAACATCCGCTGTCTCTCGATCCAATGGATTAGATTCCAGAAAACTGCCTGCACCCGATACATTTTGATTCAACAACCCCAAATCTCGCCCCAGTGACGAAATGGGAGACAAATCTGCTCCACCAAAAGCCATACCAGCAGAAGCGGACTATGCAGCAGTTTCTCTGGCAGTACTGGAAACAGTTTTGACCGCCGAACTCAAAGAAGCTACTGTAGTTATAGCAGTAGGAACTCTGGAAGTGGGAGTGAGTGAATCAAGAGCGGCCAGCCTAGCTCGCGTTCGAACAGCCGGACCTGAATATAATGGAGATACTGAGATTGGAGTACTCACTGTAGTTTGTATCATGCTAAATTCTGAATACAACATCAAAAGCAACAATAATAATTACATCCAAAATAGCAAACACACACGAATATACATATAAATCTTCACACATAAAGACGCTGACACAAGGCAAAAAAATCAAAAAGTTGAACTCTGGTTGGCGTAACCTGTATCATAAAAGTTAGCACACGACCCGACAAGGAATAACACCACACCGGACACTGCGCCAACTATCCCGGACGAGCCCCCAAGATGTCACGCTACGGCTGACAGATTGACAGACAGACGGACGAACGACGACAAAAACTCAACAATGAATCTGTCAGCCCTCCGCACCAGTCGGAACAACCAGATCCCACTTGAAATGATAACATTTATTATAAAATAATAATAATAATAATTGGTATTTTTGAACACGAAATTCAATAACAAAACAATACTGACACAATTACCCCTCTCACGCGATTACAAACACACAAAAATTATAGTCTGCTGTGCTCAGCCTCTGCAGTCCAGAATACACCAGCGGTCAGGAATGGATGGGAGAAGGGAGATAGTAAGTTGGGGGACAGCACTTAACTCAACACAGCGCCAAAGTCCTTCCAGCCGACGCTGTTGTCGTCGTCGCTGTTATCGTCGACGCGGTTGCGCCGCTGCCACAGAACACTGCCAGTCCCGCACCATGAAGACCTCCCGCCAGCCCACAGCCACAACCAGCAGAGGAATGGAATCATCCAAACGGGCACAATGGAAGATAAAAACCTAAGAATGGCAAAGTGTCAGTTCTGACTCAAAGATGCTATCACACCCAACCTATCATCCCGCCCATCCAACCTGCCGTTACAATAACATTTAACTTTGACTCGATTTAATTTAAGTTATCCCAAAATAATAAACATTAATATTTCTTCATGAACACAACGACAATGATAGGAACACATATTCACGGCATCTCTTAATAACATAAAATAACATGAACAGCTACAGCAAATTCAAACAAACATGCATTCACAGCCTCTGTCATTCCCTCCACCACCATTCCTGCAAGTCCAAACGACCAGCCGACCAAGGGAACATCACACACCCTCACCTCAGACAGGTTATGTGAAAAACCTGGAACCGGTGTTCCAGCCGTTGCAACGCCCGCCGAACAATGACGACAACCTGCTGCTTCACCGCAGCAGAAGACATGGGAAGATCAACTCCCAAAACCCCTGGTCGAAATGACTCTCACGGCAGTTGACAGTGGAGTGCTAGAAAGATAGAGGAAGAAATCAAAAACCAAAACACAACTCACTGACGCGAGTTGGTTCGCACGTGGGATTCGGGCCTAACGCGTTGCCAGCCTATCTGGCGGTTTACAGAAATAGGTCAGCTAAGGGGAGTCTCACATTCTGGACATGTCGAGGCGTGACACACACACACACACACACACACACACACACACACACACACACACACACACTCCCAGTTCACTAAAACACACACACCAGTCTGGAATGAACACAGGAGCTACACATCAGCGACACGAACACACGAACACACACACACACACACACACACACACACACACACACACACACACACACACACACACACACACACATTCCCAGTTTCAATAAAAACCAAACAATCCAGTTTGGAATGAAAACAGGGAGCTACACCACAGCGGAAGAATCAAGATTGAAGAGAACTGCGCGTTCGTTTCTAAACGAACCATTCATCCCCACTGATGGATTTTCGAAACGGAGACAGTCTGGGGAAAAAGTGTGCTGCTGAACGACTTTAGAGTAAAGAAGAAACAACAAAACACCGTCCTGGCCTATAAATCAAGATTAAATGAATGTTAAAACAGAGTAATCCAAAGATACGGCACAAGAAGCAAAACCAGTAACTTAATAATTAGAGACATTTTTGTAACGCCCTCAACTTCGACACAACACAAAATTCGTCCAGGGCAATTCTTTCAATGCTTGAAAAGAGAGAGAGAGAGAAAAAAAACTAGTGAAAACGCCGGCCCAGATTTGTCGGACATTGATGCAACTCAGCTTAAAACAAATGAGTCTGCTCTGTCCAAACGATCCATAATTATACAACAGAGTGGTCAAGGGAGGGTGGGGGGAGGGGGGGAGAGAGAGGAACAGAAAAACGTAAATAAATTATATCCAAACCATATTAGGCAGACTTGATCTAGTGATGTGTATTTTTTTTCACTTTCTGACGTTATCTTGATTAATCCTCTTACATGCGTCACGCATGTTTCTCGACGAAAGAATGTTAGCCTGTCTATTTTGTTTTTGTACTTCATTTTTGCCGATGACTCTGTCGTGGTTCATGCATGCTGGGTATTTTCGTGTCTCCATAACCCACCAAACACTGACATAGGTTACAGGATCTTTAACGTACGTGTTTGATCTTCTGCGTGCGTACACACACGAAGGGGGTTCAGGCATTAAGCAGGTCTGCACATATGTTGACCTGGGAGATCGGAAAAATCTCCACCCTTTACCCATATGTTGACCTGGGAGATCGGAAAAATCTCCACCCTTTACCCACCAGGCGCCGTTACCGTGATTCGAACCACGGACCCTCAGATTGAAAGTCCAACGCTTTAACCACTCGGCTATTGCGCCCGTCGATCTCTGTTGGTTCGATCTCCGTCACAGCAGCCAAAAAAAACATAAAAACATATCAGATTCTCTTACCTTGACTGGCAGGTAATCGGGGTTCAGTTGTGACGCAGGCTCCAGTAAGAAGATTTGCCTGTCCAGTGTCATCCTCTTTGAAACAGAGGCACTTTGGAAGTGAAGGTCGACTGTAGCTCTACAACGCTGAAGGAACCTGCCTGCTGACAAGGTAATGTCATTAGTTTCCAATGTACTTACAGCCAGGGGTGGTAGTGGGGATAACCTCCCACTGCTTGTCAAATGCTCCCAGTGGCACGCGACTCCCATAGCCTCTGACAGCTGGAATCCAGCTCCGGGTCTTCCCGTACCACCGCTGTCAAACTTGTAAGCTCTGCGGGGCGGTTTTTACTGACAGGGGAAGGGGCCAAGGCGGGGTCACTGGCGCTTGATTCAGGAAGATGGAACTCGTCAACCTTGGAAGACGACCAATCTTGCGGATAGCTGACCCTGATTTCAAACTTTCTATGGACTTGTATTTGTATTTGTATTTCTCTTTTTGTTACAACAGATTTCTCTGTGTGAAATTCGAGCTGCTCTCCACAGGGAGAGCGCGTCGCTACACTACAGCGCCACCCTTTTTTTTTCTTTGTGTGTGTGTGTGTGTGTGTGTGTGTGTGTGTGTGTGTGTGTGTATTTTTCCTGTGTGCAGTTTTATTTGTTTTTCCTATCGAAGTGGATTTTTCTACAGAATTTGCCAGGAACAACCCTTTTGTTGCCCTGGGTTCTTTTACGTGCGCTAAGTGCATGCTGCACACGGGACCTCAGTTTATCGTCTCATCCGAATGACTAGCATCCAGACCACCACTCAAGGTCTAGTGGAGGAGGAGAAAATATCGGTGGCTGAGCTGTGATTCTAACCAGCGCGCTCAGATTCTCTCGCTTCCTAGGCGGACGCGTTACCTCTAGGCCATCACTCCACTGACCTGGTTATCATAGCATGCGAAAATGCGACGATAAAACGAAGAATGAATGCTGAGAAAGTATAATATATAAAAACACCAAACGGATATAACGTTTATAACGCGAAAATAGCTTCAGCGCGATCAGGCAGATTTAATCTTCAGGATTCAACGGATGATAGGACGATGCTGCAGTGCACCATGGAATGTGATGGCCGTGTCACAACACAAACAAGAGAGGCAAGGCCTTCAAGACTCACTTGTGATAAATTAAGTCCCCTAGCATTAATTACAGAGTAATTTCCCTTCTCTACTATCTACACCAAAACGTTTGCAAAATAAAAAAAAATTCCATGCTTAGCAAAAGAAGTTCCTGTTTGAACAAAAAATGATAATAATGACTCCTCTTGTTGTTGTGTCAGAATAAGAGGTCAAAGTGCCAAGTTTAGAGAATACAAAAAATGTAAATATAACAGTAAATGCAGTTTGCATATAATTAGGCTTCTTTTTTCATTCTTTTGTGCCCATCCCAGAGATGCAATATTGTTTTAAACAAGATGACTGGAAAGAACTGAATTTTTCCTATTTTTATGCCAAATTTGGTGTCAACTGACAAAGTATTTGCAGAGAAAATGTCAATGTTAAAGTTTACCACGCACACACAGACACACGGACACACGACACACACACACACACACACACACACACACACAGACAACCGAACACCGGGTTAAAACATAGACTCACTTTGTTTACACAAGTGAGTCAAAAAAACGACACGGCAATCCACTTACTTACTTACTCCACCGAACTCGACTCCGGGCTGTCCTTTCTGCATCCCTCCAGCTGGATCTCAGCGTCTTTAGCTCTGCTTCAGTGTCCCCGCCTCCAGCTGTTCTTGGGCCGTCCTCTCTTCCTTCTCCCCCTGGGGGGTTCCAGGTCAGGGTCTGGCGTGTAATGCTGGATGGCGATTTCCTCAAGGCATGGCCAATCCATCCCCACTTTCGTCTCAGGGTCTGTTTCTCCTCTGGTTCCTGTCCACCCCCACCCCCCTCCCTGCCCCCCTCCCTTGCCCCCCCTCCGCCCCGCCCCCTGCCCCCACTTTGGCAATCCACTGCAGCCAGTGAAGTTCCCAGATGTAACGATCTCTTCGTGCCACTGGACCTCAACTTCTGAGGCCGAGAGAGTGTGGGAGAGTCCCTGAGCAACGGCTTTTCCATTCTGATATCTGTCACGCTCATCTTCTTCTTCTTCTTCTGCGTTCACTCGTAAGCACACGAGTGGGTTTTTACGTGTATGATCGTTTTTACCCCGCCATGTAGGCAGCCATACTCCGTTTTCGGGGGTGTGCATGCTGGGTATGTTCTGGTTTCCATAACCCACCGAACGCTGACATGGATCACAGGATCTTTAACGTGCGTATTTGATCTTCTGCTTGCATATACACACGAAGGGGGTTCAGGCACTAGCAGGTCTGCACATATGTTGACATGGGAGATCGTAAAAATCTCCACCCTTTATCCACCAGGCGCCGTCACCGTGATTCGAACCCGGGACCCTCAGATTGACAGTCCAACGCTTTAACCACTCGGCTGTTGCGCCCGTCTGTCACGCTCATCAGGTAAGGTTGTGCTCACTCCCTCTCAACCAGCAGATGTGGTGTAGCGTATATGGTCTGTCCGCACGCTCTGACACCTCACTAAAACAAATCGAAACAGAAAAACTCCCCACAAAGCTCAACGTATGGGAAAACAAGATAAGATAAGAATAACTTTATTATCTCCAACTGGAGAAATTAGGTCAGGTGCATTATCACAACACAGACAAGTAAACAACATGGGGACCATAACTGTAAAAGTCAACAACAGCTTTTACGAATATTACAAAGATACAAATGTAAAAAATATCACATACACCGTTTCATACATACATCCACACACTGCAGGTAATAACTAGTATTCTTAAAGTAAAAACAGAAAGAATTAAGAAACATTATTTGAATATAATTATAAACATAGCCTACTATACTGCACATTGATTATAATAGACAGATAAGATAAGAATAAAGATAAGTTGCGGAAAACCGCAACCAGATAATCAGCACACACCCGCACCCCCCACCCACCCCACACGCGGATTACTTGATTAAACCAGAGTAATAAACATATATTCTCAAATAAAAGCAATTCACATATTCGCTTTTAAAAACTTTGCAATTAATTATTACATCGTAATTATCAAACAAATATATTTAGAATATGGACGTTAGCATTAGACATATTCCATTGTACATTCATCCTGCATATTGCACATTATTCCTCCTACATACTGCACATTCATTATAACCAATTGTCACGTTTTTAAGCTCAGTAAACACACACACACACACACACACACACACACACACACACACACACACACACGATGCGGTACTCCTCACCTAACTGTTCACTGGTTGGGAGACTTTCTGCAGCCAGGCGCATCGGGCAGTTTCACACGCATTCCCTGCGGTCAGTCATGCGTATACGCCGGCAGTACAACACGACGAAGTGCCGAAAAAGAGCCAGCATCGAAGCCCCAAGATCCTGGCCCTGTCATCAGCATGGAACTGAGAGGCTAGAATTCCCCCTGACATTTTTTCTTATTGGTGGCTGGCGCAAATGCCATTGTACCCACAGACGCAAATGGAAGAGGTACAGCCTGCAAGCAAAAGGCAAAAAGTACGAATCTTTGTTACCACCCCCCACCCCCTCCCTCGCTGAAACACACACACACACACACACACACACACACACACACACACACACAAAATGAGACACTGAGCAGTTCATTTCAAATAATCATTTATTCATGAAGATTAAGAAAGATTATGACATACAATTCTGAAAAAAAAAAGAGTTGCACACTAAAAAAAATAAAATAAAATAAAATAAAAAAGAAGAAAATAAGAATAAATAATGATTAAAAGATTCAGAAGTACTTTATACTGATGCTGACACCTACACTATCTACCCGGGCAGTCAGCCTGTTGTACACACGACTGTTTTAGTAAAGCGTTTAGTGTTTGATTCCTGTTTGAAGATAGGTCCCATATAAATGATATATATATATATACAAGGAAGTATAAATGATGTTAGTAATAACAAACATAACAAAAAGGCCCTGAAGGTTTCCATCCGTCAAACTGCATCTGGTCATTTTTCCATAATTATACACTTATTGCAAGTTAAATGGTATATTATAACACATGAAATGAATCATCTCGCTGTCCACACATTTTGCTTTAACTGTCTCCATACGAACGGCGAAAGAGACGACGTTAACAGCGTTTCACCCCAATTACCATCATCAAAATATTGCAAGCGGAAGGCTCTTATACTGAAGAGGTGAATGTTGACAAAGAATACCACAGTTCTGACGACGGAAGCTAAAGGTTGGGTCATTCAGACACCCACTGGACATCCGAGGGGTCTGTGTAGAGGAGAAGAGAGGACTGGCCGTACTGAGTGAGTTAAAGGCCCATGCGCTGGAAATCATGAGCAATCTTTTGAAATTTGGTCTCTTTCTGTACAAGATGCAGATGTTTCCTTTGAAACTGGTGTTGAAGATTTGTGACTACATTCCAAACTGATCCATGTTTTGCTTAGTTTTTGTCTTTGTTTGTGAAACCTTAGCGCTCATTATAACCCTCTGTCTGTCTGTCTGTCTGCCTGTCTGTCTTTGCATTTGTGCACCTGTGCGTGTGCATGTGTGCGCGCGTGTGTGTGTGTGTGCAGATAAGTCTGTCTATCTCTGTGTGACGTTCCTTCATATTTGCTTTTGCTGGTTTTTCAATAGAAATTTTTTTTTTTTTTTTTTAATTGTCATGTACCATGTGCTGATGTAGTCCCCTGAATTTGCTTTCTCTACGGCCTGATTCTGATTTTGTCAAGTGTCATAAAGTGCAGGCCCTGCATACGGTGTCGAACCGATGAAAAAAAAAAGCGTATCAGTGCTTATCTATCAAACTCCTTAACAAAACAATTTATCATTGCCAGTCTCTGTCTCCATCTCCCTCTCTCTCTGTGTCTTTGACATGTTTGTCACACTGGGTACAAAAGCACAACAGCCGAAATATTCACAAAACCAAAAACCAAAACAACAGATCCCTGAAAATAGCTGCAGAATATCATACACATTATGTCATAAATAAATGGTACATAACGTTCAGCCTGGCTCCACAACAAAGTGAACATTTGTTATCAGTTGGAGGCTACTTGGCGTCCCATGTAATATGAATCCGAACAGTATCAGTATCAGTATCAGTAGCTCAAGGAGGCATCACTGCGTTCGGTCAAATCCATGTACGCTACACCACATCTGCCACTGAAGCAAATGCCTGACCAGCAGCGTAACCCAACGCGCTTAGTCAGGCCTTGAAAAAAGAAAATAAATCAAACATAAAAACAAAAATAAATAACAATAAAAATAGATAAAATAAAATAAATAAAGTAAAAATAACAAAAATAACACACACAAAAAAGAAATAAAAAATAAAATAAATAAATAAATAAATAACATAAAAATAAAATAAAATAAAATAAGTTTCAGTTTCAGTTTCAGTAGCTCAAGGAGGCGTCACTGCGTTCGGACAAATCCATATACGCTACACCACATCTGCCAAGCAGATGCCTGACCAGCAGCGTAACCCAACGCGCTTAAAGTAAAAATAACCAAAATTATAATAATAAATAAATAACAGAACAGGCACAACTAAACACCACCAAGGACACTCAGCAGCAGTGCCGGCCTCTTTCTGGTGTGTGGCCTCCTAGCTCAACCTAACATCAAGACAATAGTTCCATGTGGACTGCCAGTTCTGCGACTGGAAGACAGAACTGGGCAGGGCTAAAACTGGGGCCACTTGGGATGAATGGTGTGTGAGTGATGCCACTGAACTGGCTCAGGTGACTGCAGCAAAAAAAAAAAAACAAAAAAAAAAAACACAAAATAATGCAAAACAACAATACAAAAATATCCTGAAACAGACGTTGTGATCATATGCTAACGGTGCAAAAATAACTGATAAATAATGGTATCTTGATGGCAGCACAAGTTTCAGATTCTTATCAAGTACCCACTTACATGCCATGCCGCACAAGTCCTCTACCGGTGTCTATCAGACATGGTCTGCATTGACATGAAGTTACATACACAGACAAAAAAATGATAATCAAAGCTAGCAGAACTGAGCTTCTCCAGTAAAATAACTGACTTGGACGTAAGCATAAAAAGCTTCTTTTTTTTTTAAATGAAAAAAACAAAAAAAAACCAAAAAAAAACCCACAAGCGTACACCACAGTAAATGATTTTCATAAACAACATGTACGTGTACGCATACAACAGAACACATTCATATATAATATATTTAAATATGTTACTGAAACTCACCACAGTAACCAAATGATTCAATCAGCATAACCTTCCAACCATGCAATTAATGCAATTTATATTATCAAAACATTCAAAAGTTCATGCAGTTTGATTTAAAAAAAAAAAAAAATTATACATGGATACATCTCACAAAAAAAGATGTGTTGCTCGCAAGATGACAAGAACGACAACAAAGATAAATGGCTTTGGCAGCTCTCCTGCATTCATTATTCGAATACTGTTTAACTCTTTCCATACGAACGGCGAAAGAGACGACGTTAACAGCGTTTTACCCCAATTACCTTCATCAAAATATTGCAAGCGGAAGGCTCTTATACTGGAGACGTGAATGTTGACAAAGAATACCACAATTCTGACGACGGAAGCTAAAGGTTGGGTCATTCAGACACCCACTGGACATCCGAGGGGTCTGTGTAGAGGAGAAGAGAGGACTGGCCATACTGAGTGAGTTAACCAACTGAGGCTGCATTTGATTCACAAATATATAATGATATCATTCTTCTGTCCGCTTATAAATAAATGCATTCCTGCAGGCTCTGATATATAAAAAAAATAAAATAAAATAAAAATTAAAAAAGAAACACATAAAAGTCACTGTTTTGCTGTCGATATCTATCAACAATACCAAAAACCGCTTTTATCACTGCTACGGTATAAAACAGAAAAGTGAAATAAATAAAATGTAAAACTTCACAGTATTAGCAATCAGTGCAGAGCAGTTTATGTTCTAATTTCTCCATGAAGCACACAGCTGAAGACAATATTTTTTTTTTTTTTTTAAATAATAAGAAATTCCATTTATCTCCCTTCCAAAGCTCCCCTCTTACACAATTCACCACCTTGATAACCCCTGAGTTTTTCTGCACATTTACTTATCACCCAACACTTGTTATTCCACAATTCATGCAATAATTATCAATAACCTTGTAATGATATAATCTATTTCCAACGCAGGAAAATAAGAATATGATACTCTGTATGTGTGTGCATGTGTCAATATCTGTTTAATTAGTGAGAAAGACAGACAGACAGACAGACAGACAGAAAAGAGATGGTGGCTGCTGATGTAATTCATTTAGGAGCAGTCAGCTTCTCAACCCCCACCCCCATTCCCCACCCTCCAGCACCCACCCACAGTGCTTTGCAGGCAAACACAGAGGCTTTTTTTTTTTTTTTTTTTTAAAGACATTCACATCATCATTTCATGATAATTAATATAAGCAAACTTACAGTTCAGTCACACATTGTCATCATTCTATAATGTATAAATAATTCAAACATTGTGAAAAAAAACTTTCTAGGCTAAAGCTGGTTGTCAAGTCTGACAGATTGTAACAATCGACAAATGACCTGAGGTACAGTACAGACATTTTATACATATCGTTATAAATGCACGCAACAAAAGAGAGAGAAAAAAAATCATGATTAATCCCAAATTCCCTACCAAAGTAAGCAAAACTTCTTGGAATTCATTTACAAAGTGTTTGTTTTTTTCTTTCTTTTTTCAGAACAGCTATTTTTGCAGAAAAATTCCAATGAAGTAAACATGCTGGGCTTTTTTTTCTTTTCTTTTTTTTTAAAAGGTTAATTAAATATAAGCACTTCATTCTAGCATTTAAAAAAAAAAAAAAAAAAAAAAAGCTTTTGGGGACTCAGAACTTGGCGGGCGCAATAGCCGAGTGGTTAAAGCATTGGACTCTTAATCTGAGGGTCCTGGTTCGAATCTCGGTGATGCCGCCTGGTGGGTAAAGGGTGGAGATTTTTCCGATCTCCCAGGTCAACATATATATGCAGACCTGCTTGTGCCTGAACCCCCTTCGTGTGTATACTCAAGTAGAAGATCAAATATGCATGTTAAAGATCCAGTAAATCCATGTCAGTGTTCGGTGGGTTATGGAAACAAGAACATACCCACCATGCACACCCCCGAAAGCAGAGTATGGCTGCCTACATGGCGGGGTAAAAGCCCACTCGTGTACATTCGAGTGAACGTGGGAGTTGCAGCCCATGAACGCGGAAGAAGAAGAGAACTTCAAAAGTGTTTTCTTTGACAGAATGTGGGAAAAAAACTAAAGGTACACAACCATGTTAATACTTAACAGTAAATGAGTATCAGAGTAATGTCCCCAAACCACAAAAACGGTGACACAAGGGTATATATTGATAACAGACATCGTATCAATATTATATATTATATCTAGATACAAATCATTGATACTGAAAGTGAAATCTAATCCTATAAATCTGCCATAATGAGATCAAAGCACTGATTTGATTAACATTCAACTTTTCATATGTGGATATAGCATACACAGGTTTGGCAGCACATATGTTTGGCAATACATAATGTATGATATTACGATACATAAATAAAGAAAATGCATCCAGTACCATGCAATGTAAACAGGAGGTAGTAACATTTTCACTTCAGAAACATTAAGACAGACAAAGTGGAGGGTTTAAAAACTCTGAGAGAGACAGGGAGAGACAGACAGTAAGTACTGAGCAAGAGAGGGAGACAGACATCACAAGAGAGGGACTAGGAAGAGAGAGAGAGAGAGGAGTGAAAGAGAGACAGAGACACACAGAGAGAATAAATAAACAGGGGATGAGCATAATTTCATTCAATACAATATGAGGAACTTTACAGTTCTCTGTGTGATGTTTGAATAACCCACTGTAAAAAGATAACATTAATAGTAATAATACCTTTATATTTAATGGATGCTAACAGCCACAAGTCAGTACCACTGAAAGATGACTACCTACAGTAAAAGATTTCTTTTTAATTAAAAAATTTTTTTTAAAGTAATAAAGTCAGCTGTTTTCCACTTTCATGAGTTTGGCAAACCTGAGCAAATCTTGTCAAACAGTCATTTCCCATGCATGTACTACTTATCATACCCACTGATTGAGGAATGACAATGATGACCCAAACTGGCAACAAAAATAAATCATACATTTTTTTTATTCTGATACATCACGACCTCAAACCACAGTGCTTTAAAACACCATAGCCCAGTTCCCAACCCGAGTTATCTCCCCCACTGAAACAAATGACGCGGCGGCAGCCATGGTGCACTGATGTAGTGATGAAGCCATCTAAATTACATCAATGCCAAAGAATGAATGATCATATCATGTTTGTCATATTATTTCCACTAAAGAGTAAAAACTAACTTTATTGAGATGTATCCAATCCAGCCCAAGAAAAAGAAACGATTGCAACCTGTACCCACATATTTGTACACCTAGGCTATGAAAATAAAGTACAATAAATCTAGAGCCAAATGGAGCAAAAGTGAAAACCACCGTTATGTATATATATACTTTGGGACTAACTCACTAAGCATAAAGAACTAGACCTGTGCAGATCTGCAACACTCAATTGAAGGTACCATGTAGAGAAAATTAAAGATTGTTATTATTATGCATAAGGACCAAAGAAAAGAAATGTTAACCAGTTTGAAAGATATCATCATGGATATATTTTATAAAGAAGAAAGAAACTATAGCAAGAATGCAC
The DNA here is from genome assembly GCF_041734735.1 of Babylonia areolata. Classification (NCBI taxonomy): domain Eukaryota; kingdom Metazoa; phylum Mollusca; class Gastropoda; order Neogastropoda; family Buccinidae; genus Babylonia; species Babylonia areolata. The sequence continues at coordinate 45,993,603 of NC_134883.1, forward strand.
TAAGATTTGTACGTCCCATATACAATAACTTTATGAGAAAACAACTGCACACACACACACACACACACACATGTAGTATGATGCATGAGTTTATAGCACTTGCTATAAATGGATGACAACCTACGGGAAACTACTCAGGCTGATCCCTTTTTAGCGGAATAAAATACAGCTCACACAGAAACTGTACTTGTCTGGGCTCCATTTATCCTTCTAATACTATTACAAGACACACACGCACAAACACACAAATGCACACACACACAGGCACACACACACACACAGTCACACACACACACATCACGACATGTAGACACACACCTACAGCCTCCTAGTGTACAGGGGGTACAAACGCACACAAAACACATTTTTCCTAATAAAATCACAACACACACACACACACACACACACACAAATGCACATGCACTTGTATACACACAGTCACACACAGCATGACATGCATACACATGCCTACAGCCCCCTAGTCCTTAGGTCTGTACTCTTCATTCAGAGTTCTGATGCTCAATGTTGAGAGTGTGCTGCTGTTGCTTCTTTCTCTTCTGTCCCTTCAAGGGGTTGCAGTCACTGAGTCAGTGCACACACACACACACACACACACACACACACACACACACACACACACACACACACAAACACACAGATACACACACCTGCGGCCCCCTAACATCTGCACTCTCCATAGTTCTGATGTTCAATGTTGAGAGTATGCTTCTGTGGTTCTTTCTGCCCCTTCAGGAAGAACCTTGCAGTGGGCACAGACACACACACACACAAAACACAAACACACACAAAACACATACACACATGCCTGCAGCCTCTGATGCTCAATGTTGAGAGTGTGCTGCTGTTGTTTCTTTCTGTCCCTGCTGGATATTGCAGCAGGCTCACACACACACACTCACAAAACACACACACACACACAAAACACGCCCCCCTGCCCCCCCCCCCCCCCACACCCCCCTCCACCCCCACCCCCCACACACACAAACACCTGCAGCAGCCCCCCCACCCCCGCTTAAGGTCTATACTCCCCATAGAACTGATGCCCCGTGCTGAGGGCGTACTGCTGTTGCTTCTTTCTGCTCATTCAGGAGGAACCTTGCAGTGGGCACTCACACACACACACACACACACACACACACACACACACACACACATACACACACACACACCACACAGATAAAACACACACACACAACCCCTGCACCCCCTTCCCCACCTCCCCGACCCCCCCTAAGGCCTGTACTCCCCATAGTTCTGATGCCCCGTGCTGAGGGCGTGCTGCTGCGCCTCCTTCTGCCCCTTGAGCGGGACGCGGCACACCAGGCAGCGCAGGGAGAACTGCTCCATGTTGGTGAACTGCCCGCTCGACTGCGCCTCCCTGGCGATGTCCATGGCCTGCAGCATGGTGCCGTCGTCTGACGAGGAGAACCGGAGCTCCACGATGCTGCCTGTGCTGTCCGCCGCCTCCATCACCAGCGGGTCATAGTGCACCCCGTCGTACAGGAGGAACACACGATGGGAGAAGCTCCTGTCCTCCCCAAAGCGGTCGATGCGCGCCGACTGCGAGTCGACCACAGCTATCTCTGTCTCAAAGTAGTTGGCAAGGATGGCCAGCTCGATGCCCCCACCCCAGGAGTCCTTGTTGAGGATCCACCGGACGTAGTCCGGGTTGGGCCGACCCAGGAAGCCCTCGGAGTAGGTCTCCGGGTCACTGCTCACCACGCCTGCGATGACCTGACGAAGCTCTTCGGCGCTGTCGGGGTTGACCGAGCCGTCCGTCATGACAGCGTTGATGGAGGTGAAGAGGCAGGAGTTGTCGGCTGGCACCACCTTCCTCTGCAGAATACCCTTGGCACCAGACGCCAGCTGCTGCTGCAGCAACCTGTCCGTGTCCACTCTCCCCTGTCCGCCTTGCGGCGCCGTGGCACCTGGGTTCCCTTCCCCACTGGCCATGTCTTCGTCCACAGTGATCTTGTCGCCAGAGCGCAGCTGAAGGTCAGACATTGTGCGACTGATGTCGCTGGTGTCAATGGCCTTGGGTGGAAACCCGACCTTGACCTTCAGGCGTCCTGCAGGAATGGCTGTGGCCTTGGAGATGACAAGGAGCAGGTCAGCGATGGTGGAGGACGGCATCAGCCCTTCCAGTGACTTGAGGCCGCCCTTTGTCTGGCACCGAAGTCTGAGAGCAGTGCTCATGGCTTCACAGTTCACGTCCAGGGCCTGCACCGTCAGTAATGGTCTGGAACAGGCCACAGATACTTCAAAGCTTTGTTCAGAAGGGAAGAAGGCAAAATTGACTGCAGGATTCTTCAAGACAAAAAACTGTCTTTGTTCAGAACTTTGACGGGCACAACAGCCGAGTGGTTAAAGCACTGGACTTTCAGTTTCAATCTGAGGGTCCCAGGTTCAAATCTTGGTAATGGCGCCTGGTGGGTAAAGGGTGGAAATTTTTCTGATCTCCCAGGTCAACATATGTGCAGGCCTGCTTGTGCCTGAATCCCGTTTGTGTGTATGCACAAGCAGTAGATCAATTACACATGTTAAAAATCCTGTAATCCATGTCGACGTTTGGTGGGTTATGGAAACAAGAACATACCCAGCATGCACACCCTTGAAAATGGACTAAGGCAGGGTAAAAACAGCCATACACATAAAAGCCCACTCATGTACACACGAGTGAACGTGGGAGTTGCAGCCCACGGACAAAAAAGAGAAGTAGTTCAGAACTTTGTTCTAACTGACTTTAATTACACACACACACACACACACACACACACACACACACAGAGAGGGAGAGAGAGAGAGAGAGAGAGAGAGAGAGAGAGAGAGAGAGAGAGAGAGAGAGAGAGAGAGAGAGAGACTGACAGAGTAATTAAAAAATGATATGTGATTTACACACACACACACACACACACACACTGACAGTCATTAAAAAATGATATGTGATTTACTTTAAAACATATCAAAAACAAAAGGAAAAATTAAAGCAGTGCATAAAGAAGTCTTCTTTTATTATGACACACACACTGAGCATCTTTCTTTTCTTTGTATATCACCCTCTTCTTTTTTTTTCCATTTCTTTTATATGTTTAAATAATATGTTGCATGCAAGCAGGGCTGCCAATATGTGTATCACTCAGTGTGCATATGTTATGTAGTAATGTCATGCTATAGTAACAGACTAATACAAAGTTATAATCTTAGACATGTGTTTACCAAGTACCATAACCTTTTGCCTATGTATGTGTATTACTCAGTGTGTGCATTCCATAATGACATGTTTTGCAAAGGTATAATCTTACACATGTGTGTTTAACATAACCTTATAGACCATTTTCCCCACATCAATGCTAATCTGCATTGTGCAGATTTTTTTTTTTTTTTTTTTTTAAATCAAGGTCAGTGAAACTGGTGTTGTTAAGAGAGTTTGTTTATGTTTGCCACAGCAAGTAACTTGATGTACAACAATATTCGGCTGATTTGTAGGTTCTGTCAACTTCACAAATTAAATGAGTAATAACTAATAATGTAATGACTAATATATAATTCTATTATAATTTTATTTGATTTATACAGAGGGATATATGTGTGATGCCAACATACATAATATGTATACACATGTACATACAGGACCAGGACACATCTCATCACCAACTATCCATATTATTTCACAAGTCAACACTGATGCATATATCTTGACATCTTCTTCACAGTAATGTGGAAAGCCCAACTGTCAGGGCAAAGACCCAACACAGAATGGAGCTCTTGCTGACAAAAAAAAAAAAAAAAAAAAAAAAAAATGATAACCTAGAATGTTCCAAGCTCCAGCTGGGCCAATCCAGCTACCGGCTGGGAATATACTCAACCGGCACAGCCCACACCTTAAAGAAACAACACTAATTCCCATGGCGGTGGGGGTGGGGGAGTTGCTGATGGCTAAAAATTTAGGTGGTTCACCCAGGCATCAATGATTCACGTAAAGTAGGTAGGGAGTCAGTAGAGAAAGCGGGGGAAGGAAGGACATCCAAATATAGATAGATGAGGGGAAGTTCAGTTCAGTTCGGTTACTCAAGGAGACATCAATGAGTTTGGACTAATCCAGGGGGAAGGAAGGACATCCAAATATGGATAGATGAGGGGAAATTCAGTTCAGTTGGGTTACTCAAGGAGACATCAATGAGTTCGGACTAATCCATACACTACAGATGCCTGACCAGCAGCGTAACTCAACATGCTCAGTCAAACCTTGAAGGGGGTGGGGGAGGGGGAGTAGGGGGGAGGGAAGTGCATTTATAAACAAATAAATGGAGGGGTACACAAGGAGAATGGATTCCTGGCAAACATGTTTTGGGACAGACAGTATTCAAAGCTGCATGAAATCGTCACACTCCACAAGCAAAACTGACATTCCACTTCCAGGCACCCTTTTACACACACACACACACACCGCACAGACACGTGAATGATGAAGCATAAATGAATCTGCCCCCTACCTTCTTATAATCTTAACATTAATAACAGTAAACACACACCTGGTCACAGTGCTCAAACGCACAAGCGCGCGCACTCACAGACACAGACACTCAGTGACACCAACACAACATGAGACTGTTAATTTTCTCCTCCTTCTTCTGGCAAGGCCCAAAAACAGAAAGAACCCTTTTTAAGTTTTGTTGTTTTTTTGTTTTTTTGTTTTTTGCAGGAGTCTGTGCACTGTTAGTGTTACTGTTAGTGTTAGCCTTGAAAAGATGCTTCTACAGACTAATGAGGGTAGGAGAAAAGGAAGACAGCGTGTGCATTCTGCCTCTTAAAAGTCAGCGTGGTACAAAAGTAGTAAACATACCTTCAACTGTATTTTGTGCTCGAAACAATGTGCCGCATTCACACTCAGACCTTTCGCCGTTTTCAGCGACGATTTTGTGATTACTGGAGTAGTCTCCCTTGCATGCCTTGGCAGCCGAGATTTTATCTTTTAAGAGAAAATGTGTCAAATAGCAATATTCTTCAACGAAAACAAAAATAAAACCAAAAAAGCGTGCGCGTTCCTTTCAGACCAAGTGCTAGAAGAGCCCACACTGTGCAAACCTTCGACAAGGAAGAACGGACATCACGCTGAACGCCTTCTTTCCACGAAAAGTAGACCTACATGACTGGAACGCCGGCCATGCGTGTGTGTGCTTCCCGGGCACTGATGCCGCGTCAGCCGGTGTATGTTTGTATGTGTATAATACATGTGTGTGTGTGTGTGTGTGTGTGTGTGTGTGTGTGTGTGTGTGTGTGTGTTTAAAAGAAAACAAATTTTCTTGTCCTGTTGTGTTTTGTTTTGTTAGTGTTGTTGTTGTTGTCAGTTGTTTTTGTGTGTGTTTTTCAGTTTTCATGGTAACAGTCCGATCGTCCAAGATGTCAATAGTCCGACGTTTATTTGTCCGACGTGTCGACTGGCTGATTGTCCGACAGGGCAATGGTCCGAAAAGTCCCTGTACTGAAACATGAATTAATTAACATTAATTAGTCCGACGGATCTATAATTATATGATGTAGCGTGGTCCGACTGATGGCAATAGTCCGAATATTGGCTGCTCAGTGAAGTCGCAGTGAACTTGTATTTTTTTATGTTTGTTTCACTGAATGGAATGTCTTTTGTTTGTTTTTTTACCTGTCAGTTGCAACATCATTCTAAGTTAAGTCACTGACATACATAACCAAGTGTCTGTCTGTCCGGCTATTTGTCCGCCAGGTCTGTCCGTCTGTCTCCGTCTCTCTCTCTCTCTCTCATCCATCTTTCTGTCCGTCTGTCTGTCTCTCTCTCTGTCTCAGTCTCCTCCATCTCAGTGTCTGTCCGCCGCGCGTCTCTCCGGCTCCGAGTGTTCTCTATGGGGTTTCTTCTATGTATTTATTAATACCATGCTTGTGCCACTGTGTGTGTGTGTGTGTGTGAGAGAGAGAGAGAGAGAGAGAGAGAGAGAGAGAGAGAGTCTCAGTCAAGTGAATCACCATGCGTATGCCATTAGATATAGTATTGTCTGCGCCTGTTACTATAAGTAGCACTGTGTAGTGCATGTATTGAAATATATAACTGATGTAGTATTGTGTAGTGTGAACCATGTTTCAGGGAGGGGACTCAGTGGATGAAAAAAAACAAAGCGCGCCAGTGCTTATCGATATATTATCCTCGAAAATACACTGAGAATTTTGTCTTGGTCTCAGTTGTCTTGTCTTGTCTCGTCTTGAGTGTTTTCTCTCTCTCTCTCTCTCTCTGTCAGTCAGTTTGTCTCTGCCCCTCTCTCTCTCTCAGTTCACTGTTTTATTTTCCGCGTCTTTGCCCAGGTTACTCTTTTTTTTCTGTTTTATCTTTCGTAATGCCGAACAGCACACATTGCGAACATTGTGGGAAGGGAGACAACATTTTCAGACTTTTGAAATGAACTAGTTATCTCCCTTTACTCAATGGAGGCAGACGTGTCTTTGTGTGGAACTCTCGCGCGCGCGTGGGCGTGTGTGTGTGTGTGTGTGTGTGTGTACGCGCGCGTTTATTATGAATACTAACAGGTCTACAGGATGTGGGAATATTTGTGCGCTTTTGGCTTTAGCAGTGTAATACGCTGGCATATAATTATCATGGTGGGCGCTATACCTTTAACGTCGCACACACACACACACACACCACAGAAAGGACAAATGGTTATAATGACGTTTGCCAGTTCGTGTGCTGTACGTGTTGTAAGTGTGTCAGGGACTATGATGGTTTGCATTGCACACACAATCACAAGGAGCTGCCAAACACACACACACACACACACACACACACTGTGCACATACACACACACACACACAACGTATATAGGACAAACGGTTATAATGACGTTTGCCAGTTCATGTGTCGTACGTGTTGTGAGTGTATGGGTGGTACATGGTTTGCATTGTACACACAATCACAAGGAGTTGTCAAAGAATTAAAAAGACACAGACATAAAAACACCAACGATAAAACCGTGTCCAAAACTACGTCACGTGTCATCTTTATTTCTATTTTCCATTCAATTCTTGTTAGATAATTACATCACAATAAATGATATATCATGCGGTCCAGATTTCGTACATGTATGAAAGGAAGAAAGAACAACAAAAAAGAGCAAACAAACAAACAAGATGTAATAAAGAAAAAGAAGACAAAGAAGAAAAATGGAAACAGGAGTTTCATGATTCTATGTAAACACTAATACTAAAATCTTGAGTATGGCGAAAATGTTATCTACACAACATCGATGGTTACGTTTATAATGAAAACAAACACATAAAAAAAAAAACCAAAAAAACCCAACAAACCAACCAAAAAAAAAAAGCGACCTACAATATGGACAGCAATCACTAACTTTATTTTTCTCCGGGGAAAAACAACATGACAACCCACTTGACAACATATATGTAGTTGTGTTTTGTTGCTGTTTCTGGTGGTTGTTTTTTGTTTGCTGTTGTTGTTGTCGGGAGGCGGGTGGGGTGTGGGGGGTGATCAGCGTCCAGTACTCCTGGTGCTTACAGGTTTTTGTTGATGTCACAAGTTGTGGTTAACATACAGCTATATTAAATTGATTCATGTGTGTGTCAGTGTATATACATGTGTGTGTGTGTGTGTGTGTGTGTGTGTGTGTGTGTGTGCAGTGCGCGCGCGCCGCGTGCATCCGCACCAGCGTTCGTATACGCATGCATGTGCGTGCGTGCGTGCGTGCGTGCGTGCGTGCGTGTGTGTGTGTGTGTGTGTGTAGAGAGAGAGAGAGACACACAGAGAGAGAGAGAAGGGGGGGGGGGTATCAAAAACAGTGGGGAAAAAAAGATAAAGGCCAACAGGTGCAGTAACCTGTTTTATATATATATATAAGACACAGAAAATACACGCTGGTCGTTTAGACTCAGAGGAACTCCACCTCGTAACGTTAATTAGCAAGGCAGGGAATGTTTACATCAACATCAACAACAAACAACTTTTTTTTCTCCTCTCTCCACGCAACAATTCTTCTTTCGTAGACTCCTGCTACTGATTAATTAACAAAACTTCGACTCAGGAACGATCGATAATGGTGCGAGAATGATTCCTCAAATTATCTCAGGATCAGAATTCACTCACCACACAATAATACCAAGCAAACACACACACACACACACACACACACACACACGACAAATTCCCTGGAACACGAAAACTATGTCATAATTATGACATCCATGAGTTTACGTCAGTGCTTGCGGTCCATGTTATGACGTCATGTGGGTTTTATGACGTCGGGGAAGTGTCATGTCAGTGTTTGTGGTTCTTATGACGTCTGGGGGATGTCATGTCAGTGTTTGTGGTTCTTGTGACGTCACGTCAGGGGGTGTCGTGTCAACGTCTGGGTTCCTTGTGACGTCGGGATGTTGTCATGTCAGTGTTTGTGGTTCTTATGACGTCAGGGGAGTGTCATGTCAGTGCCTGGGATCCTTGTGACGTACGCAAGTTGTCATGTCAGTGTTTGTAGTTCTTATGACGTCAGAGGAGTGTCATGTCAGTGCCTGGGATCCTTGTGACGTCAGGGTGTTGTCATGTCAGTGTTTGTGGTTCTCATGACGTCAATGTTTGGGAGAGTTCTTTTAGCGTCATGTAGAAGTCTTGTGGCGTCAGTGTTTGGGGGAGTCCTTTTAACGTCATGTGGAAGTCTTGTGCCGTCAGTCTTTGGGGGAGTCCTTGTAACGCCATGTGTTCTTATGACGTCAGTGTTTGGGTGTTCCTTGAAATGTCATAGGGAAGTCGTGACGTCAGTGTTTGGGTGTTCCTTGCAACGTCATGGGGAGTCTTGTGACGTCAGTGTTTGGGGTGGTCCTTGTGACGTCATGGGAGTCTTGTGACGTCAGTGTTCGGGGGTCCTTGTGTTACGTGGAGTCTTGTGACTTAAGTGTTTGGGGGGGGGGGGGGGTCTATGTGACGTCATGGGGCGTCTTGTGAAGTCAGTGTTGGGGTGGTCCTTTGACGTCATGAAGAGTCTTGTGACGTCAGTATTTGGGGGGGGGGGTCCTCGTGGTGTCATGAGGAGTCTTGTGACGTCAGTGTTGGGGGTCCTTGTGACGTCATGGGGAAGTCTTGTGACGTCAGTGTTTGGAAGGTCCTTGTGACGTCAGTGGGTTTTTTTGTGGTCTTTTTTTTTGGGGGGGGGGGGGGGGGCGGGGGGGGGGGTTCGTGGGGGGGGCGTCCTTGTAACGCCATGGAGAGCCTTGTGACACTGGTGTTTGAGGAGAGAGGGGGGGGGGGCGGGGGGTGTTGGGGTGTCCTGTCCTTGTGACATCAGGGCCAGGAGAGGGGGTGCTGTCGTCGTGTCAGTGTTTGGGGGATGAGGGGCGAGGGGGCCTTGTGATGCGCTGGGCGAATCCTGAAACGTCTGTGTTTGTCGGGTGGGGTCCTTATGACGTCAGGGCCGGGAGAAAGAGGGTGCTGTCGTGTCAGTGTTTGAATGGAGGAGGAAGGGGGGGAGGGGGGGGAAGGGTAGTGGAGGAAGAAGGGAGCCTTGTGCGATGTTTGGGAGATTCTTGCGACAGTCAGGGCCGAGAGAGAGAGGGCGCTGTCGTCGTGTTGGTATTTGAAGGGAGGGGAAAGGAGGGAAGGGAAGGGGATGGGAGGAGAGGGAAGGAGACGGGTGGGACCCCTCTTGTGTGACGTGCTTTATGGGCGCCGGAGACTTCTGGTGACCGTGACCGTCAGTGCTTGGGCTCCTTGTGGCGGCAGACCAGGACGGGCACGTGCGAGTGGTGCAGGATGTAGTCGGACACGGAGCCCAGCAGGGTCCGGCGGAACTTGGACAGCCCGCGGGAGCCCGTGACGATGAAGGCGGCGCCCACCATGTCGGCGTAGCGCACGATGCCGTGCCCTGGGTTCCGGTCCTCCAGGGCCACGAACTCCCCGGTCATCTGTGGTGGGGAGGGACACGTTGACGGTTAGAGTGCGGTGTGATATGATATATGATATGATAACAATAATAATGGACGTTTATAATTATAGCGCGTTTCTCCAGAAATACAGCTCGAAGCGCTTTACATTTCGTTCCTTACTCCCCGTCTCCCCTGTCAATACTCCTCTCCACCCGCACCCCCCCCCCCCCTCTACCCCCCGCCCCACACACGGAAGCACGTGCCAGAAAATACTCACGCAACTGAACATTTGGAAACCACCCACCCACCCATGCACAGGCACGCACACTCACACACACACACACGAACGCACAGACACTCACCAGCACCCTGCCACACACACACACACACACACAAATGCATAGACATTCACCAGCACCCCGCCACACACACACACACACACACACACAAACACACACACACACACACAAACGCATAGACATTCACCAACACCCCGCCACACACACACACACACGAACGTACAGACACTCACCAGCACCCCGCCACACACACACGAACGCACAGATACTCACCAACACCCCACCACACACACACGAACGTACAGACACTCACCAGCACCCCGCCACACACACACGAACGTACAGACACTCACCAGCACCCCGCCACACACACACGAACGTACAGACACTCACCAGCACCCCGCCACACACACACGAACGTACAGACACTCACCAGCACCCCGCCACACACACACGAACGTACAGACACTCACCAGCACCCCGCCACACACACACGAACGTACAGACATTCACCAGCACCCCGCCACACACACACGAACGCACAGACACTCACCAACACCCCACCACACACACACGGCAAACAGCCT
>NC_134883.1:46014400-46021900 GCF_041734735.1 Babylonia areolata
AGTCAGGTACCCGTCCATACCTGACTGGAGTGAAGAAAATCGGAGGAAAGTGCCTTTCCCAAGGAAAACATACCAGGCCGAAACGCTTCCTCGAACCTTGATCACTGGTGAACACTGGATGACGATTCCAACAATTAAACGATCTGTCACAGCACTTCCAATATAGATACTGATGACGTGAAATCTGTGCACACCCACTTCCACAGTCATCGGCCCCATCCACATGTAATGTGCGGCTTCTGTTCAAACGTGTGTGTGTGTGTGTGTGTGTGTGTGTGTGTGTGTGTGTGTGTGTGTGTGCAGTCCATGTATGTGTGAGCATGCACAAGTTTTTATATCGATATGCACTTGTATGTATCAAGTACATATCCTACTTTCTACTGTATCTGTGTATGATTTTTCGATTATGTTCGTACCTTGTTATGCACTCCCCCCCCCCCCCCCCCCCCCCCCCCCCCCACACACACACACACACCCAATAATTCGTGTGATCCTGGTACACTTGGTAATAAAGACAATTTCTATTCTATATGGGCTGAACAAAACCATAGCAGCCTTTTGTTTTTTCTAAGGAAACAGAAGACGTAAGTTTCCTTAAAGCAGAAGATACTTTTTTTCAGTCTCTTTACGAAAACTAGAAATTAATCAAACGAGTGAAGTAATTGCTAATACCAAAAACAAATATGACAGCCTGTCCCACCCTATACTTTCCTGTACCAGTATTCCGGACAAAAATGGCGAGAGACCACTGAAATGTCCAAGTACGTTAAATCATTTTGAATCTGAATCAACAAAACTTGTACTTATGAATCATCCTGAATCAGAGTTGTTGTTTTTTCTGCCAACAAAGATGACAGTTCACTAATAATAACGCCATTTTTAATTGAATACTTGAAAGATTAAGGCTGTCTTTGATACAAAATAAGGATGACAACGTCCACGTTAACGCTGAAACTGAGGCGACCATGCCTTTAACCTAACAGAAAGGTGACCGTATCTTTAAATAGGAGGAAGCTGTTGCTTTTCTGGTCTCATGGCGAGATAAAAAAAAAAAAAAACAAACCCTGACATGCCGTATAACTCTGTTCGTGCCTTTAAGGGAAGGGACATAACTCATGTCGCAAGGGGACCCTTGTTTCCCCCCCTTCCCTTATCACTCTCCCTGTCGCCCAGCCAACCACAGACACAGGAGCGGTGTCCCTTGCCGGTTGTGACGTCTTCAAATGACTCCCCAAGCACCGTTATAACTCCACTGGAGTCGATCCAGAAACACTCCCCTTGGAAATATTTTAGGGCAGGCTTTTTTTTTTTTTTTCTTTTTCTTTTTTTTTTTTAAACTCTACCCGATGCCCTATATTAACCCAACCCAACCCCTTTTTCCATTGGTATAATTCTCTTTTCCGGTTATGTGTGTGTATGTGCGCGCGCGCGCGTGTGTGTGTGTGTGTGTGTGTGTGTACGTGTGTTCGCGCGCGCGCGTGTGCGCGCGCGTGTGTGTGTGTGTGTGCGTGTTTAATAATCAAGATATACCTTGGAAGGGGTAATTTTGGGGCAGAACAAACATCATTACATCCCATGTCCCTAAAACAAGTCTCCAAGGGAATCATTTCGGAGCCAGTGGTACTGCCTCACAGTCAGTGACTCGCTATCGATTTATTTTGCCATGGGTGGCCCTAAAATATTCGCGTGTACGTGTGGAGTCAGTCTAGTATTGCCCCTGAGCGACTGCTGGCAATCGACAAGTTACCATTCCACATTTTACTCATAATGGAGTGCTTTCGGGACCAGTGGTGGGTTGCATAGGGCTAACTTAGCAGCACTAAGTTTGCTTATCGTTAAGAATCTTTCAAACTCCACGGTAAATTGGATTTGATACACTTTGGGAATGTTCTTACCTCTGAGCAAACTTAGCGCTCCAAAGATCGCCTCGTGCAACCCGGGCTAGGACCACAGTGTGTTGTAAACTGGGTCAAATAAATTCAATCTTTCTTCTTCTATTTCTTAACCAATAATAACTTGCGTTTTCTAAGTGATCTGATGAAATTCTAATCCTGAGAACGTGGAGTAATTTCAGGTCAAGGGTTGGAAGTCTTTTAACGGGCTAACTAACTCCCTACGTTGAGTGATTTCGGGCCTTCTTCAGCTAGAACGACTCCATGGAGTTAACTTTGGGGTAGTGGGCATTCTGGGAGCATAATGCCGGCTGGCCACACAGGGCAGAGCACGCCCAGCACTCTGAGGACATTCCTTTCCTTTACCTCCTTTCCCACTGTGCTGAGTGTTGAATCGTGCTCTCGAGTCAATGTTCGTTTTCGATCGCTGCACGTGCTGAGCAAAGTCAGATGCTGAAAGTTGAGGACGTGAATCTGCTCTAAAAATATATTGTAAAGACCACAGTGTTTCCACTTTTGCACTGTTGAACGTGTTAAAAATGAGAGTCGAAAAGACAGACATAGACAGAGACAGACAGACAGAGAAAGAGAAACAGAGACACAGAGAGAGAAAAAACAACAACAACAAAACGATGTTTTATTCAAGAAAGGCCATGGCCCCATTTGAAGAGGGTACACATAAATAAGAAAAAAAAATTAGATACAATAACGCTGCGCATAAGTATGATACATGTTATTCGTGAATATTGTATATTATTTGAAAATATCGTAGTATCAACTCATAATGCTCCATATAGAGACAGAGACAGAGAGACACAGAGAGACAGACAGACAGACAGAGAAAGAAAGAGAGAGAGAGAGAGGAAACGAAACGAAACGTTTTATTCAAGAAAGGCCATGTCCCCATTTCAAGGGGGTACACATAAATAAGAAACATTTTAGATACAATGATGCTGCACATAAGTATTATACATGTAATTCGTGAATACTGTATACTTGAAAATATCGTAGTATCAACTCATAATGCTCCACAGAGAGAGACAGAGACAGAGAGAGAGAGAGAGATTCAGATTCAGATTCAGATGTTTTATTCATAAAGGCCATGGCCCCTTTGAAGGGGTTAAACACGTATGCAGATACAAAACTCGCACTCTGATCAAAAGGAATGGCTATGATAAATATACACCACGCAAAGAGAGTGCGATTTAGAGAGAGAGACAGAGAGAGAGAGACAGAGACAGAGAGACAGAGACACACACACACACAGACAGAGAGACAGACACAGAGAGAGAGAGAAACAGAGAGGGAGAGTGGTGGAGAGAGAGAAAGAGAGAGAGAGAGAGAGGGAGACAAAGAGATACAAAGAGAGAGATAGAGAGACACAGCGAGAGAGACAGACAGACAGACAGAGAGGGAGAGACAGACAGACAGAAACAGAGACAGACAGACAGACAGACAGAAACAGAGAGGGAGAGAGAGAGAGTATCATACGTACAGTTTTCATTGGGACTCAGGATGAACTCCGGCGTGTTGACCACAACGACGCGGTTCTCCGGTTTGTGGAAATGGTTGGAGTAGACTGAAACACACAGCAGGCACATCGTTACCCTGGGTCACACCCTCCACCCCCCTCTTCCACCCCATCCTCCCCCCCACCTCCCACCCCGCCCCCTCCCCCTGTATACACGCTGCATAACAGTCAATCGTGTCCGACACTATGACCATCAGAACAGCTGAGGAACAGAAGCAACTGCAGTCCCGACTATCTGGGCTAGAACTTGATTATTATGGTGAGAGAGTGTTATTTGCCCAAGTTACATTCCACACCCACTCTCTCGGCCAAGAGAGTTTCAGGACAGCCGGCGTTGGGGATGGTTCCCAAAGGCCAAGAGAGTTTCAGGACAGTCGGCGTTGGGGATGGTTCCCAAAGGCCAAGAGAGTTTCAGGACAGTCGGCATTGGGGATGGTTCCCAAAGGCCAAGAGAGTTTCAGGACAGTCGGCGTTGGGGATGGTTCCCGAAGGCCAAGAGAGTTTCAGGACAGTCGGCGTTGGGGATGGTTCCCAAAGGCCAAGAGAGTTTCAGGACAGTCGGCGTTGGGGATGGTTCCCAAAGGCCAAGAGAGTTTCAGGACAGTTGGCGTTGGGGATGGTTCCCAAAGGCCAAGAGAGTTTCAGGACAGTCGGCGTTGGGGATGGTTCCCAAAGGCCAAGAGAGTTTCAGGACAGTCGGCGTTGGGGATGGTTCCCAAAGGCCAAGAGAGTTTCAGGACAGTCGGCGCTGTTCCCGAAGGCCAAGAGAGTGTCAGGACAGTCGGCGTTGGGGATGGTTCCAAGAGGCCAAGAGAGTCCCCGTGGCTGCAGCACTAAAAGCCAGTGCAATCTTGCCTCCTAGTTTGAGAGTTACGGTCCTTCACAAAAGACTAAGCTTTAATTAAATAATTTCCCATTGCAATGGAGAAACTATTGATTGGTACACACACGCCCTAAGTTATGGCATTGTATGACGTTTTTGTCACTGTGCATTTCTCTCTGTGAAAATCAGGCTTCTCTCCACGAGGAAAGTGAGCCACCACACAGTATATTTCAAAGAAAACTGTCTTCGTGAAATGATCCAGTTATTACTTTTACACACACAAAAATCCAGTGTTTTCCTATGTTATAGACATGTATAGCACATATGAACAAAAGCAAAAGCAACCAGTTTCTTCACACCTGGATCATCTTTCATGAGTAACTGAGTTGGAGTAACTCGTTACACATTAAATGGGGAAAAAATAATAACATGACACACGCCCCCACCTTCCTCCCCACCCCATCTCTTTCTCTCCATACGCCTTCCTCACTTCCTTCCGTTTCTCTATTTTCTAGCCAAAGCAACCACTTTCTTCTGACTTTAGTTCATTTCTGATGAGTACTGAAGCTGAAAATGTATCCGATTGTTGTTTTTTTCCCCCCTTCTGTTCCATTTCATCAGTTTTGCACCGTTTTGTTCTGATTTGTACCTACAATGTCACCAGAGCTTTTCAGCTAGTGACATTAAACATTTCAGTGTTCAGTTTTCAGTGTTCTCTGTCTCTGTCTCTCTCTTTGCCTGCTAATGTCTGCCACTGTGCGTGTGTGTGGATGTGTTTTTGTAGGTGTGTGAGCGCGCGCACGCGATCGCGATACGATTACGAGTAATGCAATGTAAGCATTTTTTTTTTTTTAATAATTCCATGTGGACCTTACAATGTGACAAAAATCTGAATGAATGGACATTACTGCCAATAAGTACAAACTTTTCCGCAGTTCCAAAAGTAACAGTGTCGTTTTGAATCTGTATAGTTATCAGACAGCTTCCTTGTCTTATCCTTAGAAATTGATTTTCTTTTCTTTTCTTTTCCTTATATATATATATATATATATATATATATATATATATATATATATATATATATATAAACGCCTGCATCTTCTCTTTAGTGAACCAAAGAGAGTAATCCTTGTTCTTAAATTGTTGCGCGAAGGCGTCTTCAAACTCGTATTGGCTACGCCAATCCACGCTAACAACTGTGAGAAAGCAATACTCCGAGTGAAAGTCTTGTCAATCAGCTGATTTCGTATTCAGAAAAATGTGTGATGAATTCCCAAAAAAGAGTAGGATATCACAATCATTTTCATTTTTACTACTTATTTAAACAATTGCTTCTTGTCGTTCGTGGTGAAGGGTCATACTATGATATGACAGATGCTGATCTCAGATCTACTGCCGATTCGAGCTCATCATCATGAGACTGAAAGTCTGTCAGCTGTCTCTGTCATCTCTTGCGCACTGCGTGCACACTACCGGTAATGCGCAAATTACTGCTATTGAGCATGATACACACACACACACACACACACACACACACACACACACACACACACACAGTGGCAGACATTAACAGGCACAAAGAGAAGGAGAGAGGGAGACCGACAGACAGACAGACAGGCCGCTTGTCAAACACTACAACAAGAAGAGTATTACCAGTATGGTTTGACTGTTATGTTTCAATCTCTCTCCCTTCAGTGCTTTGTGGCCTACTAGGCTGGGTGGGTCGTGGCGGATGATTAGACAGACAGATTACACACAGCCCACTCATTGCATTGCCCCCCCCCCCACCCCCCCCCCCCGTCCACCTCCCCACCACCACCCACCCCTACCCACCCATCACCCCAAGCACTCGCATTACCATACCCCACCACTACCCACACCCAACCCCCTCACATCGCCCGACCCCACCATACCCCACCCCACCCACCCCCGCCAATTACATGTGGAGTGATGGCCTAGGGGTAACGCGTCCGCCTAGGAAGCGAAAGAATTTGAGCGCGCTGGTTCGAATCACGGCTCAGCCGCCGATATTTTCTCCCCCTCCACTAGACCTTGAGTGGTGGTCTGGACGCTAGTCATTCGGATGAGACGATAAACCGAGGTCCCGTGTGCAGCATGCACTTAGCGCACGTAAAAGAACCCACGGCAACAAAGGGGTTGTTCCTGGCAAAATTTTGTAGGAAAATCCACTTCGATAGGAAAAACAAATAAAAGTGCACGCAGGAAAAAATACAAAAAAAATGGGTGGCGCTGTAGTATAGCGACGCGCTCTCCCTGGGGAGAGCAGCCCGAATTTCACACAGAGAAATCTGTTGTGATAAAAAGAAATACAAATACAAATACAATTACATTCACACACAGTTCCATCGCGTGCACCACCCTTCGCGCCAAGCACTGTGTCAACTTCAGATTCAAGGATGCGTCAAAGCGTGCGGACACGTATCCATGTACGCTACACCACCCAAGCCTAGATTTTTCATCTAACACAACTCCGAAAACGGAGTATGGCTGCCTATATGGCGGGGATAAAAACGATCATATACACGTAAAAGCCCACAAGTGTATATACGAGTGAACAGAGAGTTGCAGCCAACAAACGAAGAAGATTGTATTTATAAATAAAATTTTTTTTTAAAGTAGCAGATGCCTGACCTATGCATGAACTTAAGCGCCGCTGTGTCAGAGTTTTGATAGCCTACCACAAGTATCATGTGTTTTTAAAACATTAACCTGAAGTGAAATAAGATAAACAGACAAAAAATACACAGTTACGTAAACACATAAAAACATGAAACGTAAGATTATCGTCTAATATCACTAACAGTGAAAAGACGATAAACTAAAGAACGAACAAGGTAAGATTACAGAATACAAATGAAAGACATGTGGAAGGCAGGGTTGCTGACATAGCGACACTTCCTGTTATCATTATTTTATTGTAGCTTAAGGCCCAGCCGACCACAGGGGGCTATATCGATCATGTGGAACCTGAAAAATTAAATGAAAGATGGAAAGAAAATGAAGATGATGACGTGAATGGCGGCGGCGGGGGAGGGGGGGGGCGTGGGCGTGAAGGTAAAAGGAGTACAATGATGATTCACATACTAATGATACTGACCATGATTAGATGCTGGTAACGATGCTGATGTTGATGATGCTAATGCTGAATATGACGTGGTGAAGATGAAAGTTACAATGTTGATTCACATACCAACGATACTGACCATGATTACATGCTGCTGCTGCTGCTGCTG
>NC_134883.1:46031900-46056900 GCF_041734735.1 Babylonia areolata
ATGATGAGAGAGAGAGAGAGCCTGAGAGAGGGAGAGAGAGAGAGAGAACTCGGAACTAAACATGTTTCTTATTCAAGGATCAAGACTTTAGGCATGGGCTTTTTTTTTTCTTTTTTCTTTTTTTTTGTTGTTGTCCAATCTGTCCTTGAGAGAGAAAGAGAGAGAGAACTCGGAATTTAAAATGTTTCTTATTCAAGGATTAAGATTTTAGGTATGGCCTATTTTTTTACAATCTGTCCTTGAGAAACACGCAGACAGACAGACAGAGAGAGAGAGAAAGAGAGACACAGAGAGAGAGAGAGAGAGAGAGAGAGAGAGAGAGATTCACATACAACTGTTGATGTTTGGGCCTCCACACACAGGTGCAAGTTAACAAATCGCTTATAAAGAAATTAAAAGAAAGAAAATCATGAACCATCAGTGACATATTCACTACGTTTCGATGCTACGTCTCTTGTAACGCTTTTGGCTTCGTTAAAAAAACTGCCGTTTGCACAACATAATCACTATCTGGTAAATATTTGTCCCTGATCTGTCAATAACCCTAAAGTGCAAGTTATCTTCAATTTTGTTGCTAAAAATGGTATTTCATATACAAAGAGTAATAACGAAACGCTCATTTATGTTCAAAACGTCAATGATAAGTCTGAGAGAGGGGAGGGAGGGAAGGAGAGAGAGAAAGAGAGGCAAACACAAAGAGACAGAGAGACAGAGAATGAAAGAGAGGGGAATCACTGCAGTAGAGAGGCACCACAGACAGACATAATTCTCGACCTCTACTACGGCTTCGCACGAGTAATGATAGTGTAAAAGGATTCACAACTTTACATCAACAGGGCAAAATGGTTCCTGCCATGGCACCGTAACTAGTTTGAGGAAATATCGGTTTGTCATAACGCCGGGAGGGACGGTTAGACAGAAAATAAATTGTTTGTGAGACCCAAAGGGAATGTGAGAAAGGGCGGAAAAAATGGGGGTTTTATATGCCAGTGGGAGGTGGGGGGGGGGACAGAGGGAGGGGTGGGGGCGCTGGAAAGGAATAACTTGAAGCGGTTTATGATACGCTGGTAAACAAGCTATTAGCGAGAAAGAGGCTGGTTTGTGATATACCGGAAGGGATTGCAAGAAAGAAAAGACTTGTTGTGACCTTTTTTTTCCTTTTACCTTTTTTTCACTTTTTTTCCACATGTTTTCGAGATTCTTTATTAAAAATCGGTATTTCTTCTCTGAAGATGGAACAAAAGAAAAAGAATAGAAAACAAGCACATCCCAGCACAAGGCAGATCTCTAGATCTGCACGAACCAGTCTACAACGGGCTGAAAGAAACGATCAATTCAGTTTTTCTATGTTCATTTCAGTTAATTCAGTGTCCGCTTTAGAATATTCATATGCAGTAAACATGTCGATGGTGTAGTTAGAATCACTGTATGTGTTCTGTCCAGAATTTGTATTTGTTTCCTTTTAATTGGATTTTTCTTTCTTTCTTTCTTTTTCTTCTTCTTCTCCTTCTTCTTCTTCTTTCTCAAGGCCTGACTAAGCGCGTTGGGTTACGCTGCTGGTCAGGCATCTGCTTGGCAGATGTGGTGTAGAGTATATGGATTTGACCGAATGCAGTGACGCCTCCTTGAGCTACTGATACTGATATTGTAATTTAAAAAAAAGCGAGGGCATGAGTCTACAACCTACCTTCTAGCAACTCAGTGGGAAGCGGTTTATAGAATTTTCAGATTTCGGAACGAATCTCAACGAAATAAACCGTTAATGATCCAGAAATACAGCTTAATTCGGGAGACTTACATCCTATTTGCATATGACTATGAAGATATTTTTCAATGCTATGTTTAAGCCAAATCTGGTATTTCAAGACAAAGTATTTCCAGTGAAAATGGCAATGTTTAGGTTTACCACACACACACACACACACACACACACACACACACACACACACACAACCGGACACTGGGTTATAGACACTTTGTTTACACAAGTGTGTCAAAAATAAAACATACCCACTGTGTTTTTCACATGCAAACGAATTTAAAAAGAAAGGGGAAATAGGGTCATCTGAGAGAGAAAAAAAAGAATTAGGTAAAGCACAGATAATAGAAAATGGCTGTCATGTACAGGATGCAATATTCAGGATGTACCCGATGATATGGTTTTCATTGTTTCCTTCTTTTAGTTGTTCTCCATGTCAAATAATGGTTGGCAGTATTCTGATTCTGGCTGTGACATTCTGGGTTCCATCGAAAGTGTAATTTTGCAGCTGTTGCTCTCTGTCTGTCTGTCTCTCTGCGTGTATATATATATATATATATATATATATATATATATATATATATATATATATATATATAAGTATATATATATATATATCTGTGTGTGTGTGTGCGTGTGTGTGTAGTGCTGTGCAATGGAGTGCAGTGGAGTGGGCCCTTGTGGACCTGGCGCCGACTCTTGACTGGTGTCAGACTGAAGCGGTGGTGTTTGGTTTACCTGGTGGCTCACACACATGGCTGTTGTGCCCTTACCTTACCTGCCCCCCCCCCCTCCCAACCTGCTGCTGCTTCGGATATATATACACACACTTGCATTCTCTGTGTAACAGTCGCAAACTACCCCCCCCCCCCCACCCCCTCTCCCCGAGCCCCTCTGCCCCCACCGTGTTAACGTTCCCTGTGTTACAGCCTCAAACTACTTACTTACCCACCCACCTCCACCTCCTCCACCCTGCTAATGTGATCCCGTGGTCATTTGTGGCTTGTCATTATCGACCCCCAACACACGCACAAATACCCACTGCCTTGGCCTGAGTTAGAAAGTATCCTCATTAAAAGGGTCTAATCAAGCTAATGAAAAGGGAAGATCCCCAGAAAACGGAGTATGGCTGCCCTAACTACATGGCCGCGGGGGTAAATTCGGTTCATACACATACCTAAAAGCCCACTCGTGTACATACGCGTGAACTGAACGTGGGAGTTGCAGCCCACGAACGAAGAAGTAGAAAAAGAGGGAAGGGAGTATTTGTGGACTTAGCCCTCACTGACCCCCATGCCCTTCTCCATTCCAACACAACTGAAGCCAGTGTGGGAGAATTCTACTTTTATAGCCTGTATTGATTTTGACAAAGTTATCGCAGGGGGGGTCATTTTGAACCAGCCTAAAATTACCCCCAATATCTGATCTGAGGGAGGGGGTGGGGGAGGATCCAACTAGGGGCGGCCATTTCTGACTTGCTGAAATTTACTCATTCCAGGCTAGTCTACATAGACCCCTGGGTAAATCTGGTCTAGCGAGATTTTATTCCGGGGGTAGAAAACATCGGGGGTCAGTAGGAACTAACTGCTACACCTGAACATCAACTAAACTCCCTTCCCTGATCGTGAATGGGCCCACGTTAATTTTTATGCTCTAACGACAATATGTGTGAGTAACTACATAAGGCAGTATTGATGTGTGTGTGTGTGTGTGTGTGTGTGTGTGTGTGTGTGTGTGTGTGTGTGTGTAAGCGCGCACGTGCGCGTGTATATGAAGTGGGCCCTTAAAGCAGTGTTTACCAGGTGGCTCACCACATGTCTTCCTGTTCACTTACCTGACTCCACCTGCTTATTCCTTACACAAACCTGCATCCCCCCCCCCCCCCACAACAATAACCTACCTGCCTATCCTCATTGTAAACGTGTCAAACAAGAAATAAACCAGAGACAGACATGACAGATCATAGCGGAAGAGACATGCAGAGAGAGGGAGAGACGTTTGTAAATACTGTATAAGTGGATACATAATTATTTTGTTTTCTACTTCTATGACTTCATGTGCTCTTGTGTGGTATAATACACTATTGATATCATATATGTACTGTTTCGTGTGAGGCGCTTAGAGCCCATCTATGGGGAGTTTGCGCCACATAAGTACACTCTTATTATTATTATTATTATTACAGTTATAATAATAATTTTTTTTATTATTATTACTGTCATTATATTTATGGCAAACAGACAGACAGAGAGGAAGATAATCATACTTATGGGAGACAGTCAGACACACATGACTGAGAAAGAGGAGGAAAGATATCAGATAGAAGGAAAGACAGACAGACAGACAGAAACGACTGAGGAACAGACAGACAGACAAACTGAGACAGGCAGGATGACAATAACTACAACAGTGTGGAGTGATGGCCTAGAGGTAACGCGTCCGCCTAGGAAGCGAGAAAATCTGAGCGCGCTGTTTCGAACCACGGCTCGGCCGCCGATATTTTCTCCCCCTCCACTAGACCTTGACTGGTGGTCTGGACGCTAGTCATTCGGATGAGACGATAAACCGAGGTACCGTGTGCAGCATGCACTTAGCGCACGTAAAAGAACCCACGGCAACAAGAGGGTTGTTCCTGGCAAAATTCTATAGAAAAATCCACTTCGATAGGGAAAACAAATGAAACTGCACGCAGGAAAAAATACAAAAAAAATGGGTTCCGCTGTGTTATAGCGACGCGCTCTCCCTGGGGAGAGCAGCCCGAATTTCAAACAGAGAAATCTGTTCTGATAAAAAGAAATACAAATACAAACAGAGAAGGGACAATAGAAAAGAAAAAATCGGGGACGGGGGGGAGGGAGGAGAGGACTGAGGGAGAGGAAATCGAAATCGAAATCGCAACTTTTTTTTTTTTTTTTTTTTTATTGAGGGAAAAGGAATAGGCACTTATCGGCCTGTTTTCATCCTACCCTCGAAAAGAAAACGTATAAACTAATCTAGGAAATACAAGACGACTTGAAAAAAACGTAGGACAAAAAAAAAAACAACCATACACATCGCATGGCAACAACAACAAGAGCAAATAAATGGCATGGAAAATACACATTGGAAGAAAACAGGAGGTTCTTCGAGTTCGGGACCCTTTGACAAGACCTCCCTTGCCATTCACCGTTCCAGATTGGGGTTTAAGGGTTTAAGCACGTGAGTACCTTCTTCAGCCTCATGACCAGTGACGTCCATTAAACTCCAATAAGCGTTGACGTCCCAAATGAGCGGCTAATGTCCCAACTGAGCGCTACATGCCGCGCCCGGAATGAGCGGTTCTAAAGAAGTATTAATGCCCGCCTTTTTTATTTTTTTTTCTCCTGCCGCATGCTGACAAAGCACGTCTGCACGCAAGGCAATCTCTCTCTCTCTCTCTCTCTCTCTCCCCCCCCCCCCCTTGTCGTTCTCTCTCTCTCTTTCTCACCCATTCACTCTGTCTCTGTCTGTCTGCCCATCTCTGTCTCTCTCCTTGTCGTTCTCTCTCTCTCTCTCTCTCTCACTCATTCACTCTGTCCCTGTCTGCCTATCTCTCTCTCTCTCGTCGTTCTTTCTCTCACATTCACTCACTCATTCACTCTCTGCAATTCTGTTTGCCTATCTCTCTCTCTCTCCCGCCCCCCCCCCCCCCCCCTTACCCCCTTTACCCACCAGGCGTCCGGACGCGACCAAGGGCTGGATGTATAAAACTGGGGGGTTTTTTGTTTGTTTTTTTGTGTGTTTTTTGGTAAAGCATGTACCTTGCTTATCTGTTACCCTCGTCAATAAATAACTCTCTCTCTCTCTCTCTCTCTCTCTCTCTCCACTACACTCCACACCATTCGCTCTCTCTCATGCGACATTGTTTACTGATGATTCCTCTCCAGTTACAGACGGAGTGAAATTATGAATGCCAAAAAGCCTAACTGAATTTTTCAACTGGTGCTCAGGCAGTAGCCCAGAAAATTACAAGCATTAATTCTTTTTTTTATGTCGTTTAAGAATCAAGCTATTGTTCTGCTGTTGTTTGTTTCCTTGTTGTCGTTTTTTTCTTTTTTAAATACATTTTGCTTGGTTTTTAACAACTGTTTCACTTGAATCATTTATCTTTCTCTCTCTCTCTGTGTGTGTGTGTGTGTGTGTGTGTGTGTGTGTGTGTGTGTGTGTGCGTGCGTGCGTGTGTGTTTATGTTGTTGTTGTTGGTGGTGGTGGTGGTGGTGGTGGTGCTGCTGCTGCTGCTGCTGCTGCTGTTGCTGCTCTTGTTATTGTTGTTGTCGTTGTTCATCGATTTTACGTCTGTTCACTATGAGTGATATCAGAGAAGGAAAAAAAGAATATTGTACTCGAATGCAGTATATCTATTTCTGTATAACGTTATTGTGAACGCCATGAGATCCCTGCCTGGGAAGTGTAGGCGTCAATCTCAACCATTAAATAAACACTGTGACGAAGTGGGTTTTTTTTTGCCATTTTGAAAACGAACCGAAGACGTTTTTGAGTGCTTGGACAATTTAGATGCATTTGGAGTATCAATGAACACGTGTTAAAAAGATAGCGAGTGGTTATTTGAATACGTGTTAAAAAGACAACGAGTGGTTATCTAAATAAATACGCGTTAAAAGAATATGAGTGGTTATATAAATAAACACTTTAGACTTTTTTTTTTCATGCAACTTGATCAACATGATATTTCTTTGGAGATGTTTCTAAAACCACTGATATTTCTATAAACTGTTAGACCAATCAAAACTCTGGGTAAATCTGGATACAAACAACTTGCAAAAGTAGTCTCATTTTTTTTCCTTCCGAGGAGAGAAGCAAATTTCAAGACAGTTTAAATAACATCGCAATCAACTGTCACATTTGCGTGACAGTATGATGATACCCAGGTGTGTTCAGCAGCAATCTGTTCATCACCACTGGCTCATCTCATGATTTTGATCTTCATGTGCACAGTCAGTATGTAAACATCAAATGTAATTTTTCTTTTCTTTTTTTTTTTCTTTTTTTTTTTAAGAATGTTTGACGTAGGGTTCGGTGTCATTCTGTGAAATATGTATAATTAACTGGAAGCGAAAATGAGAAGAAAATGGTGTTTTTTTTAATTTCTTGTGCTGCTTTTTATTCATAAGTTCACTCCGTCTGCAATAAGAGAGGAATCATCAGTAAAATAATGTCGCATGAGAGAGAGAGAATGGTGGGGAGTGTAGTGGGGAGTGTAGTGGAGAGAGAGAGAGAGAGAGGGGGGGGGGGTAGACCTTTCTTTTCGGAGAGTAGGAGAATGGGAAGGGGGGCCGGGTTGGGGTGGGTGGCAAATGAGGTTGGAGAGTGTAGATTGCACTTTTCATAATTTTTAGCAGAATGACGTTAGACTGTTGTGCAATCGAAAAGCTTGCACATCATAAACGGTAAAGACAAAGGAGCGAATGTATAAACGTAAGCCAGATATTGACAGACACAGGTTTTTCAACAAAGGTCCTATCAGACAATCTAACAATAACACTACAAAAATAAATTATGCTTTGCACAGCAAAACATCTTTAAATGTTGAAATCTGTTTTTAACAGTTTCGGGAGGTTAAGAAGTGGTCCAATATGTTCTTAATTAAGCGAAATGTCATCAACAATCAAGTGTTCAGTCAATGCATATCTAGTTCTTCTCTTGCGATGTTTTGCAAGACACTTTTGGCGACAGACTGAACGCAAACGTTTACATAATCCACAATTTATGTCACTGGTTCAGAGTGAAATGGGCCGTTGACATTTTTTTTTTTTTACAACGCGCAATGTTTCTTCACGATGTAACAGTATCTAACAGTAGTCAGGAATGCTTCCTTTCTTTCTAAAATTATGATTTACCAGTGTATCCCTTTTAAATATCATATGTACGTAAATATAGCTTCAATCATATTAGCAATCTTAAATCATATCAATCTACGCCAAGCAAAACAATAACTGATAGCAAAAAGTTTTCTTCTTCTTTCTTCTTCGTTTTTTTTTCGTTTTCTATAGTTCAAACCACACACGAAAAACAGAGAGAGAGAGAGAGAAAACACACACACACACACACACACACACACACACACACACACACCACACACACACACACACACAATGGGGAAGGGGGAGGGAGAGAGAGCAGAAGTTCAAGAAGCTCTTCAGTCAATATGCTGACAGGCAGAACGGAAGAGCTGTGTTTTTAATTCATACATCATCAATGCATGCTTTTGTACACAAACACACACACACACACACACACACACACACACATATATATATATATATATATATATATATATATATATCACAGAAAAAAAGCAAAAAGAAGTTGAACTCGAACTGTAATGGTTTCTTGAAGGTAAAAGGAAACGCTGAAAGCTTCTTTTCTACATGTCCTCTCTCTCTCTGTCTGCCTTTCTCTCTCTCTCTCTCTCACACACACACACACACACACACACACACACACTCAGAGAGAGAGAGAGAGAGAGAGAGAGAACCACAGAACAATAAGATGAAAGAAAGGGCGAGGAGAAGAAAAATGAGAAAAGGGGGGAAGGCATAAAATAATTAAATTATAACAAAACGGACCACAATCCGATTTGTCGTTTGCAGAAGCTGCAGTGATGAAGAGGGGCTAAAAAATTAAAAATAAAAGCAAAAAAAAACAACAACAAAAACAAACAAACAAACAAAAAAAACATCTCCCAAACTCTGCACACGCTTCTTAATTTGTCACCCTCGTTCTGTCCAAAGGAGGAGAAGAAAAAGAAAAAACAAACTTGGTGAAAATATCATATCTTAAAGAGTAAAAAAACAGCAACAAACAAACAAAAGAAAAAGCTAGCGAACATTGAAAGGGTAAGAAAAAGGATAAGGGAAAAACCTGATGAATGAAATATTCATTTAAAATGAAAAAAGAAAGATCACAACCCATTCAAAATGAAAAAAAAGGTCACAACCCATTTTTTTTTCCGGAAGCGGTAATATATATATATATATATATATATATATATATATATATATATATATATTCGCCCCCCCCCCTCCCTCCAGTGACATCAATGAATTTCATTTTTAAGTAACTGGAAAACATTTAATTCAACATTACTTCATTTGTGTAACGTTCACCAGCCGTCAACAATAACCAGACGAAAATAATGTACCACTTGGCTGAACACGATTACAAGCTGTTAACTTCTTGTCACTCTGCTGTTTATGTGTACATGTATAATGGGTTTTTTCCGATTAAAGATTTGTTTGCCACCCCATCTCCCACGTTAATGTTCCACTTGGTTGAACACGATAATCATAAGCCGTTGAGTTTTTGTGTGCTCTGCTGTTTATGTGTACATGTACAATGCTTTTCTTCCGATTAAAGAATTGCTTACCACCACCCCATCTCCCACGATAATGTACAACTTGGATGAACACGATAATTATAAGCTGTTAATTTGTTGCTGCTCTGCTGTTTATGTGTACATGTACAATGCTTTTCTTCCGATTAAAGATTTAACTTGCCACGCCATATCCCATACTCAACACAGTGTTCTAAGCTTGCCGCCGTGAATCTGTTCAGCAATGGCCGCCACACTGACACAAGAGCAGAAAGCCAAGCCAGCAAATCGCAATCAATACCACCCCCACCCCCCTCATCATCCCTGTGAGGAGGGAGAAGGAAGAAACCCGCTGGCCTCAGAAACCTGATTAGCTGTAATTACACCACCACATGCCATTAAGATATCGACTGGAGCTGAACCCTCTACCCACCCCCACCCCACTGCTTTTGGAGAACATCGACCGATCGGCTTGATGGAGTTGAGCCTCCCTTTGCCGTTTGACTAACTGGAGTTGAGCCTCCCTTTGCCGTTTGACTAACTGGAGTTGAGCCTCCCTTTGCCGTTTGACTAACTGGAGTTGAGCCTCCCTTTGCCGTTTGACTAACTGGAGTTGAGCCTCCCTTTGCCGTTTGACTAACTGGAGTTGAGCCTCCCTTTGCCGTTTGACTAACTGGAGTTGAGCCTCCCTTTGCCGTTTGACTAACTGGAGTTGAGCCTCCCTTTGCCGTTTGACTAAATGCCGTGCCGTCTGTCTGCGGTCCTGCCAGGTCTTGTGTCTGGAGATCTGAGGTCCCATTTCCTGTGGATGACTTCATTATCCAAGATACAGGTAACAGCGGGCGCAGTAGAGTGATGGTAGTGGTGGTGTGTGTGTGTGTGTGGGGGGGGGGGTATTCAAATGTGACGGTGTCCTGCAGACACCAGCAAACTACAAGTATCAATATATTCCACCTGCTCGTTCTTTTGGTATTAATTTTCACTAGAGCTTTTTAGTCCTACATCCACCAGGAGAGCTGTATTTGTACCTGTAGTTTGGCCCAACACTCAGCTTATATCACAGATTGAGTTAAGTTTACAATTGGGCCAACAGCAAAGTGAGAGCTGTGTTATCAATGGTTTCTTCATTGCAATGGGAATTCATTTACAGTTTAGTCTTTTCTGTAGGACAATGACTCTCAAACCAAGAGGCAAAATTGCACTGGCCCTTAGTGCTGCAGCTTTGGGGGCTAGTTGGCCATCGGGAAACACCCCAACGCCGACTGTCCTAAAACCCTCTACGCCGAGAGAGTGGGGATGTAACTTGGGAAAGACACTCTCCACTATTATCAAATTCTAGCCCATATAATCGGGACAGCAGTTACCTCCTCTGCTGTTCTGATGGCCATAGTCGAACATGACTATCATACAATTACCACTTGAGCTTTGGTACTGTATCCACCAAGAGAGCTGTGTTTGTGCCTGTTCGTGTGCGGGTAATGTTGGAGTTCTGGCATCATCCCCGCGGAAGAAGGGGAAAGACAGGTCTCGGTCATTACTGGTGATGAACAACAGATGTCGGCTGCATTCTTCTCCGCTCTTCCTGCTAGAACACCGTTAAGAATTGTTCTTAGTCTATGCTGTACTCTTCACGTTAAATAAGTTTTGTGCTGCGAAGATCGCTTAAAAGCAATCAAGCCCAGATGCTGGTTTGTTATGTAACATCGTGTATGTCGCAAACAGGTGCGTGCGTGCGTTTCTGTGTGTGTGTGTGTGTGTGTGTGTGTGTGTGTGTGTGTGTGTGTGTGTGTGTTGTTGTTGTTGTTGTTGTTGTTGTTGTTGTTGTGTGCTTTGTGTCTGACAAATGTGTTGCTGTGTAGCGCTTAAAAAGGTTTGAAAGCGATGTACAAATGTACGAAAATCATCTTCAACATTATATCGGCATCGTCTTTATCATTATTGTTGTTGCTGTTGTTATTTCACATGTATATAATCACAAAGGTCAATTTAAAACCCTTTGCATATCATCGAAAGAAAATTGTGTGTGTGTGTGTGTGTGTGTGTGTGTGTGTGTGTGTGTGTGTGTGTGTGTCTGTGTGTGTGTGTGTGTGTGCCTCTCCCTTTCCTTCATCATCCCCACTCCCCATACACCCAGCTACCCCCCCCCACCCCCTTTGTGATTGCACCCCCACACCCCCTTTGCCCTCACCCCCCCCCCTTCCCCCAACCCCGGGGTGCATACAGTTCCTAATAACGGGCAGCACAGAGCTTGATGGTTCCCAAGGGATCCTGACGTCAGCGTTCCATCTGACCGCCGACGGGCTGAAGGAGAGGGACAGACAAGGGAAAGACAACAGGGAAAGACAGGGCACCTCAGTCGTCTTTCTCCAGGGCCTGCTGCTGACATACTGCTCTTTCGCACGCACAGTCACACACAAGCAAGCGCGCCCGCACACACACACACACACACACACAAGTACACACAAACACACAAGTACACAATACGCACAAGCACACACCGCCAGACACACGCACTATCACACACACACACACACACACACACACACACACACGGGCGCACTATCACACACACACACACACACACCCGCACAACCACATACACGTCCCTTATCCCAGCCCCCTCCACCCCATCCCCTCGCCCTCCACCTCCCGTCTCTATCATTCTCCCTCTTCTTCTTGATGCGTAGAATAAACACAGGGGGTGGGGCGGGGGGGGGGGGGGGGAATCGAAAGATCACCTGACCGCAAGGGCAAAAAAATCGATGTTCCTGTTCTTTCCGATGAAGGCAAAGCATGTTAAGAACGGAAGCCCTTGAGGGGCTTTGTTTCTTGCCCTTTCTCCTTCCACACCCTTCTCTTTTCTGTCATATTTTCTCTCTGTCTGTCTGTCTGTCTGTCTGTCTGTCTGTCTCTCTCTCTCTCTCTCTCTCACACACACACACACACACACACACACACACACACACACACACACATTTGCCTAAAAATGTTTTGAGTTCTGAGTTTTCTCTCAGCATCACACACACACACACACACACACACACACACAGATATATATATATATATATATACATATATATATATATATATATATATATATATATATATATATATATATATCCCTGTCCCTTGCTTTTTTTTTCTCCCCTATTTTTCTCCCGTAATATCCTTGTTTTTGTCTCCCTGTCTTCATGTTTTCCCATAAACTTCTCTTCATTACTAGTTTATTTTCGGACTCGATACTGGGTAGTTCTGATTTGTTCTCTTTCGGCACACTGGTTTTTAGATTAGTTTTTTGGATGTTTTCGCCATTTACACCGTGTTGTTTTCCTGAGCACCAGTTATGTCTGCTACACAACATTTTTTTTAATCCCTTTTATAATGAATAACACTGATGGGCCCGGTGGTCCAGTGGTTAGAGTAATGAACTTCTAATCATAGGGTCCTGGGTTCGAATCCCGGCTGGGTCTGGTGGATTAACGGTGGAATTGTTTCTGATCTCTCAGGTCAACACAAATTACGTGCGTTCGTTCTTCTGTTTAACTCACTCAGTACGGCCAGTCCTCTCTTCTCCTCTACACAGACCCCTCGGATGTCCAGTGGGTGTCTGAATGACCCAACCTTTAGCTTCCGTCGTCAGAATTGTGGTATTCTTTGTCAACATTCACCTCTTCAGTATAAGAACCTTCCGCTTGCAATATTTTGATGATGGTAACTGGGGTGAAACGCTGTTTACGTCGTCTCTTTCGCCGTTCGTATGGAGAGAGTTAACGTCTATCCACAATTGTGATTTTAGACGAAAACCCATCACCTTCTTCACCCCACCCATGCCCTTAAATCATCACTACTTTCCCTGTTCCTCTCTCCTCAATTAAAAAAGAAGAAGAAGAAGAAGAAATGAAACGAACCAACTATTCAACCAGTACAGTTCAGTTTCAGTTTCAGTAGCTCAAGGAGGCGTCACTGCGTTCGGACAAATCCATATACGCTACACCACATCTGCCAAGCAGATGCCTGACCAGCAGCGTAACCCAACGCGCTTAGTCAGGCCTTGAGGGGGAAAAAAATCTATAATCATCATCATCATCATCATCACCACCACCATCGTTGTCAGCTTCATCGTTGTCGTCGTCTTCTTCGTCACAGTCCAACCAGTAACAACAAAGAGCCAATGGGGCTCCTAATTAAACTCTGAACTGTTTCAAGCACAAGTTCATTGTCATATAAAACGTTTCTAATAGAAGCAGATGGAACTGTAGATTTGGAAAATGAAAGAAGTGGATATATTTTTTTTAACTGTTGACATTCATATATGATATGTACGTGGGTAACTTCATTACCACAATTGCAAGCTACTTTAGAAGTATATTTTGTTTTCATGGCATCCAATCGTAGCCCGTATATTAAACTGGTGAGCTTTCTGTTACGGTAACGTCCTTTTGTTTTGAAAGAAAACGGTCGATCAGTTTTGCGCGAGCTATAGTCAGCATTTTCTCTGGCAGGGTCAGACTCCTGTTTCTGTTTATTGACATGGTTCCAGCAGGTTTTCTCCAATAGAGAATACCCTTCTTGCGATAAGAATGTGATACAAATTTCTATGGCATTGTAAATATTTATTGCGGCTTTTTTATTCTTTTTTTTTTTTTTACATATATACGCCTTTAAATACGAATAGAGCTGCAAGTGCCTGAACGCCAAGTACGCTTGTAAATGATCAAGTAATGCAGATATATTTTCGGTGAGTAATGGAATACGTACATGTTCAGTATGCACACCTGCGAAAACGCATAGCTACCTAAAGGCGGTGTAAAAATGACCGTACATGCAAAAGCCCAATCGACGATACAAGTGATTGTAAGAGTTGCAGCCCAGAGAATGGGAAGACGACGACGACGACGACGAAGAAGAAGAAGAAGAGCATGAATAACACACACACACACACACACACACACACACACACACACACACACACACACACACACACACACTGTGCACTGAAGTGCCGTTTTGTATTAGATTAATAAATCGATTCACTCAATTGTTCAGTTTAGCCCATACGTGCATCAGATATATCTCTTTTCTTGTTTTTGTTTTTGTTTTGTTTTTATTGTTTTTTTCTTTAATTTCAATTATGTCAAAAGAGCAGGACCACATTAAGTTTGCTTCTCTGAAAAACTGACAGTATTCAAATCGAAGACAATGTCAAAAGCATTTAAGCAAATAGAACATGTAAAATGAAACCGGTTTAAAACAAGAATTATGCAAACGATAATAGTGATAGCTATCACATGGCAAAAACGAGTATCAAGGACTGATAGGTGATCCTTATGCCGCAAAGAAAATGGAATACCCAACAGGATTTCATGCAAATTTCCGTATGTAAATGAATTCGGATTAGAATTTCAAAACAAGTGAAATTATCCGAAAATACCAAAACTGAATTATTTTGCTCAATAACTGCTCAGCATTGTCCTGTCTAGCTGTGATAATAACTTAAAATCCGATTGGACCTTCTATTTGATACTGCTGCTCGCCACGTTTTATGTCCACAAATGCTAATTTCCGAATTTCCACAATTCAGCAGTCAGGCTTATAAGCAAACACGAAATCAAATCAAATTGAATCACACACACACACACACACACACACACACACACACACACACTACAAAAAGAATGTAAAATGAATTCAATATAACATTTAAACATGTCTCAAGTACTTGTGTATCATCTCTGTTAATACTGTTACTGTACTATGCACGAACAAGTTCGAATTTAACAATACTGAAGAAAAAAAAATATATCGACCAAACTAATATCCTGTTTGTAAACGGAAGCAGACTTAATATCATACACTGATTCAGTGCATTATGTGGTATTTTTTCCGTAAAGAATGACACCAAACAACTAAACACCAACGTTAAGTTCTAAAAACAAACGCTCGACTCCACAGAGAGATAACGTATGATGACGAGCAACAAGACGTTGATAACTCGTGGAAGGAAAACTGTAACAGTTAAAATGTTAAAGGTCCCATTGCCTTTTAAGGTCATCAAGTCAATGAATTTATATCCACTTTTGCTAGGAAAGCGAGAACCAATCCTCTCCATCTGCCGTTTTAACTCACTCAGTACGGCCAGTCCTCTCTTCTCCTCTACACAGACCCCTCGGATGTCCAGTGGGTGTCTGAATGACCCAACCTTTAGCTTCCGTCGTCAGAATTGTGGTATTCTTTGTCAACATTTACCTCTTCAGTATAAGAGCCTTCCGCTTGCAATATTTTGATGATGGTAATTGGGATGAAACGCTGTTAACGTCGTCTCTTTCGCCGTTCGTATGGAGAGAGTTAATCTTCCTTGAAGAAGTCACGCATACACCGAAACCTGGAGTGGGGGTAAATTCTTCTTCTTCTTCTTCTTCTTCGTTCGTGGGCTGCAATTCTCACGTTCACTCGTATGTACACGAGTGGGCTTTTACGTGTATGACCGTTTTTACCCCGCCATGTAGGCAGCCATACTCCGTTTTCGGGGGAGTGCATGCTGGGAATGAACTTGTTTCCATAACCCATCGAACGCTGACATGGATTACAGGATCTTTAGCATGCGTATTGGACGTTCTGCTTGTCGCATACACACGAAGGGGGCTGAAGTACAACAAGCAGGTCTGCACATATGTTGACCTTGAAGATCGGAAAAATCTCCACTAGGCGCCGTTACCGAAATTCGAACCCGGGACCCTCAGATTGAAAGTCCAACTCTTTAACCACTCGGGTATTGCGCCCGTCTAGTAGGAGCGAATGAACGTGGGATAAAAGTGCATTTCCCAAGGACACACAAGACCATGCCGAAACGGTGGGATCTCGAACCCTGATCACTGGTGAACACTGGGTAAGAAGACCAAAATCCTAACCGATTCTGCCTGGGCATCTTCCTTGGGGAAAAAGGGAACTGGGGAATCATAATTAACCATGTCCGTTCGAAACAACGCTGTCCTCGTTCCTTTGTGAAAGCTGCCAGTCACAGCCACCGGCATGCCGCTGACAGGTGTATCCGCACGCTATGGGTTAAACTCTCCACTTGTTTTAAAGTCACTAATAGTCCTGTCGCGGCCATTCCATCCGCGTGTGTGTGTGTGTGTGTGTGTGTGTGCGCGCGCGCGCGCGCACGCGCGTTTGCGTGCGTGTATGCATGTGTGTAAGTATATATATATATATATATATGTGTGTGTGTGTGTGTGTGTGTGTGTGTGTGTGTGTGTGTGTGTGTGTGGCGCTGAGTGTGTACAACTTTCTGTGCCGGATTCGGAAAAACTGAGGGTCAAGAAAGTCGGAAGACGAGGTGAGCGTGGATGCGGAGGCTTTAAGATGAGACTGTGTGTGTGTGTGTGTGTGTGTGTGTGTGTGTGTGTGTGTGTGTGTGTGTGTGTGTGTGTGTTTGTGTCTGTCTGTCTGTCTGTCTGTCTGTCTGTGTGACATGATACACCAAGATACCCGTGGTCTTGACGAACTGTATGAATGGAGAATTCTCGGCATTGATTCTTTTACTGCGTGTTTAGGAGCGTCTAAAAATGGTCTGAGAGATCGTTCCGGAATGAATGTGAAGCATTTTGTGGCCAAAAATGCCAGAAATTCATGCTTCAAAGTGACTTTTTTTCCTGTTTTTCTTTGTTTTGTTTTTGTTTTTGTTTTTTGGGTTTTTTGTTTTTTTTTTGCCATGTGTGTAACGTGACACCGCACAAAACGAACAGCGAGCAGCGATAACTGTTTATCCTTTTTTTTTTTTTTTACAAAATCCTTTAACAACACTGATCAATATTATCTTTGTTATTAACAACAGCGAATTCAATTATACTGATCTTTGTTATGAAAAAACAACTATCGCGAATTAATCAATATTGTGCCTTGGTATGAAACAAACAAAAGCGAATTCATCAATATTGATCCTTGTTATGAAACAAACATGGGTGAATTCGTCATTATCAATCTTTGGTATGAAACAAACAACAGCGAACATTCATATCGATCTTTGGTATGGAACAATGATGAATTCATCAATATCGATATTTGTTATGAAACAAACAATGGTGGATCATCATGTTTGGTATGAAACAAAATTAATAATAAAAACGAATTCATCAATACTGATCTTTGGTAATTAAAGGAACAATAAATGGTTAACTCATCAATGTCAATCTTTGGTAAGAAACAAACAACGGCGATTTCATCAGCATCGGTCTTTGTCATGAACAAACAATAAGCGATTCAATCAATAACGTTCTCTGGTAGTGAAATCAACAATAGGTCACTGATCACTAATATGTGCCTTTGGTGTGAAACAAACAACGGTGCGAATTCATCAATATCGATCTTGGTTTGGAAACAAACACCGAATATCGGGCACATTCATCACACTCCCGTTATAAAACCGCCTGCAGCGAAGCCGCTCGTCATTGTTAAGTGGTCTGCATCAATCAAGCATGACAGATATCGACCGCAGTGAATCATCATGCTGCAGCCACGGACTGTGTCATCAACCACACCTTGGGACTGCGCTAATTGGAGGTAGTGGTTGATGTCAGCTCTAAACAGGGCCACACACCTATGGAGTGAGGGCCTAGAGGTAACGCGTCCGCCTAGGAAGCGAGAGAATCTGACCGCGCTGGTTCGAATCACGGCTCAGCCGCCGATGTTTTCTCCCCCTCCACTAGACCTTGAGTGGTGGTCTGGACGCTAGTCATTCGGATGAGACGATAAACCGAGGTCCCGTGTGCAGCATGCATTTAGCGCACGTAAAAGAACCCACGGCAACAAAAGGGTTGTTCCTGGCAAAATTCTGTAGAAAAATCCACTTCGACAGGAAAAACAAATAAAACTGCACGCAGGAAAAAATACGAAAAGAATGGGTGGCGCTGTAGTGTAGCGACGCGCTCTCCCTGGGGAGAGCAGCCCGAATTTCACACAGAGAAATCTGTTGTGATAAAAAGGAATACAAATACAAATACAAATACCTGACGTGACTGTTGATTTAGATAATCTTTAATTGTCCAACAGTACACATGAGTACAACGCAAACAAAGACAAAGGGGCATCAACATGCTTAAACTTAAAAGCTTTTTTTACTGTGCTCACAACGTTGCACTTCAATTTTAACATGACGGCTGATGAACCATGTTATCATTTGTATCAAGTAACTGTTCTGACAG
Source organism: Babylonia areolata (assembly GCF_041734735.1). Taxonomy (NCBI): domain Eukaryota; kingdom Metazoa; phylum Mollusca; class Gastropoda; order Neogastropoda; family Buccinidae; genus Babylonia; species Babylonia areolata. The sequence continues at coordinate 46,050,211 of NC_134883.1, forward strand.
TTGCTTACCTTTTTTTTTTTTTTTTAAATCTTTGTTAGGTATTGTGATATTACTTTCCAGAATTGTGGGTATTAGTTTTCAAGCGTTGTGGGCACTAGTGTTCAGATCGTGATCTGTGTGCATCGTTTAGGCATTGCGATGTATGATATATGTGCTGAGTGTTGTGTTATGCGTCATGGTTTGTTTTTGTTTTTTGTATTGTTTGTTGTTGTTTTTTTTAGTGTGTATGAATATATCATAGTGTTTGGTTGGGTGGCTGTGCCTGGCTACCCATGCAAGTTTTTACTTCAGTGTCTGAATTCATGTTTGCACGTCAGTATTATCATTATTACTGTTATCATTGTTACCATTGTTGTTGTCGTCGTCGTCGTCATCATCAATATAGTTCTGTTTTATCCCACAATTGTTCTATTGTCTAAACGTAAACACTGCAAGAACTCGCAAGAGACAGAGAAAGAGACAACACACACACACACACACACACACACACACACACACACACGCACGCACGCACGCACGCACACATACACACACACGCACACACGCACACACACACACACACACACACGCACACACACACACGCAGCAAGCCAGAGCTGAGAAGTAGAGAGCAGCACAACTCCCTCTCCTACCTTCCTTCCATCCTTCCCATGGCACGCACGGCCAGGTGATTGCTGCCCATTTACTTTCCTCTGCCACTGCTACTAGCACCTGTGCCAGAGATTCAAGGTGACCTCCACCCCCAGCCCTCCACCCGCCCCACCCCCTAAAGCCGCGGAATCTCAGTAACCAGCTAGCAAACTGGTCTAAAGCCGCGGAATGTCAGTTTCAGTTTCAGTTGCTCAAGGAGGCGTCACTGCGTTCGGACAAACCATATACGCTACACCACATCTGCCAAGCAGATGCCTGACCAGCAGCGTAACCCAACGCGCTTAGTCAGGCCTTGAGAAAACAAAAAAAACCAAAAAAAACGTGGGAATAAATAATAGATAAGCTTACATAAATAAATAAATAAATGAATAATAATTATAATATAGAAAAAGGTAGTAGTAATAATAATAGTAATACTAATAAAATGATAAAAAAATGTCAGTGACTAGCTAGCTAACTGGACAAACCAACCCACTCGCACTTCTCCCTCCTCATCTGACATCTGCCACCCACCCACCCACCCACCCTCTGGTCTGATGTATGAGACCTCGGTTCAGGGGAAATGGGCCGGGGCTGGGGTATACCGTATAATAATGGCTGGTTGGGAGGAGTATCCTTGGGGCTGAGCGGCAAGGGGAGAGCTCGGGTGTGGCTCTTCTGTGTCTTCAGTCACTGTGGACAGTGACGTATGGACTGTTGTGTGTGCGGGTGACGCCCTTTTCTGTCATTCACCCACCCACAGCCGGCCCCCCCCCTGATAATTGCAACAGAGTCCTATTCGTCTATGCAATGACAGGCGAATCGGGAACAGGCGAATGGGAATGACACATTGGTGACGTCCTTTCCGTCCCCCCCCCCCCCCCCTCCCCGAATCATTGCAGCAGGTCCGATTCGCTTATTCCAAATCAGTGATAGGCGAATTGGGAATAGGCGAGAATCAGGGTGACACATTGGTAGCGTCCTTTCTGTCAGTCCCCACAGCCACCTCCCCCCCCCCCTTCGCCCCCCCCCCCCCTCCCCCAACCACTCATCCCCCCAATTAGCGCAGCGGGTCCGATTCGCCCATTCCAAATAAGTGGTAGGCGAACTGGGAACAGGCGAATTCGGATGACACCTTGGTGATGTCCTTTCCATCAGTCCCTACAGTTTCAGTTTTCAGTTTCTCAAGGAGGCATTCACTGCGTTCGGACAAATCCATATACGCTACGCCACATCTGCCTGGCAGATGCCTGACCAGCAGCATAACCCAACGTGCATGCTTATATATTTGTGTACCTATAAGAGTGGATTTCTTTTTACAGAATGTTGCCAGATGACAACACTCTCATTGCCTTGGGTTCTTTTTTCAGTGCGCCAAGTGCGTGCTGCACAAGGGACCTCAGTTTATCGTCTTCGGCATTCGAAAGACTAGAAGCTCAGTTTGATTTTCCAGTCAAACTTGGGAGAAGGTGCGAGAGCGGGATTTGAACCCACACCCTCACGGACTCTCTATATTGGCAGCTGAGCGTCTTGACCATTCTGCCACCTTCCTCATTCCCCACCCTTCCCCAATCATTGCAGCACATCCGATTCACCTATTCCAAGTCATTTTAGGCGAAATGGGAATAGATGAATCAGAGCTTCGCCTTGGTGACGTCCCCACATGGTTAGTTACCATTATTCACACGGCATGGCTTGTGTCTAAGTAATGTTTCGATTTTTTTGCAACAAAATAGCCACATGAAATTGGGAATTTCTGATATAAGACCGATTCGGGAAACAGGCAAAGGGCGATGACACCGTTTGAACACGAGTGAACAGTGTGGGAAAGTGATGGGCAGAGGTGACATTGTCTGGCGTTCTTAACATTATTGCTGGCAAGCATTAGCAGTGCTTTCTGTTTTGGGATCTCTGTCTGTCTGTCTGATGGCATTACAAGGCGTGGAACATTATCAGACTAAAAGACTGCCAGCTTCCCCTCCCCACTCCCCCCTCGCTTACCTGCTTCTTTTTTTTCTTCTTTTTTTTTCTTCTTCTTCTTTTTTTTCCTTCCTTGCTATCTGCAGAATGTCAGGAGTTCGGGGCATGCAGGCGTTGTGTGTGTGTGTGTGTGTGTGTGTGTGTGTGTGTTTGTGTCTGAGAGTGTGAGGGGGCATGTATATGTGACTGTGTAGGCGGAGGGGTTTGTGGGGGGCAGGGGTGTGTGGAAGACATAGAGGGAGAGTGTGTCTCGGTGTGTGTGTGTGTGTGTGTGTGTGTGTGTGTGTGTGTGTGTGCGTGGGTGCGTGCGCGCGCGCGTGCGTGCGTGCGTGTGTATGTGTGTGTGTGTGTGTGTGTAGAAATCCCGAACAGAGGGATGTCTGCCCTTAATGGCTCGCACGGCGAAAGGTAAAAGGGGCCATGTGTGCAGTGTGTGTGTGTAGCTACACCCAGAAAAACAAAGAACAACAACACACGATGGTGAGGCCTAAGCGTGAGTCTCTCGTTTTTGATTTGTCCATTGCGCTTGCTAGTTTGTGTGTTTGTTTCTTTACTTTAACTTCTCTCTCTCTCTCTCTCTCTCTCTCTCTCTCTCTCTCTCTCTCTTTCTTTCTTTTTTCTTTCTTTCTTTCTTTCTCTCTCCATCCCCGTTTCCCTACTCGACAAGATAATGATGGCAACATAACAGAGGATGAGAGAGAAATGGATGTTTCTTAATGTCAACATGCTGTCGGAAACCCTACAATGAAGAAAGGCAAATAGTTTGCGCCAGTTTGTATGTTCCAGATTCGATCATCAGTGTAAACATAGCAGCGCTATCGGTTGTTTCCTTTCGCTGCTAGAAAGAAGAACAACAACAACGACGACGACAAAAACAACAACATGTGCGCAGACAAATAAAAGCGCTTTCACACCAGACATACAGACAAGCTTAAGTCTAATGTAAAGGGATGAAAGACTTTATAAATACATGTACACAAATTTTTCTAGAGAATATGGAGAGAGAGGAAAAAAAGAGAATGGGAGAGAGGGGGTATTTTGGAAAGAGGTGGGTTTTAAGGTCAGCGGAGACGAAAGAGTTGAGTGCAAGGATTACGTATTTTATCAACTCATTAATGATTATCCACTGTGTCCCTTACGCAAATACAGGAAAATGAAATGCATTTTGCTCTTTGTTGTCCAGTTCTCATGACGAATATTCACGGAAACTTATTTCGTTGAAATCAATATTACAGCCTTCTGCCTTTAAACGTCAGCTTCTATCGCGATTGTCAGAAATGTGTCTTTGTATCTGAACAACACTTTTAAATGGAGAGAAATCGCCATTTTATGAGAATGTTTACGTTGATGTTTGTTCTGTACTGTAAACCATAATGTTGGCCGATATCTGTGTGTGTGTGTGTGTGTGTGTGTGTGTGTGCGTGTGCGTGTGTGTGTGTTTATTCGTGTGTCCAGTCATTCAGTCATTCTTTTATGCGTTCAACTGTAAACCATAATATGAACGCCTATTATCTCTCTATCTCTCTATCTATCCATGTATCTGTCTGTCTGTCTGTCTGTTTGTTTGTGTATTCGTGTGTTAAGTCATTCATCCATTCGTTTCTGTATTCATTCATTTATGCGTGCTGTTCTTATATATGTTTTCACACGCCCATTCATAAGGGGCCATAGTCTCCGTGTGTTATGAATGAATAAACCATCTCATTCAGTGTTGGAGAAGGTTGTATTTATGTGGTGCGTCCCCACACACTGCTCCGCTTATTGCAAGTTACACGCGCGGTCTTAGTCACGTGCGCACACACCTTCTCTCTGTAGCTCTGTCTGTCTGTCTCTCTCTGTCTCTCTTTCTCTGTCCCTATCTCTTCTCTCTCTCTGTCTCTTTCTTTCTCTCTTTCTCTGTCTCTCTCTCTCTCTCTGTCCCTCTCTTCTCTCTCTCTCTGCCATCACATATCTATCTCTGTCTCTATCCCTCTCTCTCTCTCTCTCTCTCTGTCCACTTTTCGCTGTTCCACTTTCCACTCGCAGACGTCAGCATCAGGGTGGTAAATAAGTGTTGACGACAGCTGGCCCGGCAGCATGCTTCTAAGAGAGTTGCAAACAAACGTATCACCCTGCCCAACCCTGTGCTGCTTATATGCACGCACGCATGTGCGAACGCAGAAAACACACAGACACACGTATACACACACACGTAAACACACACACACACACACACACACACACGTACACGTACACACACACGCGCGCGCGCGCGTATCATCGTGCCACCCCGTGCTTCTTATACGCACAAACGCACTCACGCACGAACACACACACGTGCGCACGCACGCACGCACGCACACACACACACACACACACAAACGAATCACTGTGCCACCCCGTGCTTTTATACGCACACACTCACGCACTGACGAACACACACACACACACACACACACACACACAAATCGATTTCACTGTGTCATTTCGCCAAGAAACCAAGCCCTCAATATGAACGTGACCTTGATTAATCAAATAAGGGCTTTTTGCCAAGACGTCGTTAATAAAGACCCAACTCTACCGTATCACTTTTCAGTCGTGTGACATTTCTCCTTCACACAAGACGCTTGGCTGCCAACACACAGAGCCCGTGAGGGTGTGGGTTCGAATCCCTCTCCCGTCCTTTCTCCCAAGTTTGACTGGAAAATCAAACTGAGCGTCTAGCTTTTCGGATGAGGCAAGAAACCGAGCTCCCGTGTGCAGCACGCACTTGGCGCACTGAATAAGGAAACCATGGCAACGAGAGTACTAGTGTTGTCCTCTGGCAAAAATATGTTAAAAGGAAATGCACTCTGTTATGTACACATAGTATTTAAGCATGTACCCAAGACCTGACAAGTGCGCTGGGTTATGCTGCTGTCAGGCATCTGCCTAGCAGACGTAATGTGGCGTATATATATGGATTTGTCCGAACGCGATGACGCCTCATTGAGAAAGTGAAACTGAAGCTGAAACCTTCACTGTGCTCTGTGCCTTCCCTCTCTACACTACTCTACTCTATTCTACTCTACTCTACTCATCCATCTTCTCTCCTCACGGCATCCACTGAAGATGAGTTCCCGAGCGGTCCTGGTCTAATGGATCCCTCATCCTATTTCACCGGAACATCGAGCTTTGCTGACGACTGCCACACAAGGGCGGGTATGGTGGCTTCATCTTCCCTCTCTTCCGACTGTTCATCACATTCCTGGCTGATTAGATTGGATGGGATTGTATGGCTAGCCTCGAAAGGGTTCACGACGGCTTGGGTCTATGAAAGATTCTTCTTCATGTTTTTGTTTTTGTTTGTTTGTTTGTTTGTTTTTTTGTTTCCCTTTCTTAAGACTCTTTGCAAGTTGTTTCATATAAAGGGTCGTTATGTATGAAGCTGAGAACTGCCACTTGTTTTTGATAACATTCTGTTTTGATAGGAAGCCGCTGTATACTAAATTGTAGATTGTAAAATGTTCTTTTCTTCCGAAGTAATTGAAGTGGCATAAAAAGGTCAGGACAGGATAAAATAAATTAAAAAAGGACAGGTAGGACAGCATATGGTCAAGACAAGATAGAAGATAAAGGTCAGGACATAATACAACAGAATGGACAGGACAGAAAAGGTCAGGGTCAGGACAGGGCAGAGATAAGACAGGGACAGGACAGACCAAGACAGAGGTCAGATGCCAGTTGCATTGCTTGGTTCTAACTTTTTGACAGTTACACGTGACTAAATGCCTACGTTGACCGAACTACGCTATTGGTCAGTTCCATACTACACACATTAAATTTTAGTAGCGGGTTACGACCATGCTAGGCTTTTCCGTCCGAGCAATGCAACCGGCTGCAGAAGGACATTATAGAATAGGATCTAGGACAGAGAAAGTCAGAGCAGGACAGGACAGAGTTGGTCAAAGTAGGATAGAACAGAACAGAACTCTAAATCATTATCGTGGAAAACGACAGACCACAAATTAGTACTGTAATTTAACGAGATGGGAAAACCAACACCGCCCATCGTAATGAAAAGGAAACCATCAGGAAACGAACTCCCTTCAGCGTCGGCTC
>NC_134883.1:46061900-46079400 GCF_041734735.1 Babylonia areolata
CTGCTAGTGCCTGAACCCCCTTCGTGTGTATACGCACACAGAAGATCAAATACGCACGTTACAGATCCTGTAACCCAAGTCAGCGTTCGGTGGGTTACGGAAACAAGAACATACCCATCATGCACACCCCCGAAAACGGATTATGGCTGCCTACATGGCGGGGTAAAAACGGTCATACACGTGAAAGCCCACGAACGAAGAAGAAGAATTATCCACTTACAGCTTTTTTTTAACACTGCCAACTTTCCTGCTCACTCAATGGCTTTTCTCAGTCGCAATAGGCGAGTGGTTAAAGCGTTCGACTTCCAATCTTGTCCCGGGTGAACGTGGAAGTTGCAGTCCACGAACGAAGAAAAATCATCCACTTACAGCCTTTTTTTTTTTTTTTTACTCTGCCAACTTTGCTGCTCACTCAATGGCTTTCTTCAGTCGCCAGCAAACACTCCGGCTCCTTGTTTGTTTATTCCATTGCTAGCTTTCTCGCTCGCTCGCTTGGTTCTTGCCTGCCTGCTTGGCGTTTTTATCTCATCTCACCGTTTACAGTGTAATCGGGTGATCGATATGTTGCGCGCGCCTTCAGCTGTCAAGAGTAAAAAGCCGGTCATTATTTATAACTTTGGGCATTGATTACCATTCCCTGAGTCAACAAGTCAGTGTGTGACACCGCGTCGATTTTACCACCTGCCCCTCCGCACCCTCCTTAAAATCTATACAGATGGTTCGGTTCTGGATGATGGCAGAGCGAGAGCGGCTTTTGTGATACCGGAAATGAACCGTGAGAAAATGTACCACCTGGGCAAATATCGATCTTTTCTGCTGAGCTCGTCGCCATACTTATGGCCATAAACTACATTCTGGGTTTTCATAAAAAGAATAGTCAAATCCTACTTTGCGTAGACTCGAAATCGGCGTTAAATGCACTTAGATCTGCAAATCAAAAATCACGCCTTCAGATGATCACAGAAATAAAACACATTGTACATCAATAAACGATCAAAGGCACCCACGTAATTTTCATTTGGGTGCCTTCTCACTGTGGAATTTTTGCAAATGAGAGGGCAAATCAGGCTGCCAGAAAGGCAGCGCGAAACAGCGAAGGGTCATTCCTCCTCAGGATTCCCTTAGATCTACAAGAATGTTATAGGTGTATAGAAAAAGTGTCAAGTGATCCACATAAACATAGACTACAAGATTTAGACTGCCAGTATTACCGTCACTGTATGAAGACAGTTACAGCAAGCAACCCCATGGCTTACTTAAATGATTTATCTGTCTCCCAGTCAAGACCAGTTAGAAGTTTAATTCATCGATTCCGTTTAAATGCCCTACGAACTAAATTTTGCAAAAAATAGTGTGTCCACCACATACTTGTCCAGTGTCCAAAAACAAGACAACCGTTCTTTCCACCAAACGCATATTTGTCGTTAGATGTTTTAAATAATTATTCATTCCTTCAAAAAATTTCTGAATGTTGGTATCTACCTTTGACTGATCACGTTTTTGTTATGATTAGCATGCTTTTTTTTTTGCTTTTTTTTTTTTTTTTACTGTTATATAGATGTTTAACTCACTGTCGTAATTCATGTTATAATTCACTGTTAGTCACTACAGTTCTTCGTAGCTCTTCGTTTTCCACTACTCACTATAGTCATCCCACCACCTCTTCTCATGTACCCCACGCCTCGTCTCCTATGCGCATTTTTTTTTTTTTTTTTTTTTTTTTTTTTTTGGTACCCGTCTAATATCACTAAACAGTGAAAAGACGTCAAACTAAACACACACACAAACACACACGCACACACGCACGCACACACACAGATAGGGAGCGGTAACGATAACGATCTTTTATTCAGATAAAGGCCAAAACCCCTCACTGAATGGGGGTCACTATAAGAAGATAAAGATAAGAACACGACACAATAAGTCGATATCACAAGTCAACCAAAACAGCAAATACAATATTCTACAACGTTCACGAAATAACAGTTCGTAGTCTCTTCAGTGCTTCAGAGAGAGACAGAGACAGAGAGAGAGATCGAGACAGACAGACAGAGATAGAGAGTCAGAGAGAGGGAGTCAAACAGACAGACAGAGTTAGAGACAGACAGAGAGACAGGTAGAGGGAGTGTGTGGACATACATCACACGCTGCTGATCCACAAAACTGCGCCATGTGATTGGGATCTATGGATCAATACTCCGCTGGTTCGATCCGCCGCAGTGCAAAAAAACACGGCGTCAAACAGAGACACGTAAGAGCGCTGTTTTCATACACAGCCCTGCACGTGGTTATTGACTGTTAACAGCTTGCTGCGTGTATGCACAGCACACGGTCTGCCTCTCGACACAGACAGCGACAACTTGCCTTCCTTTCCCCTCAATAAACTGACAACATAACGGGCTCAGCTAAGTCAAACAATAATGGGGCAGGGTGAACTGTGACGAAGAAGACGACGACAACGATGAAGCTGACAACGATGGTGACGATGACGATGATGATGATGATGATTTTAGATCTTTTTTTTCCTCAAGGCCCGACTAAGCGCGTTAGGTTACGCTGCTGGTCAGGCATCTGCTTGGCAGATGTGGTGTAGCGTATATGGATTTGACCGAACGCAGTGACGCCTCCTTGAGCTACTGATACTGATACAACCGCGAAATTGATAATGATATAATGATGATAATTTTCCCTCGCCCTCCACCACAACTCGATTGCTGGGCTCATAGGCTGACTGCGAATGTTATTTCAGACGAAGCTCTTCATCTTCTTTGTGAGCTGCAACTCCCACGTTCACTCGCATGTACACGAGTGGGCTTTTACGTATATGACCGTTTTTACCCCGCGATGTAGGCAGCTATAATCCGTTTTCGGGGGTATACGAAGCAATAAATCGAGGATTTGAATCTTCAAGCAGCACGTACTAAGCGCACTTGAAAGAACGCATGGAGCTCGACAAATTTCACAGAAAACGCGCTCTGTGACGTGAAACCCAAATGCACTTACACTGTGCCGACGGAAAAGGAGGATGGGTGGGGGTCGGAAGGGGGAGGGGGGTGGGAAGGGGATTGGGGGTGTCGGGAGTGCGTTGAGATTGGTGGCTTACGCTTTCCACGGGAACCAACAGCCCATATTCACGCACATACACACACACGCATACATGCATACATAAGCAAGCAAGCAAGCGCACACACACACACACACACACACACACACACACGATATCAGTACACGCACGCGCGCGGTTTAAAAAATGAAGCCGGGAATGCGGAGACTGTGATTGTGAGAAACGATAACTGACAGAGCGGGAAAACATCAAAACAAAACAAACAAAACAAGTCGCAGTTGGCTTTTTGTCGCTGATTCTGTTACGCAGAGCTGTGAATCTACTCCTTTCCATTTCCCTCTTTTTAAGAAAATAATTCTAATGGTCTGATGTTGATTTGAACCATACATTATGCAACCATGCAAATGAACCGTAAGCTGACGGACATGCTGAAACGCAAGAACAGCTTGTTGACACAGGCAGTCTAATTGTGACACAGACTCTTATTGTATGGGCCTACCCATAAAAACGTCGCTTTGAATTTTCCCTATTTTCGTTTCCCGTTGCTGATTTTTGTGTGTGTTTTTTGTTGTTGTTTTTTGTTTGTTTCTCTTCAACTGGCCAATCTGTCACATCAATCACATGAAGGCAGCTATACCGCCGTGTGTGTGTGTGTGTGTGTGTGTGTGTGTGTGTGTGTGTGTGTGTGTGTGTTTCTACGTGCGCGGCGCTCGAGCATCAAGGTAAGGAAGAAAATAGCCTTGGAGCACAGTGGATGAATGGGGTTGCCTCCGAGACAAAATTAAAGTAGCCTATATCGGTGCCTGTGTGCGTGCGTAAAGGTCGTTTAAAATAAATTCAGCTGGGCCTAGCTCTTTCTGAGAACGAATTTCTGGCCTCGAAAAAAAAACAACTGAACCACCGACTAGTATGTGCACAGGGACGGAGTTTCAGTTAACTTGTAAAGAGCTTCAACTTCACAAGGCAACACACAGAAAAGGTCGACTTACTTTGTCAGGATATAGCTTCTACAATGGGAAATTTACATTTATAAAGACTGGGAAGAAAAAGAAAGTCTGGTTGGTTGGGAGAGAAGAGAAAGTGGAAAAGGGGGGGGGGGGGGGGAGAAAGATCGATGGACAGGCAGAGAGAGAGACAGAGGGAGACAGAGAGAGAAACATACATAGAGAGAGCGAGGGAGGCGGGGGAGGGGGGGTGAGCGAGAGAGAGACTACCAGAGCAAAATTACTATCAATGGTAAATCAAAAGTCTTAAGCTTTTATGTTTACCTACAATCACCTCCAAACAAAGGGAACATATGCCTATCAAATATTCATCAACACAAATATATCAGTTATTCGATTAAGCCGTTTACACAGACCGCCAGTCCATCAAGGTAGATTAACTCATGATTAATAAAACAACGCACAACGTGACAAGTACTCACATTCAAAGGCCTTCTCTGAAAATTCACTGTTGTCCACAGCTATCACAACAACTCGACTGGAGGGCGATGTAGCCATGTTTCAACTTCTCAGTAACTGGAAATGCCTCTGTTGATTCTAGTTGTAGTTCCACGCCGAGATAATCCACTAGTTCTCAAAGATAACCTGCTGAAAACGTTAGCCCGCTCTGAAGAAGCAGCTCGTACAAACCGACGGCGCGCGCGAGAAACGGGAGCGTGACAGTGAGGTGTGTTTGGGATTTGGTTTAGCGGTCGTCTGCTGCGCCTCTTCCCGTCAGCCAATGCGCGGGGCGGGGTGTTTCGCGATGGCGACGCGGATTTTGGCTTTGGCTTGTAGTTGATGTTGAGAAAAAAGGCAGATGTCAGAGTGAGAGTGAGTGATTGTCAGAGCTGTATGTGGTTGTCAGTTTTGTGTGCTTGTGACGTGACATGTCACATCTTCACTTCCAGGGACAGTTATGTGTGGGAGAAGGGAGTGAGGGGGAGTGGGGGGGGGGGGGGGGGGGGGGCGGGAGGTAAAGCTCGTGAACAAAATCATCATTGTTCACACTGACGTCATGACTTCATCTCTGTCGTGGAGCGATGGCCCGCCGGGTGGTTACTGACTGATGCCGCGCTCGACTAGAAAGCCACTGCCAGGTTCGAGTCCCGTAAAAGGCTAGAAATTTCTTACTTCTCCCCTAGATCTCATTGTGCTAGTCATTCGGATGAGCATGTATGCCACACATCAGTCGCACGTAATCGTACTCATCGCACGCAAAAGAACCCACGGCAAGAAAAGGAGTTGTTGGCCTTGGTGGCCAATTTCTGCAGAAATATCCACTTTAATGTTGCAACAAATAGCAGACAGAAAAAAAAAGGAAAGGAAAATATGGCCGGCCCTGCTTTAAAAAAAAAAAAAAAAAAAAAAAAGTAGTGCAATACAATCCGCTACATTCACCCTCCTCCTCCCCCCTACCTCCACATCCCCCCAAACCCCGCTGTGTTAGTTCAGGGGGGCTCGGGGGATGGGGGTGGGGGGATGGAAAATATCATGTCAAATTTACATTTATTTCAGTGAAACGGCGAGTGAAGATTTCTATACGGCGGAACTGATTATAGATCTGGCTGAACTTTCTCAAATCTATTTTCAGTTGTCTCTTCGCTGTTTCTGTCTTCATATTAGATAAACGTATAACTAAATCGAAACGGACGATGGTATTTTGGACAGATATGCTTTGACGGTAAAACCGAAACAAAAAGTGGGTTAGGCCTGCATTGCAAACAATACATTTAGTTTGGTGTCAGGCTGTTGATTGTGGAACAACTCACACATACATGACACATTGTGTCGTAGGTTTGTGCGTGTCAGAGATCAACGTTGTTCGGTCTTGTAATAGATGTGTGTGCGTGTGTGTGTGTGTGTGTGTGTTCCTTCCTTCTTCTGCTAAATATTACATAGTGGCCTGGGATGTGGTCTGGATGCTAGTGTTTCCGATGAAACAATAACCCGAATGTTGATAACAAATCAACGGACACATTGTCACATTTGTGCAAGTTTGCATGCAGTCTTGTAATAGAGTTGTCCTTTTCTTCTCTCTCTCTCTCCCAGTTCTGCTTGATGTTAGATGGAATCGATGTGGTCTGGGAGCTAGTCTTTCGAGCGAAACAATAAGCCGAGAGATCCTATGTCGGCCTAAATGTTGATAACTCGCTATCAACGAATTCTGACAACGAAACACACGACATAGAGAGAGAGAGAGAGAAGGGGGTGGGGTGGGGGAGGGGTGGGAGAGAGAGCAATCTATCCAAGCAATCACTAACGCCACTGACCAGTCAAGCCATTCATCACATCAATTATCCTCTTGGGATCCATTATCTCTCCCACTTTCCCCACACCCCCCTCGCCCCACATACACACGTAGGAATGCATGTGTGTGTGTGTGTGTGTGTGTGTGTGTGTGTGCGTGCGTCTGTCTGTCTGTGCGCGTGTGTGTCTGTGTCTGTGCCTCTTTGTGTATGTGTGTGCTTGTGCGTGTGTGTGTGTGTGTGTGTGTGTGTGTGTGAGTGAGTGTGCGTGTGTGTGTGTACTGATGTGTGTGAATGTGTGTGTGTGAGTGTGTGCGTGCGTGCGCGCGCGCGTGCGTCCGTACATCTCTAAGTGTTTTAGCGCGAGTCGCTGTGCTGCACGTGTTTTGCACGCACTCTGTTGACGCCGTGGCGGAATCACAACACGTTGATATTCTTTCTGAACCAGTGCTTTACCAGTGATGAGACTTCGAAGATCCCTTTTCGGTATGAAGGTGTGTCTTTGGGAAAGGTACTTTTCTCCTGATGGGACCCGTTTCGGCATGGAGTATGTCTTTTGGAAAGGTACTTTTCTCCTGATAGAACCGTTTCGGCATGGAGTTGTGTCTTTGGGAAAGGTACTTTTCTCCTGATAGAACCGTTTCAGCATGGAGTATGTCTTTCGGAAAGGTATTTTTCTCTTGATAGAACCGTTTCAGCATGAAGTTGTGTCTTTGGGAAAGGTACTTTTTTCCTGATAGAATCGTTTCAGCATGGAGTTGGGAAAGGTATTTTTCTCTTGATAGAACCGTTTCAGCATGAAGTTGTGTCTTTGGGAAAGGTACTTTTTTCCTGATAGAATCGTTTCAGCATGGAGTTGTGTCTTTGTGAAAGGTGCTTTCTCCTGATAGAACCGTTTCAGCATGGAGTTGTGTCTTTGGGAAAGGTACTTTTCTCCTGATAGAACCGTTTCAGCATGGAGTTGTGTCTTTGGGAACAGTACTTTTCTCCTGATATGACTGTTTCGGCATGGAGTTGTGTCTTTGGGAAAGGTACTTTTCTCCTGATAGAACCGTTTCGGCATGGAGTTGGGAAAGGTACTTTTCTCCTGATAGAACCGTTTCGGCATGGAGTTGTGTCTTTGGGAAAGGTACTTTTTTCCTGATAGAATCGTTTCAGCATGGAGTTGTGTCTTTGTGAAAGGTGCTTTCTCCTGATAGAACCGTTTCGGCATGGAGTTGTGTCTTTGGGAAAGGTACTTTTCTCCTGATAGAACCTCTTCTTCTTCTTCTTCTGCGTTCGTGGGCTGACACTCCCACGTTCACTCGTATGTACACGAGTGGGCTTTTGCGTGTATGACCTTTTTTACTCCGCCATGTAGGCAGCTATACTCCGCTTTCGGGGGCGTGCATGCTGGATATGTTCTTGTTTCCATAACCCACCGAACGCTGACATGGATTACAGGATCTTTAACGTGCGTATTTGATCTTCTGCTTGCCGTATACACACGAAGGGGGTTCAGGCACTAGCAGGTCTGCACATATGTTGACCTGGGAGATCGGAAAAATCTCCACCCTTTACCCACCAGGCGCCGTTACCGAGATCGAACCCAGGACCCTCAGATTGAAAGTCCAACGCTTTAACCACTCGGCTATTGCGCCCGTCTCCTGATAGAACCGTTTCGGCATGGAGTTGCGTCTTTGGGAAAGGTACTTTTCTCCTGATTTTCTTCACTCCACTAGGGTACGAAGACGAAATTCATGAACTGACAATTTGTCTATTATATGATAATCTGAGAAAGAAACACTTATCCAAGCATCTGCACAATTCAAGGATTCCCCTATCACCCCATTACCCCACTTGCTTCAAAATGTCAACAGCATTGTGACAAGAGATGTAACAATGTTCATTTTTTCTATGCGTTAACTCTTTCCATGCGAACGGCGAAAGAGACGACGTTAACAGCGTTTCACCCCAATTACCATCATCAAAATATTGTAAGCGGAAGGTTCTTATACTGAAGAGGTGAATGTTGACAAAGAATACCACAGTTCTGACGACGGAAGCTAAAGGTTGGGTCATTCAGACACCCACTGGACATCCGAGGGGTCTGTGTAGAGGAGAAGAGAGGACTGGCCGTACTGAGTGAGTTGATTTAGTTCGGTTATATTATCAGTTTATTCTTCCTACATTTTTTGTTGTTAATCCAACTCGAGGTTTGGCTTTCATGTGTGTGTGTGTGTGTGTGTGTGTGTGTACAACACGTGCATCCACATGTATACATGTCGGTGACCTTCCATTAAAACAGTTCTGAGTTCTGAGTAGTGAGTTCTTGGCTCGTGTGTGGGGGTACGTGACTTTGGTTGGGGAAGGTTAGTTAAAACGGCGGAAGGAGAGGACTGGGCCCCGCCTCCTTCCTGTGCCGAGCCCTGGACACAGTGGGTATGTGTTCACTTCTCTGCCCGAATGGCTGTGTAAGGCTTCGGGATTTTTTTTTTTTTTTTTTTTTTTTTTAATGTAATGGAAAGGATGATGCTCTTTAATTGTGACCGCCTGACTGGGTTTTTAAAGAGACGCGTGAGAACATCACATAATGTGCCTGCTTTTTGCAGGGGGGTGGGTGTGTTGGGGGTGGGGGTTCGGGGGGGGGGGGGGGGGGGTGAAACCAGATTAAATTACACGTAACTACATCTGTCGTGATGTCTGCCTGAATACCCTTTTCCCAGTTCTGGAGGGAAATCAATAGTTTTAACTTGATTTGAATTTTACGTGGCCTAAGAGTGTTTTTTTTTTTTTTGGTTTTTTGTTGTTGTTGTGTTGTTGTTTTTTGGTTGTTTTTTGGTTGTTTTTTTCTCCATTGGTGATGTGATCCTTTATACGTGGTGTTCAGTTTTATTTTCAACTTAATTTTAATTTTACGTGGGCTTATTGAGACGAGAGTGAATGGTTCTTTTAGCTTTGTTTTAATAATCTTTTAGATATTATTTAGTGTATTCTCTTCGACTGGTTTTAAAAACTGACGGGTATTCAGCCACTAAGGTAAAAATAGATGGGTAGCTCGTTGGCCAGGAAAGCTGAATCCAACTGGACGCCATACTGAGACTTGTATCCGGCTGTCAGTCCGTTGAGAAGTCATGTGCTAACTGGTGATAGTTTCGGAACTGTAATCGTGTATCTTCGATGAAATCGTGTTATGCTTGCCCCAATGACATGCCAAATGGTGTGTTTTGATTGACATCTACGAATAGTTTATTTACCAGTTATTACAGAAGAACAACGCAGTGAAACGTAGCGCAAACTTGCTGTGGGGGGGCACACACAGGAATGTCAGCTGAAGGCCAGACACGGTAGTGAAATTTTGACCAAAATCATGCTTTTTTGTGATTTTCGTTTTTTCGCATAATTTGCTTCTTCAACATCTAATCTTTATAGTCCGTTTCACCTGGGTATTATATTCACTTAAATAAAGCTTCAAACAGCATCAACATGTGTGATTTCTTGTGAGTACAAGCACATCTCTTTCTTTTCCTGTTTTCTCAGTTTTGTGTTTTGTCCTCGTAATACCATTTTTCAAAATGCTAATGCTCAAAAACTTTAAAAGATAGCATGTTCAAACTTGGTACTTTCTTTCATTATGTATTCATCTCTATTATAGTGCGGTGGTTTGTATAGTACTAGTAAAAGAATGAATATACACTCATTTGAAAAAAATGAATTTATACACATTTCAACAACAACAACAAAAAATGTATTTATTCAAATTCCAAAATACCACTGCACTATAATAAAGAACATATACAAATAAATCAAATAAAACAAACAGAAATAACATATCTATAAAGGTACCGAAGTTCTAAGCTTTTATTTTATTTTATTTTATTTTTTATTTATTTATTTATTTATTTTTTTGCCATTTTGGATTCGTTTCCATGGAAACCGTCACGACAAATTGTACAAAATTACCTTTTTAGACATGTTTAGTCCAATATTTTTGCATACCATGTCACAGAAAGCCATAAACTTCAAGTTTATTCCATACGTTTTTGTACTACTGTGTCTGGCCTTAACTGACGCCGCGAGCAAGTGAAAGCTTGCCGTGAAGCAGTCATCGTAGCCAGCTGAGCGCTCGGCTACATATATGAAGATGACGCTTCGCGCTGTACTGACACCAAACTGACACCATCAGCAATGGCTGATTGAACCATTCTGCTGGCTTCAGTTAGGAAATGGGCTCAAAGAAGGCATCAGCGCTATCCACCCATTTCCAGAACAGTGGTGTTCAGCCCTTTGTAGCTGGGAGGGCTAGAAGCGACATGATTTGATTTTGACGCGAAGTAACGCTCTGATTCATCATGACGGACAGAGACACCGAAAGTCGACGTGCCCAACAGCCGAGTGGTTAAAGCGTTGGACTTTTAATCTTAGGGTTCCGGGTTCAAATCTCGGTAACGGCGCCTGGTGGGTAGTAAAGGGTGGAGATTTTCTCAGTCCGATTTCCCAGAGTCAATACATGTGCAGACCTGCTTGTGCCTGAACCCCCTTCGTGTGCATACGCACGCAGAACGGATCAAATACGCACGTTAAAGATCCTGTAATTCATGTCAACGTTCGGTGGGTTATGGAAACAAGAACATACCCAGCATGCACACTCGAAAATACGGAGTATGGCTGCCTACATGTAGTAGTAGTAGTAGTAGTAGTGTAGGGACTGGCATTTGACTGCCTAGGCCTCACGGCCTTTATTATGTCCCCTTCAATATCGGTCTCCTTTTATTAGTGGGATACATATATGTTTTCTTTCACACGTACTGTAAATCACTCGTCAAAGTCAATAAATTTTTCTTTTAAATTGATGTTCATATCAAGGAGATTTTTGAACACATTAGCATTTTGTGCAAGTTTAGTTTCGATAGGTAGTGCATTCCATATTTGTGCAATTCTATTAGCTAATGAATTTTTCCTTAGGTTAGTATTACAGTGCTTTTTACAAAATTTTCATCATTGAATTTCTTGTACTCTCATAATCTGACAGTCTAAAAATATTATTCACATTGACTTCATTATAGCAATTTAACATTTTGTATGTTTCTATTAAACCTCCTCTTAGCCTTCTACCCTTTAATGAATGCAGATTTAAGTATTTAAGTCTCTGTTGATAGCTCATAGATTTGCATTCTTTTAATAATTTAGTTGCTCTTCTTTGTACCCTTTCTATGGCGGGGTAAAAACGATCCTACACGTAAAAGCCCCACTCGTGTACGTACATACGAGTGAACGTGGGAGTTGAAGACCACCGGAACAAAGAAGAAGAAGACCAAAAGTCCATTTGGCTTCAACGCATAATCCCCTCTCTCCCCCCCCCCAGCCCCCCCCCCCCCCCCCCCCCTCCCCTCTCTCTCTCTCTGTCTGTCTGTCTGTCTCTCTCTCTCTCTCTCCTCCACCCTCCTTTTCTCCACTGCTAAGAGGATTTTAGTGGAAAGAAGACAGACGGTGACAGGGGCTATGCAGCCCCTGCATCCAGATTTAACCCCCCCCCCTCTCTTTTCTCCCCCCCCCCCTCCCCCCCAGAGTAGCGGCGTGTCACGTGACAACAAGACTGATGGCCATTGGCTGACAGGGTCGTGACCCCTCCGTCACATGCATTATGCAAGCTCTCCCCCCCCCCTCCCCTTCCCTCAGTAGCAACGCTACCGCCATCGCGACGCTCTCAGTGTTCATAAGTGTGTGTGCGTGTTCGTGTGCGCCTGTGTGCGTGCGTGTGCGTGCGTGTGTGTGCGTGTGCATGTGTGTGCACGTGAACAACAGCCTCGTTGTTCACACGTCGGGCCCTCTTCTTCCTTGGCACCACCACCACCACCACCACCCCGGCGCGTCTGTTCATAAAATTAATGCGCGTGCACGTCCGCGTGTGCGTGCGCGTGCGTGTGTGAGTGTGCATGATATGTGCGTATCCCCGTGAGGAGTGTGCTGTGCCAGATTTTGTTGTCCAAACACTTGCAGCTGCAAGTGGTTCTGTCACTGAGCAACGGAATTCAACAGAGCATGCGTTCTAGAAGCTAGAATGGAGTTGGTGGCCAAGTGGTTAACTCCCGCCGCCTTGATTTCTACTCAAACCCACCTCCACCCCCCTCCCTCCACCACACCCCTACCCCCCTCTCTCTCTCCCTCCACTAGACCTCGAGCGGTGGTTGCCCGGGTGATGATGAAGTCTGCTAATAAGTATTTACTTGCTTTTTGTTTTCTTCCGTTTTTGTTGTTGTTGTTGACGGGCGCAATAGCTGAATGGTTAAAGCGTTGGACTTTCAATCACGGTGACAGCGCCTGGTGGGTAAAGGGTGGAGATTTTTCCGATCTCCCAGGTCAACATATGTGCAGACCTGCCAGTGCCTGAACCCCCTTCGTCGTGTGTATACGGCAAGCAGAAGATCAAATACGCACGTTAAAGATCCTGGTAATCCATGTCAGCGTTCGGTGGGTTATGGAAACAAGAACATACCCAGCATGCACACCCGGCCCCCGAAAACGGAGTGTGGCTGCTTACATGGCGGGGTAAAAAAAAAAAAACAACGGCCATACACGTAAAAGCCCAGTCGCGTACATACGAGTAAGCGTGGGAGTTGCAGCCCACGAACGAAGAAGAAGAAGAAGAAGTTTTTTTTCAAGAGATAGAAATGTGTCTCAAGTGGACGTCACAGAGTGTGAGAGGGTTAAATGGAAGGGGAAGGGGTTAAGCTGGGGGGTGGGGGGGACCTGATGGTGAACAGACAAAGCGTGTGTGTGTGTGTGTGTGTGTGACTGCTTTATGAATAATTCGTTGTGGTGTTATTCATTGTTTCATTTGTTTCTTTGATGATTTTCCTTTATATATGTATGTATGTATGTATCTATATCTATCAATATCTATCTATCTATCTATATAAATATACATGTATGTATATGTGTATGTATATATATATATATATATATATATGCAATTTTTTCCTTCCTCAGTTTATTTACTTTTATATACTTTTTTGTTGTTGTTTTTTTGCTACCCCGTCATCTGCCACTACTTCCAACACCGGTCATTCCCGAGTCTTCATATATACAGCAACACCCGGGTTCGTCTGTCTTTATTTCATTATGTGCTCTGTGTGTGTGTGTGTGTGTGTGTGTGTGTGTTTGTGTGTGTGTCTGTGTGTGTGTGTGTGTGTGTGTGTGTGTGTCAGTGTGTGCCAGAGAGAAAGCGAGAGGCAGAAAGAGAAGCACGTTGGGTCTTTGCCTTGGTCAGGCATCCGCTGTTTTTCTCCTCCTCCCCACCCCCTCCCCCTTCCCTCCCCGCCCATCCCCCGTCCCCCCACCTCACTCCCACCCTCACTCCTTTTGTTTTAATAAAGCAGATGCTGTGTAACGTATGTAGCTCAGTCAACACGCTTTGTTGATGCCTCCATGAAACTGAAACTTGAACCTGAAACTGAAACAGTCATTAGTTTGGTAGCAGTAGTGGGCGTTGGCTGCCTTCACCTCTACACTCCATCTCGCTCACTACGATCAGCTTCGGATCCACTCCACTTACGCATACCCAGATTCAAACTCTCGACTGTTGGCCGCCGTTCTTTTTCTGTCTCTGGACCTTGCAATTGGAATGAACTTCCTCTTTCGCTTCGTCAAGTCTCCACACTCAGCTCTTTCAAGTCTGGCCTTAAAACCCACCTCTTCCCAAAATAGCCTCCCTTCCCTGCCTCTTCCTTGTCTTTAGTTTCTCCAGTTTTAGAGTTATGCGTGCGTGAGAATGACTGGTGCGAAAGCGCTTAGATTTGTCTATGCACAAGATTCAGCGCTATATAAGTACCATTATTATTATTATTGTGTTGTTGCTGCCAGTGTTGTTATCGTTGCTTTAATTACAGTTATTTTATTTGGAACATAATTATCACAATACAACACAGTTATAGATTAAAAGTACGGCCAGTCCTCTCTTCTCCTCTACACAGACCCCTCGGATGTCCAGCGAGTGTCTGAATGACCCAACCTTTAGCTTCCGTCGTCAGAATTGTGGTATTCTTTGTCAACAAACACCTCTTCAGTGTGAGAGCCTTCCACTTGCAATATTTTGATGGTGGGAATTGGGGTGAAACGCTGTTAACGTCGTCTCTTTCGCCGTTCGTATGGAGAGAGTTAACAGGACAACAACAAGAAGAAGGTCATGTGTTCATGATACATGTACATAACTAAAGTATGTGACGGATGTTATTGTGAATGACTATTGTTGTTGTCTTAGTTGTTGTTGCCTCTAGCATTCTTGCTGGTGAGATTCAGTATTCCTGATGTTGCCGTCGTTGACAGTGGTATCTATCTATCTATCGATCTACAGAGAGAGAGAGAGAGAGAGAGAGAGAGAGAGAGAACACACACACACACACACATATATATATATGTATATGCCTCTAGAACTGCTGATGCTATTTCTGATGTTGCTGTCGTTGACAGTGATATCTATCGATCTGTATATCTATCTATCTATCTATATGTATATATATATGCCTCTAGAACTGCTGACGCTATTCCTGATGTTGCTGACGTTGACAGTGATATCTGTCTATCTATCTATCTGTCGATCTGAATGTATGTAGATAGATAGATAGATAAATAGATAGATAGATAGATATGCGCCTCTATAACTGCTGGTGCTATTCCTAATGTTGCTGACGTTGACAGTGATATCTGTCTATCTATCTATCGATCTGTATGTATGTATATAGATAGATAGATAGATATGCCTCTAGAACTGCTGGTGCTATTCCTAATGTTGCTGACGTTGACAGTGATATCTATCTATCTATCTATCTATCGATCTGAATGTATGTATATAGATAGATAGATAGATATGCCTCTAGAACTGCTGGTGCTATTCCTAATGTTGCTGTCGTTGTCATTGATATCATTTTTTTTCTGCTGCTGTCATCAGTAGTGGTGTGTTACTGTTGTTGTTGTGTGTTTTTTTCTATTGCCGCTGCTGTAACTGCAACCGTGGATGCCCTATTCGGGTATTCATTGTTTTGTTTTGTTTTGGCAGCTACTCTGCCATGGCGGTTGTCGCTTGGAGTTCAGCTTCTGTCGCGGTTGTTATGACTGGCTGTAAAATATTGTTTTGTATCGTGTTAAGTGGGTTGGTTTTTTTGTTTTTGTTTTTTGTTGTTGTTTTTTTTGGTAAAAAGACGGGGATTAAGAAGATTGGGCTCCCGCCTTTCCTATGCCAACCTCCAGACACAGTGGATATCTTATACTTCTTCTTCTTCTTCTTCGTTCGTGGGCTGCAACTCCCACGTTCACTCGTATGTACACGAGTGGGTTTTTACATGTATGACCGTTTTTACCCACGCCATGTTGGCAGCCATACTCTATTTTCGGGTAGGCGGGTGCATTCTGGGTATGTTCTTGTTTTCATAACCCACCGAACGCTGACATGGATTACCAGGATCTTTAACGTGCGTATTTTCATCTTCTGCTTGCAGTACACACCACATGAAGGGGAGATTCAGGCACAAGCACAGGTCCGCAGATAATTATGTTGATCTGGAGATCGGGAGAAAAAAAAATCTCCACACCCTTTTACCCCACTAGGCGCCGTTACCGAGATTCGAACCCGTAACCCTCAGATTGAAACTCCAACGCTTTGATCACTCGGGTTTTTCTCCCCAGTCACAGTGGATATGAAATCGCTGCAGCCCTGATGGTTGTGAAAGGTTATAGGGACCTTTGATTATGTTGTCTCTTATAGATACCGCTGTTATAGGATTTGTCGTTCGGTTGCCTGCTGCTGCTAATGACCGGTGTTGGTGATAATTATGACCGGTGTTATATCGCCGGTTCCTGATGTTTGTTAAAGCTTTTGCTCTGTCGCAGCTGATGTTCGTGCTCAATTGGCTTCGTTACGGCTGCTGGTGAGAGTGTACGTCTGTTTGTGTAGGATGGGGGGGGGGGGGGGGGGGGGGGATAAGAACGGGTGCTGGTGCTGCTAGCGGCGAAGAGAGTTGTTGCCCCTTTGAGTCCTCTAGGAACTCTTCATAATAATAACGTTGCAGTTACAGGACAGAACGGTGATCCTCCATACTATAAAGTAACACTCAGACACGACGTCCACACTGCCAACACAGTGAGAAGGACGGTGTATACCAGCCTCAAACTACCTCCCTGTCGGTTTTTTTGTTGTTGTTTTTTGGTTGGGTTTTTTTGCGTTTTTTTGACTCACTTGTGTAAACAAAGTGAGTCTATGTTTTAACCCGGTGTTCGGTTGTCTGTGTGTGTGTGTGTGTCCGTGTGTCTGTGTGTCTGTGTGTCCGTGGTAAACTTTAACATTGACATTTTCTCTGCAAATACTTTGTCAGTTGACACCAAATTAGGCATAAAAATAGGAAAAATTCAGTTCTTTCCAGTCATCTTATTTAAAACAATATTGCACCTCTGGGATGGGCACAAAAAAAATAAAAAAAAGAAGCCTAATTATATGCAAACTGCATTTACTGTTATATTTATATATTTTGTATTCTCTAAACTTGGTACTGTGACCTCTTATTCTGACACAACAAGAGGAGTCATTATTATCATTTTTTGTTCAAACAGGAACTTGTTTTGCTAAGCATGGAATTTTTATTTATTTTGCAAACCTTTTGGTGCAGATAGTAAAAAAGGGAAATGACTGTAATTAATGCTAGGGGACTTAATTTATCACAAGTGAGTCTTGAAGGCCTTGGTTTTTTTTGTTTTTGTTTTTTTTATCCTGGGGTCAATCTAGGGCAAGCCTTGAATACCCCACCCTCCCCACACACACACACACACACACACACACACACTCCCCCGTGGTCCTTAATTTTTTTTGTGTGTCGAGTCAGTATCGAGCCCCCCTCCCCACCCCAACCCCACCCCCACCACACACACACACCTTGTCCGCCCCCGCTACTTATCCCCTGCGGTCATTTCAATCTAGCCCAGAAGGACCCCCATACACATCACGAGGGGGGTAGTTCTGATCATTTGAATTTTAACCCCCCCCTCCCCCAACCCCTCCCGACCCCCCCTGAGAGAATGGAGGAAAGGGGGGGGGGGTATGCCATTCTACATTGACCCCGGGATTGATCTTGGCTGGGTTATTCCAGGGCATGCCTTTTTTTTTTCTTCTTTTTTTTTTTTTAATTATTCACCTATTCCCCAGATTGAATCCACCCCACTTTCACCATCGAAATGTC
>NC_134883.1:46086900-46091900 GCF_041734735.1 Babylonia areolata
TCAAGAAAGAAAGAGAAAAAAAAATAGAGAGAAGGAAAGATTTGAAAAAAAAAAGAAAAGAAAGAAAAAAAGAAAAGAGCAAGAAAAAAGAAAAAGATCGCGCGCGCACACACACACACACACACACACACACACACACACACACACGTTGACAGCTTTACACGAACTTCGCAAGAATTACCGTCTTCCCCTAAAGTGACACACTGAAGAAACCATATATCCTTCTCACCCCTGACTTTTTTAGCGGAACTGAGGGAGGTGGGGGGTGGGGGGAGGGGGGTGGGTGGGCAGTGAGGGGAGGGGGAGGAGAGGGACTGAAAGAGGAAGGAGTGGAGGCGAGACAGAGTGACAGACAGAGAGAGAGAGGGTGGGGGGCGGGGGGGGGGTAGAGGTAGAGGAAGACAGAGTGAGAGAGAGTCAGGGAGAAGGTAGGAGAGAAAGGGGCGGGGTGGGGGTGTGGGGGGGAAGAGACAGAGAGGGGGAGACACAGATAGAGAGACACAGAGAGAGAGAGACAGAGAGAGAGACAAAGGCAGAGAGAGACAGACAGAGAGAGACAGAGAGAGAGACAAAGAGAGAGACAGAGAGAGAGACATAGAGAGAGACAGACAGAGAGAGACACAGAGAGAGACACAGAGGGAGACAGAGAGAGAGACAGAGAGAGACAGAGAGAGACAGAAAGGGAGAGAGACACAGAGAGAGGGAGAGAGACACAGAGAGACACAGAGAGGGACACACACACACACACAGAAAGAGACAGAGACACAGAGAGAGAGAGAGAGACAAGACAGAGAGAGAGAGAGAGTCAGAGCCAGAGAGAGAGACAGAGACAGAGAGAGAGAGACAGAGTCACAGAGAGAAAGAGACAGACAGACAGACGGGGACACAGAGAGACAGAGATGGAGACAGAGAGAGACAGGTATGCAAGGTATGAAGAGAGAGACAGAGACACACAGAGAGAGGCAGAGACACAGAGAGAGAGACAGAGACAGAGAGACAGAGCATGGGAGAGGGAGACTGAGAGAGAGAGAGAGAGAGAGAGAGAGAGAGAGAGAGAATACCAATACGAATGATTTATTGTGCTCAGGTACATTTTTGTCCATTCACAAAACGGCACAGCTTAGGACTGAAAGAGGACCTATATGCACGAAATAGAACGTCATAAAGAAAAATGATCATGACGTGGACACCACACGACATGTGACCAGTTGCAAGACGACAAAAGTACATACATTTTCGTGTTCTGTCTTTATCAGAATGTTCTGGACACATTATCACATTATCACAGAATCACACTGTGAAACCAGGTGTGTTGCACTGGGATCCAGGGTTTTCCTTTCTCAGCATTTTTTTTTTTTTTTTTTTTGTATTTCTTTTTATCACAACAGATTTCTCTGTGTGAAATTCGGGCTGCTCTCTCCCCTGGGAGAGCGCGTCACTACACTACAGCGCAATTTTTTTTTTTTTTTTTTCCCTGCGTGCAGTTTTATTTGTTTTCTCCTATCGAAGAGGATTTTTTTCTACAGAATTTTGCCACGAACACACACTTTTGTTGCCGTGGGTTCTTTTACGTGAGCTAAGTGCATGCTGCACACGCGGGACCTCGGTTTATTGTCTCATCCGAATGACGTTCACATGCGTTTGGGTTTGATGGCAGAATGGTTAAGACGCTCAGCTGCCAATACAGAGAGTCCGTGAGGGTGTGGGTTCGAATCCCGCTCTCGCCCTTTCTCCTAAGTTTGACTGGAAAATCAAACTGAGCGTCTAGTCTTTCGGATGAGACGATAAACCGAGGTCCCGTGTGCACTTGGCGCACTGAAAAAGAACCCATGGCAACGAGAGTGTTGTCCTCTGGCGAAATTACGTAAAATGAAATCCACTTTCATAGATACACAAATATGTAAGCATGCACTCAAGGCCTGACTAAGCGCGTTGGGTTATGCTGCTGGTCAGGCATCTGCTCAACAGATGTGGTGTAGCGTGTATGGATTTGTCCGAACGCAGTGACGCCTCCTTGAGAAAGTGAAACTGAAACTGAAACTGGGTTTGATGTGTTTGAACACGTATATTTATAGTCTTGGCCGACTCTTCGGTACATTACAGTATCTGTCGGCTGACATCCACCGATTGTCTATTTTCATAATTATATCAGTTGCGGACACGAGAGTACAAACCTCACGAGTGCGCGCACCTACACACCCATTCACACACAAGCACACTCCAACGCATACACACGCATGCACGTAAGCACGCACGCACAAGAAAAGATAATACCTATCTATCTATCTATCTATCTATCGAAAGGGCGGAAGGGAGATGGGAGGGGTAATGTGAATGAGTCAGAAAGCGCAGTTCTGGAAGCATGCACACGGTAAAAAAAATAAATAAATAAATTTTTAGAAAAAAAAAGCTGTAATTGCCCCTCCTATGATCAGCCATTCGCGACTTTGGCCATAGACATTAGCACTCGGCACTTTCGAGCCATTTCACGAGCAACGCTTTTGAGCTGCCGTCTCGGTCATAGCATTAAGCACTTTGGGGTGTATAAAGCCCATCGCACACGGGGCGACAAGCAGCAAGTTTCGCGCAGCTTAAAGTGTGCGAGGTTTTTCAGGCAGCAAGAGTATGTCGCGGCGCATCAAGATCGCCGACGCCGCGCGTCATGTACAATACAACAAATACAATACAATACAATACAATACAATACAATACATCTGCACAGTTTCAGTGACGTTTCAATCTCGCAGGCCACTCATTCCCCCAGTCCTCCCACAGACACAGCCACACATGGGTTCGTCTGTCGGCAGTCCACGAGGGGGAACTATCGATGTTACTGAGGTCGCGAGGAGGCCACACACCAGAGTAGACCCTGCACAGCCACTGTTTGGAAACTATCGATGTTACTGAGGTCGCGAGGAGGCCACACACCAGAGGAGACCCTGCACAGCCACTGTTTGGAACTATCGATGTTACTGAGGTCGCGAGGAGGCCACACACCAGAGAAGACCAGGCTCTGCTGCTGATTCATTACGGTGGCGTTCGATTAGTGCCTGTATTGATTTAATGTACTTTAACTCTTTCCATACGAACGACGAAAGAGACGACGTTAACAGCGTTTCACCCCAATTACCATCATCAAAATATTGCAAGCGGGAGGCTCTTATACTGAAGACGTGAATGTTGACAAAGAATACCACAATTCTGACGACGGAAGCTAAAGGTTGGGTCATTCAGACACCCACTGGACATCCGAGGGGTCTGTGTAGAGGATAAGAGAGGGCTGGCCGTACTGAGTGAGTTAAAGGTACACAGACTACCTGCTAAGCCCCAACACCCCCGACGACGTGAATCGTTTTAGTCGCAGAGCCAGACTGTATTGATTGTCCCCTGAAAATGGAGATGGCCATCACGTCTTATCCATTGACAGGAGGATTCCAGCATCTCGTCATCTACAGCAACCCCTCACCCATCTTCAACCGCCATCAAACTTTATCTTTACTGCTATCAAAGTTTTCTAACTTCTACCAAAGTTTGTTTGCTTTACTGTGTTGTTGTTTGTTTGTTTTTGTTGTTGTTGTTTTTGTCCAGTGCTATCAAAGTTTTGTTGTTCTTGATGGGTTGTTTTTTGGTGTGTTTTTTTTTTTTTTTATTCATTGTAGTCAAGTTTTAACAGCGATTAAAGTTTTTTGTCGTCTTTTTTTTTTCTTTTTTCTTTTTTTCTTCTTCTTCTTCTTCTTCTTTCATGTTTTGCGTGAGATTGATTTCTAACAAAGTTGTGTGGCAGGCAAAACGAAAGAAAGAAAGACAGCCCTGAGTTTTCTTTTCTACGCGCACGCACGCACGTCGGCACGCACACACGCACACGCACAATCAAACACACACACACACACGAGCGCATGCATGCGTGCGCGCGCGCACTAAAGCTCACAGTTAACACACACACACACACACACACACACACACACACACACACACACACATATATATATATATACACACACACACACATAAATGCATACACTGAGCACACACACACACACACACACACACACACACACGTACACACGCGTGCACACACACAATCTCTGTCTGTCTCTGTCTCTTTCTCTCTCTCTCCATTTCATTCAATAACTCACACAAACACGAACACGCTCTATTTCTTTTTCAAACACAAACTATCTCTCTCTCTCTCTCTCTCTCTCTCTCTCTTTGTGCTCTCTCTCTCCACACACCACACACACACACACATATGTATATATGCGCACATGCACGCACACACATACACACACACAAACACACACGCACACACACTTGTTCACACACACACACACACACACACTCACACACACACACACACACACACACACACACACACACACACACACACACACACACTCACACACACACACACACACACACACACTCACTCACTCACTCACTCACTCACTCACACACACACAACAGAGAGAGACAGACAGACAGAGGGTGCCAAAAAATAATCATGATGGCCAGCAAAAATATCCTGGGGGGTATACTTGGCAAGGGGGGGGGGGGGGGTACCCCTTTCAAGGCTGTCACTACCAGTCAAGAAAAAAATCCCTTGTGACGAGTGACAGGAAAGAGAATACCCTGGGTGTTGTGGTTGATGTCGGGGGTGTTCGTTTGATTGGTCTCGGGTTCTCATCCACACAAGAATCCAGGCGCAATAGCCGAGTGGTTAAAGCGTTGGACTTTGAGTCTGAGAGTCCCGGGTTCGTAATCTCGGTAACGGCGCCTGGTGGGTAAAAGGGTGGAGATTTTTTTTTCCGATCTCCCAGGTCAACATAATTATATGCAGACCTGTCAATGCCTGAACCCCCTTCGTGTGTATACAGCACGCAGAAGATCAAATACGTTAAAGATCCTGTGATCCATGTCAGCGTTCGGTAGGTTATGGAAACAAGAACTTACCCAGCATGCCTCCCCTGAAAGCGGAGTATGGCTGGCTACATGGTGGGGGT
>NC_134883.1:46094400-46101900 GCF_041734735.1 Babylonia areolata
ACAGCTAGATAGACAGACAGACAGATGAATAGACAGGTAGATAGATAGATAGATAGATAGATAGATAGGTAGATAAGCTCTCAAGGCCTGACCATTTGGATCTAAGCGACAGTCAGGCGTCTGCCCCCTACCCCCCATCCCACCCCACCCCACCCCCACCCTTTCTATGATTATTATCTAAGCGGATGTAGTGTAGCGGGTATGGATCATTCTGCAGCCTTTGACACCACCCTGAAAGTGAAATTGAAACTGAAACGGAAACGAGCCAGAAGCTGCAATTGGCTTGACAAACCAGAACACCAAATCCAGATGTCAGGTCCCCCCCCCCCCCCCCACCTCCCCCGCCCCCTCCTAATTTCTCACAAATGGCACGTCAAGGTGGCATGAAACAGACACGCTCCCCTCCCCCTCCCCTACCCCCCTCCCCAACCTTTTTCTTTTCTTTCTCTCCCCCCCCCCCTCCCCACCTCCCCCCCATGAAGTGATAGGAAACACGTTCGTATGTCGAGTTAAAACGTAGTCTTTACAGCCCCAGATCATGACAGCGTTTCTTCCCAAGAGTGCATGTGTTATTTTCAGGTTGAAAAATAAAAGAATGAAAGAAAGAAAGAAAGAAAGAAAGAAAAAACATTATTAATGATAAAGGAAATATCTCTTGCTTCTGCGCAAATCACTGTGCCTCAATAATAATAGTAGTGATTAAAATAAAAATTAAAAAAAATTTAAAAAAATAGTAGTGATAATAATAATGATGATTATGAAGATGATGATGATGACGATGATGGTGATGTTGATAAGAAAAATAAGAAGAATAATGATGATGATGATGATGAGAAGAAGAAGAAGAAGAAGAATAGTGATGATGATAATGATGATAATTGTAACTATAATACTAATACCTCTACTACTACTGCTACTACTGATGATGATGATGATGATGGTCATCATCATCATCATCATCATCATCGTCATCATCATCATCATCATCGTCATCATCATCACCAGCAGCAGCAGGAGCAGCATCATAATTATAAACATAATAACGAGCACTATGACATTCCCTTTCTTAAGGAACTTAGGATACAGGGAGGAGGAAGAAAGAGAGTGAGCTTACCCGCGTCAGTGCTGGAACCGGCGATTTCAAACCTGCCAGAAGGCGACGTGGCAGAATAATGGTCAGGTATCGGACTATTGGTCCAGTGGTTCACCAGTGATCAGGGTTCGAAACCCCGGTTTAGCATGGTGTTGTGTCTTTGGGAAAGGCACTTTACTCCTATTTGATTCTTCCTCTTCTCATTCTTCTCGCCAGCTCCGTTATTCCTCTGATACTCGACTTCTCAGGATACCTCACGTCAGAAGTAAGACCTA
This sequence comes from Babylonia areolata, assembly GCF_041734735.1. Taxonomy (NCBI): domain Eukaryota; kingdom Metazoa; phylum Mollusca; class Gastropoda; order Neogastropoda; family Buccinidae; genus Babylonia; species Babylonia areolata. Next base: position 46,095,769 of record NC_134883.1, read on the forward strand.
TGGACACAGATCGTTTTCTTTTTCAATCGCCAAAGACGTGGAACAAGCTCCCTGATAACCTCCGTCATTCTGATTCCCTCGCATCTTTTAAATCTCGTCTCAAAACTCACCTTTTCCCTCAGCAGTAAGTTCAATTGTGGCAGGTCCACTTCCTTTGCGTTAGCTGTGCTTGACTATGTATGTATACATATGTATGTGTACATAACTACATGCATGTATATGAATGTGTATTGTGTGCGCGTGCGTTTGTGTAAGTTTGTGCCTGACTATGTGTGCGTATGTGTTAGGGTAGCTGTTAGATACACATGTATTGTTAAAATGTATGTACGCAGTGTGTGTGTGTGTGTGTGTGTGTGTGTGTGTGTGTGTGTGTGTGTGTGTGTGTGTGTGTGTGTGGTCATATTTTGGTGTGTGTATATAACATAGATGTAATGTTTTATATTAACAAAGCGTTTTTGTAAAGCACCTAGATCAGATTTCTGGATAGTGTGCTATATAAGTATCCTTTATTATTATTATTATTATTATTATTATTATTATTCTCCCTCAGCCTCGTCCCCCACGGTCAATCGTATTTACAGGAGTGGACTTTCACGTGTATGACCGTTTTTACCCCCCACCCCCCCCCCCCCCCCGCCATGTAGGCAGCCGTACTCCATTTTCGGGGGTTTGCATTCTGGGTATGTTCTTGTTTCCATAACCCACCGAACGCTGAAATGGATTACATGATCTTTAGCGTGCGTATTTGATCTTCTGCTTGCCGTATTCACATGAAGGGGGATCAGGCACAAGCACAGGTCTGCACATAATGTTGACCTGGGAAATCGGGGGAAAAAATCTCCATCCTTTACCCACCAGGCACCGTTACCGAGATTCGAACCCGGGACGCTCAGACTGAAAGTCCAACGCTTTAACCACTCGGCTAGTGCGTCCGTCACCGAGACACGAACCTCAGAACGTCAGATTGAAAGTCCAACGCTTTGATTAACCACTCGGCTATTGTGCCCGTTCTATTTGTTTCACTCCACGCAGGTGGGTACGGGCACCTGGGCGGGTATGGAAGGTTAATTCTTCTTCTTCTGCGTTCGTAGGCTGCAACTCCCACGTTCACTCGTATGCACACGAGTAGGCTTTTACGTGTATGACCGTTTTTACCCCGCCATATAGGCAGCCACACTCCGCTTTCGGGGGTGTGCATGCTGGGAATGTTCTTGTTTCCATAACCCACCGAACGCTGACATGGATTACAGGATCTTTAACGTGCGTATTTGATCTTCTGCTTGCATATACACACGAAGGGGGTTCAGGCACTAGCAGGTCTGCACATATGTTGACCTGGGAGATCGGAAAAATCTCCACCCTTTACCCACCAGGCGCCGTCACCGTGATTCGAACCCGGGACCCTCAGATTGAAAGTCCAACGCTTTAACCACTCGGCTATTGCACCCGTCGAAGGTTAATTCAAGCGGCGGAAGAAGAGGACTGGGCCCCGCCTTCCTATGCCAGGTCCTAGACACAGCGAATATGAATTCACTGCCTCTGATGGCCGCCACAGATCATGTGACTTTTATCAACCGTTCGAAGTAAGCCTGTATGCTAAACAAATAGTAAAGAGTGTGGTGTGATGGCCTAGAGGTAACGCATCCGCCTAGGAAGCGAGAGAATCTGAGCGCGCTGGTTCCAATCACGGCTCAGCCGCCGATATTTTCTCCCCCTCCACTAGACCTTGAGTGGTGGTCTGGACGCTAGTCATTCGGATGAGACGATAAACCGAGGTCCCGTGTGCAGCATGCACTTAGCGCACGTAAAAGAACCCACGGCAACAAAAGGGTTGTTCCTGGCAAAATTCTGTAGAAAAATCCGCTTCGATAGGAAAAACAAATAAAACTGCACGCAGGAAAAAATACAAAAAAAATTGGGTGGCGCTGAAGTGTAGCGACGCGCTCTCCCTGGGGAGAGCAGCCCGAATTTCAAACAGAGAAATCTGTTGTCATAAAAAGAAATACAAATACAAATACAAAACTCTCTCCAATCACAAGGTACACAACTTCAAGTCAGTGCTGCTTACGCTACCGATTCAGCTAGCACACAGGTAAATAAAAGCTAATTTGTGTTTGCACATTTCTTCTGTCTTTGCTGCTGTGTGCACATGTCAGATGATCGGTATAAGGACAGGCCCGGCGCTTCCTTTTTTGAGGAAGTGTCTGGGTTTGTTTCAATGTACCTTTTATTACCTGTATGCTTGCTGAATCGGTAGCGTAAGCAGTACTGACTTGAAGTTGTGTACCTTGTGGTTGAAGAGAGTTACCACTCTTTACTATTTGTTAATCATTTCATCTCCTGGCCTCCTTGTTTGTTAATAAGCCTGTATGGTTTTAGTTCTGCAAGGTCGTGCTTGAGTCAAGTCTCACCTTTTTTCTTCTTTTTTTTTTTTTTTTTTTTTTTGTACGCTTATAGTTGACTTCGTCAAGCTTTTGCGCCTTATACATATCATTATTATTATTAGTAGTAGTAGTTCTTTTTTATGTATTTATCTATTATTTATTTACTTTTTTTCTTTTTCTTTTTCTCAAAGCCTAAGCGCGTTGGGTTATGCTGCTGGTCACGCATCTGCTTGGCAGATGTGGTGTAGCGTATATGGATTTGTCCGAACGCAGTGACGCCTCCTTGAGCTACTGAAACTGAAACTCACAAACGCTGTGACGTGATGGACAGGAAAAGACTGTCTCAAAGACAGTCCCAGTGAAAAGACGTAAAAAAAAAAACCCACAGCAACAAAAGGGTTGTTCCTGGTAAAATTCTGTAGAAAAACCCACTTCAAAACAAATAAAATTGCTGGCAGAAAAAAAAGGGGTGGCGCTGTAGTGTAGCGACGCGTTCTCCCTGGGGAGAGCAGCCCGAATTTCACCCAGAGAAATCTGTTGTGACAAGAAAAGAGTAACATAACATAATAATACAACAGTGTGAGCTGTGGAAACCCCTGGCCGGACGACCGTGACAGCAGTCCAGACAGATTAGCCACGAGATTCATCCTTATTATTATGGGATGCCCGTTGTGTGACGTGCTGGGAGAGAACGTGCCAAACACAGTGCCCATCGAGACAGCTGAGGTCAAGGTCGCTAGCTGGATGAACAGAATGAAATTGCTATTCAGATTGACAGAAGAAAATGTCCGTTCAAAGAAGAGGTTATCAATGATCAGTTTTGGAGGCCGAAATGTCAGTCGCATTCAACGATTATCATTATTATCATTGTTATTATCATTGTTGTTGTTGTTGTTCTTTTTTTTTATTGTTGTCGTTGTCGTTGCCGTTAACCCTTTCACCGCCAGTCAATTAAGAGTACAAAATTCCCTTGTGGTATAAACACAGAAAAGACAGTGGCTAAGAATACCTGGGGATTCCCCCTGCGATGTATAGAAAATATGGCCTGTCCTACCACCGGCGAGCAGTAGGTTCATGGATAACAGACCAATGAATGGGTCACCTTTCAGTGATATGGGTCCTCTACCACGCCTGTGCATAAATGCGAGCTTGGCAGTGAAAGGATTAATATTGATCATTACACTGCCTCTATCTTCGACTGGAGGCGAAACTCAAAGCGCTTTACAAGCGCACAGTCATTTGCACTACACGGGCAGAGCTGGTTGACAGCTGCCTTTAAGACCTCATTAAATGCCCCCCCCCCCCACCCCCACTCCCCCCCCACCCCCAAAATATAGGTCAGTAGATGTTGTGGTGCTAAGAAACTTTTGGGGGTTTATTCCACAGTTGTTCGTCTTTAAATTCTGTTGACCTTAACTCTCTCCATACGAACGGCGAAAGAGACGACGTTAACAGCGTTTCACCCCAATTACCATCATCAAAATATTGCAAGTGGAAGGCTCTTATACTGAAGAGGTGAACGTTGACAAAGAATACCACAATTCTGACGACGGAAGCTAAAGGTTGGGTCATTCAGGTGGCATTATCGGTCAGACGGGGGTTCCATTTTGTTCATGGCCATATATACCAAAGTAATTGGAATATTTGCAATCATTTTGGCATGCATATGTCAAAAGGGTTATACTTGTTAAAACAAATAATAAAAACATGATTTTTTTTAATGTCTGAATTTTTTGTATATTTTATGAAAAACGATATGTCGCGTAAAAGGAAATTGGGGTGTTAGCTGGCACACTCTACATTGAATACTATGCCATGTACATGGCTCATATTTTGCAAAGATAAAGAAAACAAGTTTATCTATGGCATGTACCATTGATTTTTATGTCATCTTGACTGATTTTGAGTTTTAGCGACTCGAGTTTTGATAATTTTTTATTAAAAAAAATCAAGTGACAAAATTTACCAAAAACAAACTAAGTGTCTTACAGACAATTCTGAGGTACATACTATAGCTGATGGCATTCAAAACAAGCATGCAAAATTTCTAAGCTGTAGCTTGAATATTTCTTCAGATATTGTGTTCAAAGCATGCAAAAGTGGTGATTTTCGCTAAAGTTTATGTAAGAAAATGAAGGGTTTTTCCTACCTGTCAACTTGTTCATGTCACTAATGTCCCCCTGCAAGGTATGGCTGGCCCTCCCTAGCAGCACAGTTACCATTGTGGATCAGTCTCTCCTGCCTTCTAGCCCTCCTCTCCTCCAAGGAAGCTGATTTTGCCTGTCTCTGGGCATTTGAGATCCGCGCTGTATCCCGCCGTGTGAAGAAGTCTGTTGCAAACACACCAGGGCGGATGTCCATTGCCTCCAGCATGGCACCAAAACATGTAGCACCATCATTGAAGACACTGACAGCAATGGCAAGGGCAGTTTTCACAGTTCTTGGGCCATGGTTTTTTGTTTTGGGGCAATACTTCCAAATTGTACTGTTCAGCGACTCGTTCGCATTCTGCGTATACCCCTGCAGACACTTTTTCAGCAGCTCAGTCTTGGCCAAGTCTTTAAAAATAGGTTTGATGGCCTCCATGATTGCTGGGGCTAGATTTCCACTGTGGGTAAAAGTATCAAGCCTGCCATCCCTCTGTGCCTGTAGGTAGGGGCACCACTGGACACTGCAGAAGTTGTGTGTAGGACTGGCATCAGTTGACGCCTTGTGGAAGAATACAGCCCACACCGCTTTCCTCATTTCTACCAGGTCCCCCTTGTTGCCCCTGATTGCATTTCCATAGTAAGTCTGCAGCTTATCACACACAGCATCTGTAAGTCTTCTTTGACCCCCTATTGGCTTCCCATCTGACAAAACCTGGCCTTTGAGGCTTTTCTTCAATGCCCGAAGGCGGTTACCCATCCTCTTTTGGATATGGCCCACACATTCTATTTTTTCCACAAGCTTTTCCTCCCCATAAGGCTTGGAATCAAATACAGTTTTAAAACTGTTAGTGTCCCCATCCCCAATGAATTTGGAGTACCGCAAGTTGTGGCGCTCCACAGACCGTTGAAACATGTCACGAGCTGAGGCGCTCTGCATGGATCCAGACGACCCCTCGTGGTTCCTCGTGCACTCCATAGGATGGCCCGCCTCCCACTGCTGGTACCGCTCACTGTTGTTGTCTTGGGTGGCCCAGTACTGGCAGCTCTTGCACTTCTTGCTCTTCACTTCAGTGTCCAGCACCTTCCCTGAAATTAAAGTGACAACACAACTGTCAGTCTATGGTGTACGTAACAAAGACAAACGCAAAATTGTGCGTGCACTTGCAAATAGGAACACTTCAAAATTTAAAAAAGAAAAAAATCATTTTTTAAGTTATGTTATTCCCTGATACAAAACAAATAATTCACAAATATGTAGTGAAAATATTATTCATCCACCAATTGCTACTCACCTTTCATACTGTCAAAAGATTATAAAAAACACACACATATATATATATATTGCAGGCCTACATTTACATGTGCACACACACACACACACACACACACACACTCACACACAAATACACACACTAACACATACACACACACACACACACACACACACACACACACACACACACACAAACTACACACCTGTTTCCAGTCCAATAATGGTTGTAGCACCAACTGTCGAGGAGTGTCCTCTTGTCATCCACGACCCTGTCACAGGATATACTGATGTCGCTGGGACCATCATCACCATCTCTTGCAGCTTC
>NC_134883.1:46106900-46116900 GCF_041734735.1 Babylonia areolata
AGGAAAGACGGAAAGAAAAAAAAAGGAAGTAAATACAATGACTAAGAAGATAAAACTTTTTCGTGATTTGTTTTATTGGAAATATTTCAATCACATGCTTCCCCCCAACCCCACTCCCCGAAAAAAAAAACACACACCAAAAAACAGATGTTCACAAGACTCTGAAAGAACAAATCATAATTACGAATGATTATTGGAAAGTGGCATGATGACAAACCTGACGTCTTATTTTTGAGCCATAGCGCCAAGCAAGGTCTTAAAACAAGAATGGTTGGTAGAGGAAGTCTTCTGATAATAATTATGCTTCCGGTCATTATGAAAACGAATGTTCCACTGCCCGACAGTATCTGTCACTAAACAATTTTTGTTGTTGTTTTTTGTTGTTTTTAATAAGGAATATAATTTCAGATAGTTCTTGAAATCTAATTTACTTACATTCATCAGTATGCCGATTCATAAGGCAGTGGAAGAGATGACCTTATCTTAAGGGTTTCTCTACTTTAAGTACGACGATTTGTTTCTTACAAGCAGTTCGTATGCAATTATTCTTCAATCATTTTTCTAATGAGGAATGGCATAAAAATTTTAAAGCATAACAGTATCACTTTTGTTCTCCACAATTCAGCAGTCAGACTTATCAACAAACACGAAATCAAAACGAAACACACACACACACACACACACACACACACACACACACACACACACACATTATTGATTACACAGATCCAAGTCCCGATAACAGTCAATACATCATTTCTCCACTCACACTCAGTGAGGTTAAAGACGCATTACTATCCCTCCCTAAAAAGAAAACATCTGTAAGACTTGACGTGGTCTCAAATGAGATGCTTAGACACTTACCAGAAAACTTTGTTGTTTTGTTATTTAAGCTTTTTCAAAAGTGCTGGATTGATGGTTTAATGCCAGCACAATGGAAACAGTCTGTTGTAATACCAGTTCATAAACAAGGAAAATGTAAAACAGATAAGAACAATAACAGGCCAATTGCGCTAACATCACATACTGGTAAGCTGATGGAAAGAATAATTTTGAGAAGACTGATGTACTATTGCCATAAAAATAGAATTATCCCAATTAATCAAGCGGGCTTTCAGAGAGGTAGATCTGCAATTGATAATTTGGTTAAACATACAACACATGTAAAACAACAATTTGCTAGAAGAAAAAACGTTCTTGCAACTTTCTTTGATATAAAGAAAGACTATGATCAAGTTTGACATGCAAAGTTACTCTTTAAACTGAAATCTGTTGGCTTTTCAGGGCGTCTCTATAATTATATCAAAGATTTCCTGACTAAAAGACGTATACAAGTATGAGTCGGAAATACGTACTCAAATCCTAAGACTCTTCACATGGGATTACCCCAAGGTTCTGTTATTGCCCCTGTTCTATTTAACATCTTGCTGAACGACTTACCCCAACACTTATCAAAAGACGTGAACCTAGTGCAATACGCAAATGATATATGTATGTGGATGAATGTAACTATGAAAAGAAATACAACAAAAAGGGCATTAAACTATATTAAGAAAATATACCAAAGAGAAATGGATAAATTGAATACGTATATTGTCGACAATGGTCTTACATTATCAGCAGAAAAAACTCACATTATGCTTTTTAACAATAGTAATAATCCAGAAGAGTTACCAACATTTAAAATTGAAAATGAGCCCATTCAGTACAGAGATATGATAATTTTTTTAGGCTTAATGCTTACTTCAAAACTAGCTTGGAATGCCCAAATTGAACATACAATAACAAAAGCAAGAAAATGTTTAAACTTGCTCAAAGTTATAAGTAAACAGTACTGGGGACAAGACACGAAGATAATGAAACATTTATCGTCATCACTTACTCGATCCAAACTATCGTATGGACAAGAAGTCTTTTTCAATGCTCCAAAGTATTTGTTAAAGAAACTTCAAAGCATTGACTGTAAAGCATATAGACTTGCCCTTGGCGTACCTTTCCACGCATCAACCCTCGGAACATATAAAGAAATAGGAGAGTTACCTTTGGATGAATACCGAAACCTGGCATGTGCTAAATACGTATTGAGAAGCTCAACAACTGAAAATTTTACATCGGAGGAAGTAAGAATTACATCTGAAAACAACTTCCCCAAAAGAGCTAAAACGATATCTTATCTAACACCAATTGGCACGTTTGTGTCAAACCTTTTCCAAAAGTCCGAAATTAATTCAGATAATGCAGACACGCAGAAAACAGTAAGTCCATGCCCCATTTGGGAGATGAGTAAAGCACAGTTTGATATTAATTATACCGACATTGTAAAAAAGAAAATCCAAATATCATGGCAACAGAAGTCCGATTACACCTTCAGAATTGATACCGTGACCACTTACATATTTACACAGACGGCTCACTCCTAGACAATGGCCAAGCAGGTTCAGTTTTCAATACCAAAACTGAAAACGGCCAAGCAAGGTTCAGCTTTCGTTATACCAAAACTGAAAAAAAAACCGATCATACCATATTGGTAAAGATCGATCAATATTCATAGCTGAACTTATCGCTGTTCTTATGGCTTTATATTATATTCTTTATCTTCCAGTTTGCCTTCTACAAGTTTTATTTTGTGTTGATTCAAAATCTGTATTATATACTTTAAACTCATCAAATTGTAAGAACAAGTCCAAAATAATAATAGAAATAAGTCACATTGTACATCTTTTGAATTTGAGAGGAACACATATAACTTTTTGTTGGGTTCCTTCTCACCTTGGTCTCCTATATAATGAATGGGCTGACAGGGCTGCAAGAAAAGGTACAAAACACCAACAGGGAACCACAGACCTTTATGTGCCTTTGTCTGTACAAGAGGGGTACCGCTTACTAGAAAAAGCATCATGGAGCAAAGTTAGGGAAGTATACCAGCAAAATGGCAAAGTTTTAAATAAAAGTATAAATAATATTCAACAACCGGAATCTATCAATCAATCAAATACATTCAGTAATTTATTCAGATTAAGGCAAATTCAGGCATTATCAAACAGGATAAAGCTGAACGCTTTTATAACAAAGTTCAGCAGAGATGTTAAATGCGTATGTGGAGAATCTATTTCAAGCAAACACATACTCTTTGAATGTCAGAGTCTGAAATCGTTTTTACCAAACTTCTCGGAAAATTCTTTTGAATGTATTTTTGACAATTTCAAGATGTTATCTGCTATTGCAGAAGGTTTGCTACATAGTCCAATTGGACATTTGTTATAGTTGTTATAGTTGTTTGATGTTAGCGTTTCCTTCTATATTGTGCCTATGTCTCCCCTTTTAATGTCTTTTTTTTTCCAATGCTCTTTATCTTTCCCCACCACACACACACACATACACACACATCATTCTTCACCCTCTGCCCAATGCCGTTCCCACCACCACGCTCCGCCCTCCACTCGTCATCATCATCATCAACATCTCATCTCATCTTATCATCAGAACAAAACCAATGTCTACGAATAATTGAATGCATCTTTCATTTTAACTTTAGGATGGGCAAGGTGGGCGGGTGTGTGTGGGGGGGGGAGGGGTTGCGGGGAGGTGGGGGGGGCGGGGGCGTAACTCAAAACATTCATGGATGATACAAGAATACACAAGCAATAATAGAGTCCTTATTTTGAGCAATGTGAAAAATGTTGAGCGCGCGCGCGCGCGCGCACACACACACACACACTCACTCACTCACTCACTCACCCACAAACCACATACACCCACACACACACGCGCGCGCGCGCGCGCGGGTACATGCACTCTCCGTCATTGCAATCTTTACATAACAGACATACTCACAAACGTATCACGTTGCATGTACAACATCGTGTCGTGGACACGTTGAAAACAGAAGTTATACCTGAGTTGTGAGAGGCAAGACAAGAAGCGAGATATGTTTGTATCAGAAAACCCCTTGGCGGAACATGAAATGTGATATTTTTCATGTAGTCCAATACAAACTATCGAACACATCCGGCGCTGCTCACAATCAGTTACAATAGACGTACATATAGAAGAGAGAGAAAAAAATGCATTCATTAAGTTAAATATAAAAGATTTAGTACTGATTATTGTTACACATGTTAGAAAAGAATGAGCATTTATCATGAATTTTAATTAATAAGACGTGTTCACAAGAAAAAAATTGTTAGCAGGTCGGGTCAGAGAGATGCACTTTTGTTTGTTTAAAAGTAAACCAGGATGGATTCATCCTAATTTCAAAATTCTGCACACTGCATCTTCTGTTCAGGTGGTGACAAAATTAACCCTTTCACCGCCAGTCAATTTAGAGTACAAAATTCCCTTGTGGTATAAACACAGAAAAGACAGTGGCTAAAGATAGCTGGGGATTCCCCCTGCGATGTATAGAAAATATGGCCTGTCCAACCACCGAACATTAAGAGCAGTAGGTTCATGGATAACAGACCAATGAATGGTCACCTCTCAGTGACATGGGTCCTCCATCACGCCTGTGCATAAATGCGAACTTGGCGGTGAAAGGGTTAATAACAGAGGCTGGCTGTCGGCACCACAGTGATCCTTCATTTGCTGCTGCCAGTGCCCACGTTTCTGCTTGGAAGCCGTAACAGGATATTAGTTTTGTTGTTTTATGGGGTGGGAAACTGTATGGCTTCATCCTACTCTTTCTACCGTAGTGTCACCGTCAGTGATGTCATCACGTTTTCATCTCAAGATGTGGAGTGATGGCCTAGAGGTAACGCGTCCCGCCTAGGAAGCGAGAGAATCTGAGCGCGCTGGTTCGAATCACTCCTCAGTCGCCAATATTTTCTCCCCCTACACTAGACCTTGAGTGGTGGGATGGACCCCAGTCGTTCGGATGAGACGATAAACCGAGGTCCAGTGTGCTAGTATGCACTTAGCGCACGTACAAGAACCCACGGCAACAAAAGGGTTGTCTCTGGCAAAATTAAGTAGAGAAATCCACTTCGATAGGAAAAATAAATAAAACTGCGCGCAGGAAAAAATGCCCCCCCAAAATCTGATCACTGGTGAACACTGGATCAGATCGTCCAACGTCTAACTTGTTGACTTTAACGGCTCTGTACCAATAGGACGTTGTACCCAATTCTTTCTTACGATCCAGACTATTTGCTTTTGGTAAAAAAAAAGAAAAAAAAAAAAAGAATAAATAAAATAAAATAAAATAGATTTACAAAATCTTCGATCTTTCATCTCTTCGCAAATTCTATCTCATGTTTTCTTTTCTCTCCACTTAAAGAACTAATTAAACTATTGTTTTCTTGTTATTGTTTTGTTTTTTTCCTCTTCTTTTTAAATTCAGTATGTGGGTTGTCCTTTCTCTTAGTCCCCTTATGGCCCCTCTTCAAAGGTAACCTGCTTGCCCTACACCTTCCCCTCTTCCTCCCCTTCCCCCTCCTCCTTCTTCACCTTCCTCTTCTTTTCCTTCCTCCGTCGCAGGGCCAGGTACATAAGGCCCGAGGAGACAGCCGCCAAGGCGAACACCCCCACCGTCACCCCAACCACGTTCCCCACGCTATCCTCCCACGCTCCATCCTCGTCCTTCCTCTTCCCCTTCCTCCCACCCTTGTTCGCTTCGGAAGCTCCATGACCCGAAGATGACGTATTTCTCGTGTGTGTCGAGGATGACGTAGTATCCCTGTTGACGTCAGTCGTGGGGTTTTGTTTGCTTTTGTTGATGTCGGATGTGGGTGCTTTGGGTGTGGATGAGTGCTTCTCCGTGGGATCTGGGTCTCTGTGTGTGGTGGTGGTGGAGGTGGAGGTGGAGGCTTCGGATGTGTCCGGTTCCTCGGGGTTGGTGGAGTAGCTGGAGGAGGAGGAGGAGGAGGAGGGGGAGGAGGAGGCTTCAGGAGCTGGGGGTTCTGTGGCGGAGGTGTGTGGTGGTGGTGGTGGTGGTTTCGTTGGTGTTGTTGTTGTTGGTGGTGGAGGCTGTGTGTGGGTGGTGGGAAGGTCCTCCCGTGCCCTGGTGATCGCTGCGTCCGATGACCCTGATCCTGACTGCTGTCTGCTGGCCGTCGTTTCCTGTTGGTGGTCCTCAACGGTGGACAGTGACCTACCAATAATAGTAGCAGTAGTAGCAGCCTCCGCTTCTGTGACGTCAGCAGCATCACTGCCTGTGACGTTGGGTGGGGAAGGGTTTGAGGAGGTTTCGTTCATGGGGTGAACGGCAGGGGTGGTGGTGGTGGTGGTGGTGGTGGTCGTCGTCGTCGTCGTCGTCGTGGTTGTTTCCGGCTCTGGGTCTTCTGCACAGCACAACAAGTAACGGGGTTGTATGTACATCATGGCAACACTACAAACACTGCAACCAACATGACATACATGGTGTTACTCTGTGACCGAAAGCGCTATCCTTCTCCCCCCCCCCCCTGCACCCTCCCCCTGCTCCCCCCGACTCCTCCCCCCCCTCCCCCTCTCATCATGAAGAACCAGAACTAATTATTTCCGACTTCACGATTTGATTTTTTTTTTTTTTTTTACACTTCACAAAAGAAATCAATAACTAAATTATATTTCATGCTCTGCCTGTCTGTCCATCTGTCTGTCTGTCTGTCTGCCTCTCTCTATCTCTCTGTCTCTGACTATCTATCTATCTATCTATCTATCTATCTATCTATATCAGTAGTTAATCTTTCATTCTTTATATGGACCGAATCAATGGATCTGACCAGATGTGGAAAATGATTTTTCTTTTCTTTTCTTTTTTTCTTTTTTTAAGACAAAACTCTCGTAAAACGAGAATACTTATCGACATTCACATAAGATAGATCTTCACCTTACAACCATTATTTTAAGTAATTCAAGCCTGGCATATTAGGGGACTGACTAAAGAATTTTAATCATGCTACAAAATGACCCAAAACTCACTCGCCAGTACCCACTTGCGTAAGAGGCCGTAAGGATCATCACCATCATATTCATCATCACCATCAGCATCATCATAATCATTATCATCATCACATCACCATAAACATCAACATCATCATCACCACCACCACCCCCATAAATCATCCCCACCACCACCACCACCATCATCATCATCACCACCATCACCATCATCACCACCATCATCGTTATCATCACCATCACCACCACCACCATCATCATCATCAACACCACCATCACCATCATCATCACCACCACCATCACTACCACCACCACCATCACCACCGCCACCACCACCACCACCATCATCAACACCACCATCACCATCACCACCATCATCACCACCACCACCAGCACCACCACCACCACCACCACCATCATCATCACCACACCCTATCCCACCAGAGCTCACTGGCATAGGAGGCGTTAAAGATCATCATCAACACCACCATCTCCACCACCAGGACACTCACTGGCGCAAGAAGCGTTGAGGATCTGGAGGCGGACGTCGTGACCCAGGTCCTGGAAGCTGGAGGCGCTAAGAGTGGTGTCCCCTCTGTCCGCCATCTGCTGCCTCTCCCGGTCCAGGGCACTGCTGTCCGTATCGTTGGCCAGGATGTAGAGCCACACGAGGCGCACGTGCTCCCTGCGGAGCATCCGAGCCTCCCGGCGTGTCTCTGGTGGCCAGAGGCTCTTGCCGTCCGTGATGACCACCACCACTGAGCGGGCTTCGGGCCGGGCTTCTTGCAGTACCTGTGATGACACAGGACAGTGCAGTACAGTACAGTACATTATAGTGCAGTGCAGTACAGTGCAGTACAGTACAGTACAGTACAGTGCAGTTCAGTACAGTACAGTACAGTACAGTATAGTGCAGTGCAGTACAGTACAGTGCAGTACAGTAAAGTACAGTGCAGTACAGTGCAGTGCAGTGCAGTACAGTACAGTACAGTACAGTACAGTACAGTGCAGTGCAGTGCCGTTCAGTACAGTACAGTACAGTACAGTGCAGTGCAGTGCCGTTCAGTACAGTACAGTACAGTACAGTGCAGTGCAGTACAGTACAGTACAGTGCAGTGCAGTTCAGTACAGTACAGTACAGTGCAGTGCAGTACAGTGCAGTACAGTACAGTGCAGTGCAGTGCAATACAGTACAGTACAGTGCAGTACAGTACAGTGCAGTACAGTACAGTACAGTGCAGTGCAGTACAGTACAGTACAGTGCAGTACAGTACAGTACAGTACAGTGCAGTTCAGTACAGTACAGTACAGTACAGTGCAGTACAGTGCAGTTCAGTACAGTACAGTACAGTGCAGTACAGTGCAGTACAGTACAGTGCAGTACAGTACAGTACAGTACAGTACAGTACAGTACAGTACAGTGCAGTACAGTGCAGAACAGTGCAGAACAGTGCAGTGCAGTGCAGTACAGTACAGTGCAGTACAGTGCAGTACAGTGCAGAACAGTGCAGAACAGTGCAGAACAGTGCAGTGCAGTACAGTACAATACAGTACAGTAGAGTGCAGTACAGTACAGTACAGTACAGTGCAGTACAGTACAATACAGTACAGTAGAGTGCAGTACAGTACAGTACAGTACAGTGCAGTACAGTGCAGAACAGTGCAGTGCAGTACAGTACAGTACAGTACAGTACAGTGCAGAACAGTGCAGTACAGTGCAGTACAGTGCAGTACAGTGCAGTACAGTGCAGTGCAGTGCAGTACAGTACAGTACAGTGCAGTACAGTACAGTACAGTGCAGTACAGTACAGTGCAGTGCAGTACAGTACAGTACAGTGCAGTACAGTACAGTGCAGAACAGTACAGTGCAGAACAGTGCAGTTTAATCATTTGTGAAGGACTATGACTCTCAAACTAGAAGGCAAAAAAAATTGTCATTAGCTCTTCTTAGTGCTGCAGCCTTATGTGACTTGCTGGCCTTTGGGGATCACTTTCAGCTGAGTCTTTTGTGAAGGACTAGGACTCTCAAGCTAGAAGGCAAAGAATTGCACTGGCTCTTTAGTGCTGCAGCCGTGTGGGACTTGTTGGCCTTATGGGAACCACCCCCCACGCCGACTGTCTTAAAACCCTCTTGGCCGAGAGAGTGGGGGTGTAACTTAGGGCAAGACACTCTCCACTATTATCAAAATTCTAGCCCAGATAATCGGGGCAGCAGTTGCCTTCTCTGCTGTTCTGATGGTCATAGTCGGACACGACTGACTATAATAAGATGAAACAAAAAGTGCAGTGCAATCAGTACAGTACAGTACAGTACAGTACAGTACAGTACAATGCAGTGTCATGCACTGCCATACAATATAATCCAGTGTGTCCAATATAATGCAATGTGTTCAGTACAACGCATCACATACACACTACAACACATCACACAGCAATGAGAATACACGGCCAAGCCATACAATGCAATACGTATAGTAGGCCTACCATATCATATAATATCACGCAACAAAACACAGCACAACCACATCCATACAGCACGACGCAAGACAGCACAGCACAACAGAATACAACACACGTAACGTATGACAGTCAGTCGTGTCCGACAATGACCATCAGAACAGCAGAGGAGGTAACTGCTGTCCCAACTATATGGGGCCAGAATTGAATCACAGTAGAATGTCTTGCCCGAGTTACACCCCCACTCTCTTGGCCAAGAGGGTTTTTGGGGATGGTTCCCTAAAGGCCAGCTAACCCCTAAGGGTGCAGCACTAAGAGCCAGTGCAATTTTGCCTCCGAGTTTGAGTCATAGTCCTTCACAAAAGACTAAGCTGTAGATGACTTCGCCTTGCAACTGAAAAAGCATTGATCATACAGCTCTCACTTTGCTGTTGGCCCAGCTGTAAACTTAGTCAATCTGTGATGTAAGCTGAGCGATGGCATGACAGACGTGTGAATACAACACAACACAGTGTAAAACAATGCAAAACCTCAATGCAACACAACAAAAATAACAATACACAACAACAGCCACAACTCTCTCCCTGCCTCCTTCCTGACTTTCCAACAACAGCAACAACAACAGCTACAACAACAACAACAGCTACAACAACATTAACAGCAG
>NC_134883.1:46121900-46154400 GCF_041734735.1 Babylonia areolata
TCCCCTCTCTTCTCTTCCTCTCTCTCTCTCCCTTCCCCCCTCTCTCTCTCTCTGTCTGTCTCTCTTCCCCTCTCTTCTCTCTCTCTCTTCCCCTCTCTCTCTCTCCCTCCCCCCCCTTCTCTCTCTCTGTCTCTCTTCCCCTCTCTTCTCTCTCTCTCTCTCTTCCCCTCTCTTCTTTTCCTCTCTCTCTCTCCCTCCCCCCTCTCTCTCTGTCTGTCTCTCTTCCCCTCTCTTCTCTCTCTCTCTTCCCCTCTCTTCTCTTCCTCTCTCTCTCTCCCTCCCCCCCCCCTCTCTCTCTCTGTCTGTCTCTCTTCCCCTCTCTTCTCTCTCTCTCTCTTCCCCTCTCTTCTCTTCCTCTCTCTCTCTCTCCCTTGCCCCCCTTCTCTCTCTCTCTCCTATATCTGCATTGTTTTGATCCTTATGTCTTAAATGATATGATTATTGTCTGTTCACATTCCCCTTCATAAGAAGCCAAGGCCTAAAATGAATAAACCATCTGAATCTGAATCTCTCTCTGTCTCTCTCTCTTCCAATCTTTCTCTCTTTTGCTCTCTCTCTCTCTTTCTTTTTTTCCTTTCTCTTCATCTCCCTCTCTTTTTCTTCCTATCTAATCTTTCTTGCTCTTGTCCACTCTATGTGTGAGTGACGTTTTCCAAAAAAAAACGTGGATTTGAAAAGCGATTTTTTAATCAATTGGTCGGCAGGCAAGAGAAGCAAGAAAGACAACCGATGCACCAGTTTCCAGACCAGAGGTAACTAGCACGAGTTATGTTCCGTGAATCTTCACGACATGGAAAACATTTGGGTATTTGTATTGTGTTGTGTTGTATTGTGTTATGTTGTATTGTATTGTGTTGTATTGTATTGTATTGGACACACATTGGTGGGAAATTCGGGCTACCCTCGACGGAAGAGTGCGTCGCCGCTTACAGAGTGAAGTGAAAGCCTCCCACAAAAATTTTGCACTCTAAATTGACTGGCGGTGAAAGGGAATTTTAAGATTTTTCACGTGCGCTCAGTGAATCAGTACTGCACGTTGGCGCGGCGGACCTCTGTCCATCAGTCGTCTCATCATCGTCCGGAATGATCAGCACCTGCACTAAAGGTCTTGTGAAGGAGGGGGGATAAGTATAAATAAATAAATAAATAAATAAATAAACAAGAGAGGCAAGGCCTTCAAGACTCACTTGTGATACACTTTTTTTTTTTTTAAATCCAAGCTTTTTATGTATTGAGTATAATTTCAAAATGTAATGTTTAATTAAGATGAGAAAGATCAGTTTAAAGCAAATTAAGTCCCCTAACATTAATTACAGAGTAACTTGTTTCCCTTTTTTACTATCTGCACCAAAACGTTTGCAAAATAAATAAAACTTTCATGCTTAGCAAAAGAAGTTCCTGTTTGAACAAAAAAGGATAATAATGACTGCTCTTGTTGTTGGGTCAGAATATCAGATCAAAGTGCCAAGTTTAGAGAATACAAAAAATATAAATATAACAGTAAATGCAGTTTGCATATAATTAGGCTTCATTATTTATTTTTTTGTGACCATCCCAGAGATGCAATATTGTTTTAAACAAGGTGACTGGAAAGAACTGAATTTTTTTCTATTTTTATGCCTAATTTGGTGTCAACTGACAAAGTATTTGCAGAGAAAATGTCAATGGTAAAGTTTACCACACACAAACACACACACACACACACAGACAACCGAACACTGGGTTAAAACATAGACTCACTTTGTTTACACAAGTGAGTCAAAAAGGTTTGATCCCATTCCCCTGTGTTCACTCGCAGCACACACCAACCACTGAGCCAATCGCTCCACTGGTGCCCAGTCACCATCATCATCATCATCACCACCATCATCATCGGTCATCGGTCACTGACACTGCACTTCTAGAATGTGGCGACTAGGACAACAACAACAGCAACACACAGTGAAAGATTGTGTGGAAGGGAAACACATGCTTACACAGAGCTGACTGGTCTACTTCCTCTGTGTGTGTGTGTGTGTGTGTGTGTGTGTGTGTGTGTGTGTGTGTGTTTTCTTCAGTTTAACTTCTATTCACTGTAAGTGTTTTTAGACGGAAAGGAGTAAAGTAGTGTATAAAGGAAAGGGAATGCATGTGAATATAATTGTTTAAAAAAATATTTTTTTTTAAAGTTCATGTTATGTATCAGAGGAAAAGTATATTATAAGAAAAAGTCTAAAGAGGTTGTGGTGTGTATTGAATGAGTCGTCATGGGAAGGAGAATATGTATATGCATATCAACAAGTATTAACCTACAACAATGTAAATTATTATATCAAAGGAGGATACCAACTGGACTGGAGTTTAAAATTTCCGAAAACATTCTAAGCAATGAATAATCATTCCAAATCTTTTCAGTGGCTAATGAAATATTGGAAGAAAAGTCATCAACTACATCTTTTGGAAGTATCTGTCTTATGCTCGGACAATGAATGAGTAGATGGCTTACAGTTATTTGCTTACCGCATACACATTTTATATTTTTACAGTACCCGCCTGCCACATGGACATTTTAAGCAAACGACAGAATACCGAATTGCCGCTTATCCCTTAGTAGTTTAGTTTACTTTGGTTATGTTTTTCCTTTCTGTTCCATTTTATTTGTTTTGCACCATTTTTGTACCTACCATGTCACTAGAGCTTTACAGCTAATGACATTAAACATTTCAGAGTTCAGTGTTCAGTTCAGTATTCTCTCTCTCTCTCTCTCTCTCTCTGTTTGTGTCTCTCTCTCTCTCTCTCTCACACACACACACACACACACACACACACACACACACACACACACACGGATGAGACGATAAACGATACCCCGAGTAGTTCATGCACTTAGCGAACGTAAAACTGAAGAACACACAGCAACAAAAGGTTTGTCTTGTAGAAAAGAAATCGGATTTGATAGTGAAACGAATAAACATGCAGAGAGAAAAAAGAGATAGATAGATATATAGACAGACAGACAGACAGATAGATAGATAGACAGATATATAGATAGACAGACAGATAGATAGATGGACAGACAGATAGATAGATAGATAGATGGGTGGGTGGCGCCGTACTGTGGCAACGCATTTTCCTCGAGGAAAGCAGCCCGACTTTCACACAGTGAAATCTGTTGTGATGAAACACAACACAACACAACGCAACACAACGCAACACAACGCAACGCAACGCAACGCAACGCAACGCAACACAACGCAACACAACGCAACGCAACACAACACAACGCAACGCAACACAACACAACGCAACACGACACAACACAAAGCAACGCAACGCAATGCTTTACAACACAATACAATCTATACAATCGAATGCAATACAATACAATACAATACAAAAGGCCTACATGACAACATAAAACAATGTAACACAATATACAATCTAATACAACACAGTACAACACAACACAATGTGGAGTGTTGGCCCAGCGGTAACGCGTCCGCCAAGGAGGCGACAGAATCTGAGCGCACTGGTTCGAATCCCACAGTAGCCAGTATTTTCTCCCTCCCCCCCCCCCCCAACCCCCCTCCCTCCACTAGACCAAGTGGTGGTCTGGACGCTAGTCATTCGGATGAGACGATAAACCGAAGTTTCGTGTGCAGCAATGCACTTAGCGCCCGTAAAAGAACCCACGGCAACACAAGGGTTGTCCCTAGCAAAATTCTGTAGAAAAAAAATCCACTTCGATAGGAAAACAAAAGCAAAAACAAAAACACAAAAAACGTTGCAGGCAGGAAAAAGTACACACACACACACACACACACACAAATAGAAATTTTAAAAAAAAATGGTGGCCCTCTCAGTGTAGCGACGCGCTCTCTCTGGGGAGAGCAGCCCGAATTTCACACAGAGAAATCTGTTTGTGACAAAAAGAGTAACACAACACAGCACAGCACAGCACAGCACAGCACAGCACAACACAGCAGAGTACAACACAGCACAACACAACGCAACGCAACGCAACGCAACGCAACCCAACACAACACATCACAACACAACACGCAGCAGAACCCAGCCCCATCCCCCCCCCCCCCCCCCCCCGCCCTTCACACACATACCTCCCCCACCCAGCCACCCCTGACCCCTCACCCCCCACCCCACCACCAACTCTTTCCCTACCTTTCAGAAAGTCATCATCAGCACCAGCACCAGCACCAGCACCGAGGGAGACAGACAGCAGACCCCAGCAACAACACCACAACCACACAGACAACACTGCCGCTGCCACTCTGACCACCACTTGAGCCATTCGCCCTTCCTGTCAAGCTTCGTGAGATAAGAAAATAAATAAATAAAATAAACAAAAAAAACAACCAACGTGTTCTGGTGGGAGAAAACTGTGTCTTCCTCGAGTTCACCACACTCACACACACACACCGCGAGAGAAAAAAAAAAAAGAGTGTTCGTTTCCAAAGATGATCAAGAAGGTGGAGTTCAACGAATCGGTGTTAATTAAGACGCTGAGTAGTGATACAAACAGAAAAAAAACAACGCAATCCTACTGGTCCTTAATGCAAAGCATCAATACAACTCTCTGAATCCAGCGAAGTTGAGCTTTGACTAACACCCCACGATCAGTTGAACCGCTCAGAGTTGAGGTCTTGGGTGTCTGAAAATCAAAACCGTACGGCTGATAAAATGAATGATAAATAACAGTCGTGCTCTTGAAGATACAGCTCACTGAATGCGTTGTGCTTAGCACAGATGAAAAGGGTTTGAACAGAACCGCGCGGAGGACTATCAAAGGTGGTGCGCAATGGAAGGAGCCCTTCTCATCCAAGCGGACTCTATTATATATATACACAGGCCTGCACTGTTCTGTCTCCAAACCTGACGTCAAACAGCGAAAGCTTGCACAGCTACAATCAACAACAGAACGTTGACATTCCTTCTGACTAGGATGCAAATTGCGACAGTTGATGACTGAGAAAAGCTATGATCTGCTTGGGGTTTGGTACGCTTTTTTTTCTTCTTTTTTTTTTTTTTACCTTTAGATATAAAAAAATATATATAAAAAAGTCAGATACTACGCAGCTTGCTGATAAACAGACGTAAAAACTGGAAGACATAAAAACCTGAGACTTAGAAATGCAAAACGTACTTTTCAAACAAATTTATAACAAAGCAGCTTTTGTTTTGTTCTGTTGGGGTTTTTGTTTGTTGGTTGGTTGTTTTTTGTTGTTGTTTTTTAAGAAAATTGGATGGCTCTCGTTGTAGTGTCTTGTCAAAGATGCTGCAGATTGTTTTAGTTCTCTACGACTTCCAGTGCTCTGATGCAGCTGCGTACACTTTAAAATTCATTCAGCAGGCCTATACCTTTTTTTTCTTTCTTTTTTTTTCCCCCCCAGCTGGTGAAACTTGGGGGATCGAATCGCTAGAACCAAAACTGCACAACTCCGAGACTGAAGCTGGGTTTAAATAGAGAGTACCTTGAACACGGCATCAATAATCGTCACAGTTGTATGTCATGTCCCCCCCACCCCTCTCCGTGCCCCCCCCCTCCCCCTTCTCCCCCTCCCCCAAATGTAGCCGGTGTAACAGTCTGAAACTACCCCTCCCCCCCTCTTTATTTACCCTGGGGCAAAATCTGGTCTAGCCCAGACTAACCCCCGGGATCTATGTACACTATATAGCCTGGAACGACCCCCTAGGGGTCAACTTGAACTAGTCACAACTGAACCACCACCACCACCACCCTGTTAAATTTTACCCCACTCTTAATGGACATGGGGGGTCTTGAAGTGACCCCCGAGGGTAAACTTCAACTAGTCACAACTGAACCACCACCACCACCACCACCCCATCTCACCCCCCCTGTAGGATTTTACTCCACTCTCAATGGACATGGGGGCCTTGAATTGACCCCCGCCGGGTAAATTTGGCCCAGTTAGAACCAAGGCAGGCAATCTTCTTCTTCTGCGTTTACTCGTATGCACACGAGTAGGCTTTTACGTGTATGACCGTTTTTACCCCGCCATGTAGGCAGCCATACTCCGTTTTCGGGGGTGTGCATGCTGGGTATGTTCTTGTTTCCATAACCCACCGAACGCTGACATGGATTACAGGATCTTTAACGTGCGTATTTGATCTTCTGCTTGCATATACACACGAAGGAGGTTCAGGCACTAGCAGGTCTGCACATATGTTGACCTGGGAGATCGGAAAAATCTCCACCCTTTACCCACCAGGCGCCGTCACCGAGATTCGAACCCGGGACCCTCAGATTGACAGTCCAACGCTTTAACCATTCGGCTATGGCGCCCGTCAAGGCAGGCAATCAAAGCAGCACGTTTGCCTCCGTTAAGGCTAGAAACATGGCAGCTATTTTCAAAACAGTTTTATTCTGAATTCTGATTATCATTTTAGGTGGATAATATTGTTAGGTATCACCCAGGATTCACAAAAATGTAAAACAAATGCACTCTTCATGCACCGGTTGCCATGGAAACGATTCAAAATGGCCGACAAACGAAACAATCAAAGTTCTCTAACTACAAAACTATCATAGGTACTTCAGTTTTTCTTTTTGTTTATGATTTATTATTACCTTCACTCACTTTCTATGGTTGGACAGCAGAGTCAAAGTGAAAGTTTGTTTTGTCACAGCTGGTTATGTTTAAAAAATCAAGAACCGAAAGTGTCATTTGAAAAGCAAATTGTTGAGAAATTCAATATTTTAGATATAATGCTGTCCCAACGTAGAAAGTGAGTTAAGGTAATAATAAATCAAAAACGAAAAGAAAAACTGAAATACCTATAATAGTTTTATAGTTGTAGAGCTTTAACTCTTTTTTTGTCGGTCATTTTGAATCGTTTTCATGGCAACCGGTGCATGAAGAGGTGGGGGTTTTTTGTTGTTGTTTTTTTGTTGTGTGTGTGTGTGTGTGTGTGTGTGTGTGTGTGTGTGTGTGTGTGCGTGTGTGAATCCTTAGTGATTCCAAACAATATCCACCTACAATCCTATTCAGAATTTAGAATAAAACTGTTTCAAAAATAGCTGCCATGTCTGCCTTTTTTTTCTTGTCTTTTCTTTTCTTTTTTTTTCAAAATGAAGAAGAAAAGGGTGGAGTCAATAAAAGCTAGCCCAAAACGACCACCTCACTTCCGGTTGTTTTGTGTGTGTGTGTGTGTGTGTGTGTGTGTGTGTGTGTGTGTTTGTTTGTTTGTTTGTTTATTTGTTTGTTTTTCAATAGCTTGATTATCCCCACAGAGTATGATAGTCAGTTGTGTCCGACTATGACCGTCAGAACAGCAGAGGTGGCAACTGTCCCAGCTGTCCCAACTATCTGGGCTAGAAGGTGATGAGTACCAGGGGAGAGTGTCTTAGTGCCCAGGTTACACCCCCCACTCTCTCGGCCAAGGGGGTCCGCATAGAAATGGGGGCGGGGGGGGGGGGGGGGTAATTACCAAATTAGTGGGGGTGGAGACAGGGAGGGGTTGGTGGCGGGCGGGGAAAGGCTGGGGGAGGGGGAGGGGGGGTTGTCGATCTTGACTTGACACAAATAACTATGGGGCTGGGGATAATGATGGGGGGGGGGGGGGGGAGCAGGGGGGGGGGGGGGGGTCATGAGAGGTAAGCCCAGAATAACTCCGGGGTAGAAACCTAGCCGGGGGAAGGGGGGGGTAGTAGTTTGAGACTTACACCGGAAATCCCCACACTCGCAATGCACGGAGCAGTGCAGACATTCAGGCAAGCACGCAAGAGGTCAACAGTACGGTTCGTAGGAATTTGCCGTCCACTTGAGCTCCTAGAATCTGATTCACTTACCAAGTTCCTGAGGTCGGATGATAGTTCAAAGAATTCATTGTGTGACCGCTATTTCTCAAAACGAAAGTGGCCGTGGGAAAACCATTGATTTGAAAAAAAAAAATTTTTTTTTTTTTTTTAGATCATTGGAACTGAAGGGGGGAAAACCCATCCTATTCTGCTGATGGAAGATCCGTATCCTGTTTCGGTACTTCAGGGGTTTTGTGCGCGCTGTGTGTGTGTGTGTGTGGGGGGGGGGGGGGGGGGGTATGTGTGTGTGTGTGTGTGTGTGTGTGTGTGTGTGTGTGTGTGTGAGTGTGTGTGTGTGTGTGTGTGTGAGAGAGAGTAGTGTGTGTGTGTGAGTGTGTGTGTGAGTGTGTGTGGAGTGTGTGTGTGTGTGTGTGTGTGTGTGTGTGTGAGTGTGTGTGTGTGTGTGTGTGTGTGTGTGTGTGTGTGTGTGTGTGCGCGCGCGCGCGCGCGCCCATGTGGTTGTGTGAGACAGCGTGTGTGTGTGTGTGTGTGTGTGTGTCCAAGAAAGCAATGATCAGAATTCTGATTTTCTGACTGGTATGATTAATTTTGTATTGTATTGTATTACTCTCTTTGTGGTGAAATTCGGATTACTCTTCCTAAATTCACTTTGAGGGAAATCGTGGGGCTGCGAGGAATCGTGGGCGTTCCCATCCGCACCCCACCCCACCCCCACCCCCATCATCACCCCCACGTTTTCCCTCAATAGCTTGTTTTCCGATGCTGAATTTGAGGGGTGGTGCGGGGGTGGTGTGGGGGGTTCGATAAACAAAAGACCCAAGTAGAAAGAGAGAAAGAAAACAAGAGAGGCAAGGCCTTCAAGACTCACTTGTGATACACTTAAAAAAAAAAATCCAAGCTTTTTATGTATTGAGTATAATTTCAAAATGTAATGTTTAAGATGAGAAAGATCAGTTTAAAGCAAATTAAGTCCCCTAGCATTAATTACAGAGTAATTTCCCATTTTTACTATCTGCACCAAAACGTTTGCAAAATAAATAAAACTTCCATGCTTAGCAAAAGAAGTTCCTGTTTGAACAAAAAATGATAATAATGACTGCTCTTGTTGTTGGGTCAGAATGTCAGATCAAAGTGCCAAGTTTAGAGAATACAATAAATATAAATATAACAGTAAATGCAGTTTGCATATAATTAGGCTTCATTTTTTAATTTTTTTGTGCCCATCCCAGAGGTGCAATATTGTTTTAAACAAGATGGCTGGAAAGAACTGAATTCTTCCTATTTTTATGCCTAATTTGGTGTCAACTGACAAAGTATTTGCAGAGAAAATGTCAATGTTAAAGTTTACCACGGATACACACACACACACACACACACACACACACACACACACGCACACAGACACACAGACAACCGAACAGCGGGTTAAAACATAGACTCACTTTGTTTACACAAGTGAGTCAAAAATAAAATCTCTTCAAGCTTGTGAGCTTTTCTGATTAGCTACTACACAAGAAACACCAATTTTAACCCCAGTCATAGTGGCGGCAGCAGCTTGTGATTGAAGCGACCGTTTAACCGGTGACGTTGGTTTTTGTTGTTCACAGCATGTGGCCATCTAATCAA
The DNA here is from genome assembly GCF_041734735.1 of Babylonia areolata. Classification (NCBI taxonomy): domain Eukaryota; kingdom Metazoa; phylum Mollusca; class Gastropoda; order Neogastropoda; family Buccinidae; genus Babylonia; species Babylonia areolata. The sequence continues at coordinate 46,131,304 of NC_134883.1, forward strand.
ATCAAATCAAATCATGGTGTTTATGGCCCAGCCGACCACTAAGGCCATAATTACCAGGGCTGACACCACGTTTTAAAACCATACCCATGTCAGATTAGTATAACAAAAATAAAATAAAAAATTAAAAAAAAGAGTAAAAAGACCAACAATAAAAAAAAATTAAATAAAAAAATCGTCCACATATCAGTTTCAGATCTGAACCAGGACTGACCACTCAGGGACGAAAGCCATTATACGTCCGTGGTGACCACTACAAGAACACGGGCGGTCAGTGTGTCACACAGATTAATGACACCCACGTTTTTGTGGTTCTCACAGCTGCGAGGGTCACGATTCGCTTAGCGAACGCCATCCTCAGCCTCATCTGACAAACATCATCATCGGCTATTGATCACGGATGACCCGCGTCTTTCCAGACCCATATTCTCGCCCCCCCCCCCCCCCCCCCCCCACCCCCCACCCCACCCCACTCCCCCACCCCCACCCACCCCCCTCCCTCCCCTAATTAACCACGGGAATAGCTCTGCTACGTGAGGTTTTCTCGGCAGTTGTTGCTGAAGGGGAAGGGGGGAGGGGGGGGGCGGGCAGGGGGGGGGGAGGGGGGTACATTATACATAAATTGACCTCGCCCGACTGCCCGTTATTATCTTCCTAGGGCGTGGCGGACGTTCTAATTAGACTGACCACCATGTGGTGATTTTCTTTCTTTTTTTTTCTTCTTTTTTATAACTCTTTCATCGCCAAGTTTCTGTGTGAAAAACACTTCGCGGTGTGCTCTCAGTCACAGACTTCATATCGGTTCATATCAAAACAACACAATGGACTTGTTCACTTCAAACTGGGTCAGGGAGCAAAGGTTGGTCATTGTTCTATTGGCAGGAAACTGGCTGCAGCTGTCCAGCTTTGTTACAATGTGAACAAGAGAGGCAAGGCCTTCAAGACTCACTTGTGATAAATGAAGTCCCCTAGCATTAATTACAGAGTAATTTCCCTTTTTTTTACTATCTGCACCAAAACGTTTGCAAAATAAATAAAAATTCTATGCTTAGCAAAAGAAGTTCCTGTTTGAACAAAAAATGATAATAATGACTCCTCTTGTTGTTGTGTCAGAATAAGAGGTCAAAGTGTCAAGTTTAGAGAATACAAAAAATATAAATATAACAGTAAATGCAGTTTGCATATAATTAGGCTTCTTTTTTTTATTTCTTTTGTGCCCATCCCAGAGGTACAATATTGTTTTAAACAAGATGACTGGAAAGAACTGAATTTTTCCTATTTTTATGCCAAATGTGGTGTCAACTGACAAAGTATTTGCAGAGAAAATGTCAATGTTAAAGTTTACCACGGACACACACACACGGACACACACACACACACACACACACACACACACACACAACCGAACACCAGGTTAAAACATAGACTCACTTTGTTTACACAAGTGAGTCAAAAATGGTCCTATGAACATGACCACTCGATGTCGACAAAAGTCGCCTGTGGCGGTGCACTGTGTGGTCAACTTAAGTCGCCTATGGCGGTGAAAGAGTTAATATGCTCGTGTTTTAGATATTCCTCGCACGATACCTGGCAGACATCTCTGCATAGTGGACAAGAGCAAACCTTGCTTTGGACGGGTTGGGCACCAACAAACATTAATAATCAAGGACTGCCCCGAAACTGACAAAAGCCGGTGGAATCTGGTGAACGGTTCTTCTGTGTGGGTGGCCCTAGTGACGCTTCACAAAGTTCAGCGGAGATGAAGAAGAAGGAGGAGAAGAACAAGAACAAGAAGAACAGGGATATCATTATGAAAGGAAGTGTAGAGTACAGCCTTGTCAAGTAGTCCCAAACCAAAATGGACCAGAAATAGCAACATCATCATCATCATCATCATCATCGTCATCCTCCTCCTCCTCCAGCTCCTGCTTCATCATTACCAATAATTTATAAACAAAAAAAACAAAAACAAAAAAAGATCCCAAAGTCTGTGGCCTTTCATGCCCTGCTGTCATGGTGACCTCAGTTTCGATACCCCTCCACTTCCGTGCTTGGGGTTAGTCTTGTCAATGTCTTCGGTGTCGGCGGATTCATGGGAGGACTGCCGTTGGAAGGACGTGGTGGCGGTCTCCACGCTGGGAGGGACGCTCACTCAGTCTGGCTCCGCGAAAATGCAATTATTGTCATCAGTAGGGGGCTTAGTAGGTGGTGTCCTAAGTAAGTTAAATCAGAACAGGCACCACTGAACACCACCGAAGTGACTCAGCAGCAGTGCAGGGTCTCCTCTGGTGTGCGGCCTTCTGGCGACCTAACATCGATGGTTCCCTGTGGATTGCCGACTCTGGGAATGTGATGGACGAACCCGGGTGTGGCCGTGTATGGGTGACTCGGAATGAGCGGCGTGGGAGTAATGCCACTGAAACGGGGCAGATGACGGGGCAGTAAAAAAAAAAAAAAAAAACGAGAACGGGGAGACAGAGGATGGCGCTCCGTTGTGGCCACGCGCTCTTCCTGAGAAGAGGAGACTGAATTTCATGCAACGATATCCTGTCTGGTGTGACAAAAAGTAAAACAATACATCGCGGGAGAGTTCCATACTCACATGACACGTCACATGATCTGTGCCCTCGAGCTTGATTGGCTCTCCGAAATTTCGAGTAACATAGACAATCGAAAGAGGCAGAACGTGAGAAAAAGCAGGCTCTCTCTCTCTCTCGTGTGTGTGTGTGTGTGTGTGTGTGTGTGTGTGTGTGTGTGTGTGTGTGTGTGTGTGTGTGTGTGTGTGTGTGTGTGTGAGTGTGCATACGATGGTGAGTGAGTGGGCAGGGGAATGAGGTGGGGGAATTATAATGGGCGTTTGTGTGCATGCATGGATGTATGTAGGGAGAGGGTGGGGGAGACACGTATGTGAGTATGTGTGTGCGTTAGAATATTTTTTGAGATAATGATATGAATGAAATTTGGTAAACTGATTTGTTAAATATGTTCTTTTTAAATCATACCTTCCCTCAAATCAGAATTGCCTTGTGTTGCTCAGTTAATATTTTATTCAAATGGTTGCGAAAATGTCACTACAACAAACAGTTAATCTGACAATAAATGGTTTCAGTCAGTCAGCATACGATGGCACTTCACTGACCAGAGTTTGGTTGTAGCATTGGAGGCTATCAACTGAAGAAATGGAGGTCAGCACATCCTTGCTGCTTTGGTCTTTGTCGATCGCCTCTGCCATTGCTCGAATTTCGAGTAAAAGTTAGATGCGCATGCGCAAGATCCAAGATGGACGCGGAACTCTCCACAATACAATACAATACAATACAACATCGTAATCACCATAATGACCATTTATGATTATCATCATCATCATCATCATCATCATCGTCATCATTATAATCATCATCATCATATATCATCATCATATCATCATCATCATTGTCATCATCGTCGTCATCATCATCATCATCATCATCAACATCATCACCAATATCATCGTTATCATCATCACCATCGTCATCATTATCATCATCGTCATCACCATCAACATCATCATCATTATCATCGTCATCATCATCGTCATCATCATCATCATCAACATCATCATCAATATCATCGTTATCATCATCACCATCATCATCACCATCGTCATCATTATCATCATCGTCATCACCATCAACATCATCGTCATCATCATCGTCATCGTCATCACCATCATCATCGTCATCATCATCGTCATCGTCATCATCATCGTCACCATCATTTATCATCATCATCATCATCATCGTCATCATCATCGTCATGCCCCTTACCGCCCAGTGCCTTGGCCAGCAGGGTGTCCGAGGGGTCAGCAGTGGTCAGTGCCAGCTGCTCACGGGCGGGGCTGTCTGCCAACATCTTCCTGCTCCACGTCGGAGACTCCGTGGTTGGTGGGGGTGTGGGCGTCGCGGTGGTTGTTGTAGTCGGTAGTGCAGTTGTAGCTGTGGTTGGTGGTGGTGTGGTGGTTGCTGGGGGTTTTGTTGTAGTTGGTGGGGGGTGTGGATGATGTTGTGGTGGTTACAGTGGTTGGTGGGGGCGTAGTAGTAGTAGTAGTAGTTGTTGTTGTTGTGGTTGTTGTTGGTGGTGTGGTGGTGGTAGGTGTGGTGGTTGTGGTTGTCGGTGGGGTTGTGGTAGTGGTGGTTGTCGGTGGGGTTGTGGTGGTGGTGGTGGTTGGTGGGGATGAATGTTTGTGTAGTTTCCCTGTAGCTTCGTCGGCGACTGAAAAAAAAAGAAGAAAAAAAAAAGTAATGCAACATTGAAAATCAGACTCAACGTTTCGGAAAGCTCTGGAATCATGATTTTACGGACTTCGATGTTCGGTTGTGTGTGTGTGTGTGTGTGTGTGTGTGTGTGTGTGTGTGTGTCCGTGTGTGTGTGTCTGTGTGTGTGTGTGTGTCTGTGTGTGTGTGTGTGTGTGTGTGTGGCTTTTTTTCTCTCCTGTTTGTCTGCCTGTTGTCGTTTTATCCATCACTCTCTCTCTGCCTGACTATAAAGAAAAAAATTCTATCAGAATGTACATGTCTGTGCGGGTGTGTGTGTGTGTGTGTGTGTGTGTGTGTGTGTGTGTGTGTGTGTGTGTGTGTGTGTGTGTGTGTGACTAAAAGCCTGATAGAATGACACTGCAAACAGGATGCTGAACGCCAAAGGACAACTCTCATCGGGCTCCACCCAGGTAAGCAGTCTGCTGTAAAATTGGCTCCGTGATTTGTAAAAATCGCTTCGATCTTGGTGTCTGACCGAAGATAGGTACTACACACACACACACACACACACACACACACACACACACACACACACACACACACACACACACATCCTGCAAGGAAGATGAAAGGATGAGAAATGGACGGTGAAAGGTAGGCAATGAAAGGAAGGTGAAAGGATGAGAAAAGGAAGGTGAAAGGATGAGAAAAGGAAGGTGAAAGGCAGGCAATAAAAGGGAGGTGAAAGGATGAGAAATGGACGGTGAAAGGTAGGCAATGAAAGGAAGGTGAAAGGATGAGAAAAGGAAGGTGAAAGGTAGGCAATGAAAGGAAGGTGAAAGGATGAGAAAAGGAAGGTGAAAGGTAGGCAATGAAAGGAAGGTGAAAGGATGAGAAAAGGGAGGTGAAAGGTAGGCAATGAAAGGAAGGTGAAAGGATGAGAAAAGGAAGGTGAAAGGATGAGAAAAGGGAGGTGAAAGGTAGGCAATGAAAGGAAGGTGAAAGGATGAGAAAAGGAAGGTGAAAGCAGTGGGGTGGGAGGGGAGGGGAATTAACTCTCTCCATACGAACGGCGAAAGAGACGACGTTAACAGCGTTTCACCCCAGTTGCCATCATCAAAATATTGCAAGCGGAAGGCTCTTATACTGAAGAGGTGAATGTTGACAAAGAATACCACAATTCTGACGACGGAAGCTAAAGGTTGGGTCATTCAGACACCCACTGGACATCCGAGGGGTCTGTGTAGAGGAGAAGAGAGGACTGGCCGTACTGAGTGAGTTAAAATGACTGATTGATTGATATGGATACTTATATAGCGCCTATCCTCAGTCGGAGACCAAGCTCTAAACGCTTTACAAACACAACAGGCTGCCTACCTGGGTAGAACCGATTTCAGGCACGCACACATACACACTCAGATAGACATGTAATATTTTACGTGTATGTCCGGTTGGGTTTTTTTCGTTTATCTACCCCGCCATGCAGGCAGCTATACTCCGTTTTCGGGGGTGTGCATGCTGGGTATGTTCTTGTTTCCATAACCCCACCATACACTGACATGGATTACAGGATCTTTAACGTGCGTATTTGATCTTCTGCGTGCGTATACACACGAATGGGGGTTCAGGCACTAAGCAAGTTCTGCACATAATGTTGACCTGGGAGATCGGAAAAATCTCCACCTTTTACCCACCAGGCGCCATCACCGAGATTCGAACCCAGGACCCTCAGATTGAAAGTCCAACGCTTTAACCACTCGGCTATTGCGCCCGTATACTATTTACTATTGTTCTTCTTGAACTGACTGATTGACTGACCGACGGACTGACGGACTGACTGACTGACTGACCTGTGCACACGTTGGCTCTCATCTCGCCCACCAGACCCTGGAGACTCTCGAAGTCCTTGATGACGCGTACCACGCCTGACGTCATGGACCTCAGCTCTGACATCAGCAGGTTCTCACCTATCCCCAGGACGATGATCTGCATCGCATTCACCCAGCACACAGCAAGTGATGGTTAGTGTTGTTGGTGTCCTTCCTCTTCTTCTTAGTAGTAATAGTAGTAGTAGTAGTAGTAGTAGTAGTAGTAGTAGTAGCAGTGTTATCATTAGTATTAACAGTATCATCATCAGACCATTTCGTAGTGGTAGTAGTAGTAGTAGTGTTATCATTAGCAGTAATAGTATCATCATCAGCCCATTTCTTAGTAGTGGTAGTAGTAGTAGCAGTGGTAGTAGTGTTATCATTAGCAGTAATAGTATCATCATCAGCCCATTTCTTAGTAGTAGTAGTAGTAGTAGTAGTAGCAGTGTTATCATTAGTAGCAACAGTATCATCATCAGCCCATTTCTTAGTAGTAGTAGTAGTAGTAGCAGTGTTATCATTAGTAGCAACAGTATCATCAGCCCATTTCGTAGTAGTAGTAGTAGTACTAGTAGTGTTATCATTAGTAGTAACAGTATCATCATCAGCCCATTTCGTAGTAGTAGTAGTAGTAGTACTACTACTACTACTACCATTACTATTGTTGTTATTATTATTAGTAGTAGTAGTATCATCATCATCAGCAGCAGCACAGCAGCAGCAGCAGCACTATTATCGTTGCTATTATTATTATCATTATTATCATCATTATCATTCTTCTTCTTATCATTATCATTGTTATCATTCTTCTTATTATTATTATTATTATCATCATCATCAACATCATCATCATCATCATCATCGTCATCATCATCATTCTTATTATTATCATCATCATTGTCATTCTTCTTCTTCTTATTATTATTATTATTATCATTATTATCATTGTCATTCTTCTTCTTATTATTATTATTATCATCATCATTCTCAGCATTATTGTCGTTGTTATTATCATTATCCTCGGTCAGAGACCAAGTTCTAAACGCATTATGAACCTATATATTATGGAGTCATTTGCCCAGCAGACTGTCTACCTTGGTACAAGCAACTGATAGCTAGCTGGCTACCCTTAGGCACTCGTCATTCGTTTCCAGTGTCGACAGGCGCAATAGCCGAGTGGTTAAAGCGTTGGACTGTCAATCTGAGGGTCCCTGGTTCGAATCACGGTGACGGCGCCTGGTGGGTAAAGGGTGGAGATTTTTACGATCTCCCAGGTCACTACCAGACCTGCTAGTGCCTGAACCCCCTTCGTGTGTATATACAAGCAGAAGATCAAATACACACGTTAAAGATCCTGTAATCCATGTCAGCGTTCGGTGGGTTATGGAAACAAGAACATACCCAGCATGCACACCCCCGAAAACGGAGTATGGCTGCCTACATGGCGGGGTAAAAACGGTCATACACGTAAAAGCCCACTCGTGTGCACACGAGTGAACGCAGAAGAAGAAGAAGTTTTCCAGTGTCAACCAGTCACGCGCATACATACATACATACACAACTGTATCAGAGCTGATTTGGTTTTTTGTTGCTTTTTTCTGCAGAAATTTGCCATGGACAACCCTCTCCCTGGCGTTGGTTGTTTTTTTTTTCTCTCTCCGTCTGTCATTCTGTCCAAATCCTGGTGTGTTTGCGGTGTTTTCGTGAATGTTTCTCAAGGCCTGACTAAGCGCGTTGGGTTACACTGCTGGTCAGGCATCTGCTTGGCAGATGTGGTGTAGCGTATAAGACCCTCCACCACGAAATGAGTCGCTTTGCACCAGAGGTCGATTTTTAGTTATTGGTATATCATAAATCTGCAATAAATGACCTTTACAGCGAAAAAAAACGTTTGTAAATCGGATGATTCTGTGAAAAGTTATTGTGATTTGAAGTTCTAAAGTCGCGAAAGTAACGAACTCAGAAATCAAGGCCGAAAAGTTTTGGAACATGTTCATAGCAACCACATACTTCTAAGCAAGATATGTTCATGAAATTTGGCACACGCATACTTAGTGGCAATATCCACAATTGCACAAAGTTTTAAAGAAAAATATTGAGTGTATTTGATTTTATTCAAATAAGAATTTTCTAATTTTTTTGGAAAGAATTGCAACTGAAGTATTAGTATACTTACTTTTTAATCAGCTCAACATGACTAAAAACCTTCCAGTTTTAAGATCGGTTTTGTTGTGGTGTTGTTTGTGGTCCAATTACTATGAAACTTTGGCTTTGTATAGTATGTGTACTCAAATTTATGCCAGATTAAAGGTACAAAATGCTAAATCATGATGCCGAATCATGTAATTGTTGTAATTCAATGTGCTCACTGGCTTAGTGTGCTTGTGATATTACCATAATCCATACAACAAGCACAACAAAATAACAAAAAAGATCCACACAACAAAACTGCTCATACAAAAGGTACAAGTTCATGTGTGTTTTATCCCAGCATAGCATCAAATGAAATACATTTCATAATCCAAATGAACACTTCAAACACTTCATCTGCAAAGAAAACCTACTTGTCAAACCCATACTTCACACAATAAAGACACACAACCTCATCAAACAAACACTCAATCTGCTAAAAAAAAAAAAACAACCCACAAATGTGCAGATATGTGGCACAGGTAATCAATTCTTGTGGTACAAAGTGTCATCAGGGTGGATGGTGTTGATGTTGAACCTTCTTCCTCCACTCTTTTTTCTCCACCGGTGGTGTCAGTATGTTCCAATATATGCATATATATATATATATATATAATCAGACAAAGCAGTTTACTGATAATAAAAGTATGAAATAGTGATTATTAATGCTGTATCACTATGAGTATCAGTGTGCATGTGCATGACATGCTGCAATCCATTAAGTTACTTTATGCATAGTGGCATGTCAAGCACATGCACACTTATATCATTTATGTAAATGTCTGTGCAAAACTTTACAATTCCATACATGTACATCTAGACAAAGTTTGTAAAAAGAAACTAAGTTTGCACACTTCATGGTAAATTTATACTATAAATCATAGTGCATGAACAGTTGACTCACTCACTCATAGATAGTTCACCGGCAGACAGTTCTTTAGTTGACAGTGTAGTTAGTGTGGTGGTGTTGCCTCTCCTTCTGATGACATGACTTGCCAGCAGTGATCTCAGAATTATTCATTGGTGTACAGGCAGGCATATAAAGTACCATCATATCTTTCAGGGCTGAAAAAGAAATTGAACTATTGGTAATATTGTTAGTATTTACTGTTGACACAACTCTATATTTATTTACCTCAAAACAACACACACACACACACACACACACACACACACACACACACACACACACACACCAACCTGACACACATTCACATAAAATATCCATTGAAGCAAATTCTGTGAAACTGAAAACTGTTCATAATGTCATGCCCCTGTACCTCCCCTTGCTCAGTTAAATGGTAAAACTGTGAAGGGACAGTGTGTGTGTGTGTGTGTGTGTGTGTGTGTGTGTGTGTGTGATATTGTGTGAGTATGTGACTCACTGTGTAACACACATTGCGTGTGTGTGTGTGTGTGTGTGTGTGTGTGTGTGTGTGTGTGATTTCCTTTTAATTTACATTCTGTTAATTTCCTCAGATTCACTTTATTCTTTTAATCATTTTTATTCCACATGTCAAACAGTGAATTTCTGTTCCAATGTAAGACAATAAATCAGTCTTGAGTCAATCATTGTTAAATAAATTATTATCAATTGATTATATCATCATTACATTTCAGTATTTGTCAATGTGGGTAAAATAAGAATGCTTACCTTCAGACACCAGCTATATCCAGTCCCCCAGTCATTTTGCTTGCATATTCCTTGTGTGAGCTGTGAGAAACAGTTCTATCACTTCAGTGCAGCAAGTCAGTTTCACTTGTTTCCATGTCAGTCACAACACTGATGGCACCTGGTGCATGTGATTTCGGCAATTACAGGCGAAGGCTTCAAACCTTTCTGTATCTAGTGCAAATGTTGATTCGTCATCTACATCAAAATTAATATTATTGTTGAAAACTGAACGACAATCCTGCGTCGTCTGCTTTCGAAATCAGCGTCGCCTTCGTATTCACTGAGATCGATTTCATGAACGGTCAGTTCCATCAATGAAGTACTGGGTTAGAAACTCACAAATGTCGTCTTATTCACTGAATGGCAAAATGTGTGCAACGCAAGTGTATCTTGTCAGGAAATCGCCAAGTCACTCTTGAAAACGTGCTTCCGAACCCTGCGACCATGTTTATTTGAGCTAGCGTGCTGAATGGCTGGTTTCGTCACGTGGCCTCTCTCGGCCAATGACAGAGGGGATTTTCCTTCATAGTGACGCATTGTTTACGTAGTGTATCCTTATTTTGAAAGCGACGATTCGCTCGTCGTTAAAAAATCAACCAATGAGAAGGACATAGATTGAAAGAGACGGACTTGACCTTTAAAACGATGTATGATTCGACCGGTCGATTCCAAGAGATGAGGGAGGGCAAGCTTGTCAAAGTTGATCGATTTCGCGAAGTCATTGGCGAACAGAATGACGGGTTAGGCATTTTAAGCACACTTTTAAGGCAAAAGAAGACACAGTTATGCCTAGATACTTCAATATGAGATAAAAGAAAGCCGTGGGTTCTTTTACGTGCGCTAAGTGCATGCTGCACACGGGACCTCGGTTTATCGTCTCATCCGAATGACTAGCGTCCAGGCCACCACTCAAGGTCTAGTGGAGGGGAGAAAATATCGGCGGCTGAGCCGTGATTCGAACCAGGGCGCTCAGATTCTCTCGCTTCCTACGCGGACGCGTTACCTCTAGGCCAACACTTCAGCGCAATTTAAATACAAATTATTATTATTATTATTACTAACAGTGTCTCACTGACCTCGACGTGTCTGTCCCGGAGCAGCTGGGCCTCTCTGGCCGTCCTCCTGGGGAACCAGGACCTGCCGTCGGTCACCACCACCACCACGTCCGCCACCCCCGCCCGCTCACCCCCCTCCCGAGTCAGCACGGACAGCCGGGTCACGCGTAGGGCTCGATCCGTGTTGGTGCCGCCTGTATGTGTGGGTGGGTGGGTGGGTGGGTGTGTGTGGGGGGGAGGGGAGATGTGTGTGGGTGTGGGCGTGGGGAGTGTTGTATGTGTGTGGGGGGAGGGTGGGGTGGTTAGATGTGGGGGAGTTGTATGGGTGTGGGAGGGTGTGGGTTTGTGGGTGTGTGCGTGTGGGGAGGGGGGTTGTAAGAGTGGGTGTGTGTTGTGTAGGTGTGTGGGTGAGGGAGGGTGCGGAGTGTGGGGGTGGGGTGGGTGTAGGAGTGGATGTGTGGATGTGGGGGTGGTGATGTGGAGGTGGGGGTGAGGGTGTGGAGGGGTGTGGAGTTGTCGGGGGGGTGGGTGGTGGGTGGGTGGGAGGTCGTGTGTGTGTGCGTGCGTGCGTGTATGTGTGTGTGTGTGTGTGTGCGTGCGTACGTGTATGTGTGTGTGTGTGTGTTGTGTGTGTGTGTGATAAGGAGCGAGAGAGAGTCATATCACACGTCATTATAATAATGAAATTTGAATTGGTTATAATAATGATCATGGTGATGGTGGCGGTGGTGGTGGTGGTGATGGTGGTGTTGATGATGATGGTAGTGAGAAGAAGAAGAAGATGATGATGATGATGATGAATAGATGATTATATTAACATTGTGCTTTCAAAGCGCTTTGCAATAACTCGTCGGTCACACACACACACACACACACACACACACACACACACAACACACCGCAACACAACACAACACAACACAACACAACACAACACGCACACTCGTTGTCAATCACGATATACTTTTTTTTTTCAACTTACAAATCCACACACGTAAGTCATTCCAACAAAAAGAATGACCAGCAGGACTGTACAATGTTGTTTATTTCTCTATAGTCTGTTCATTTAACTCTCTCCATACGAACGGCGAAAGAGACGACGTTAACAGCGTTTCACCCCAATTACCATCATCAAAATACTGCAATCGGAAGGCTCTTATACTGAAGAGGTAAATGTTGACAAAGAAAACCACAATTCTGACGACGGGAGCTAAAGGTTGCATCATTCAGACACCCACTGGACATCCGAGTGGTCTGTGTAGAGGAGAAGAGAGGACTGGCCGTACTGAGTGAGTTAATGATGATATTAGGCCGTAGCACTGTACACTACCTTGTTTATACGCCATGTTCCTGATGAAAGTCAGCGCCCTCTCGGTGGACGTGGATTGGTTGAGGTAAGCGATGACGTCAACCTGGCTGGAGAAGCGAACCAGACCCAGGCGGATGTGGTCAGGGGAGACCACCATGCCCTGGACCACCTCGGTGAGGAACTGCTTGACCATGTCGAACTGCTGGGGGCGGAGGCTGGTGGAGGAGTCCACCACGAACACCAGGTCCATGGAGGAGTGGCTGCAGTCTGAGTGATGATGATGATGATTATTATTATTATTATCATCATTAGAATGATGATGATGATGATGATTATCATTATTATTATTATTGTTGTTGTTGTTAGTCGTAGTATCATGATGATGATAACAATAATCATCATCATCAACATCATAGTAATTATCACCATCATCCTCATCATCTTCATCATCATCATCAACATCATAGTAATTATCATCATCATCATCATAGTAATTATCACCATCATCATCATAGTAATTATCACCATCATCATCAATGTAATCATCATCATCATTAAAAAATCATCATCATCATCATTATCATTATCATAATGATGATGATGATAGCACCACCACCACCACCACGTTGAAGTGATGTGAAAGCGTTGGAGTGATGTGTGGAGGGAGTTTGTAAGTTCATCGGGGACTGTTTGGGCGACCGTTTTTGTGTAACTGCTTTTTTTTTCTGTTTTAAATGTTTGAAGCAGACAGTTAATTATTTTGAATCAAATTGAACTGAATCAGGTTTAGTTTCAAAAAGGCGGCAAAGCAGCTGGACTTATCCATATACGCTACACCACATCTGCTTGAAAAGGAGGGCTGGGGTGCGGGGGGTGGAGGGGGGGCGGTCTGACCTACGTATAACCCTACTCCCTCTCCCCCAAACAAAACACACAAAAAAGAGAAAAAAAATCAGTATACCAAATAAGTGACCATTATTTTCAATGACGCCACTGACAACTTGAATATAGAGGTGTTTACGACATAAAGGTCGCTGCGTTTTCCTGTGGGCATCCTCACATTTGGTCTCCTCAGCGGAGGCGGTAGTGTGTGTGTGTGTGTGTGTGTGTGTGTGTGTGAGTAAGTGATTACCAAGGTCTGAAGCCTATATTTCAAATCCCTGGAGCCGCTGGTGGCCACAGAATACTAAATAGGTTTAGTATTCTGTGCTGGTGGCTATGTGGATGTTTTTTTACGGTTCACCAAAGTCGACGTGAAGAACATGCAACTCGCACTCTTATTTACGTATATTCAGAAGCTTAAACTTATATGTACGTTCATGTTTCGGTCGTAATTCATGTCCGTGTTCGGTGGGTGATAGAAACAAGAACATTCTTTGACGCACATACCTTGAAAATGGAGTCTGGCTGTGTATACATACAGCAGCAAGGCTACATGACAAAACCAACTCCAAGCAACGCGTAAACGCACGTCCACGAAGGCGGAAGAAGAAAGAAAAAGAAACATGGAGTTTTCCGGTGTTTGTGTTGTTGCTGTTGTTGTTGTTGTTGCTGTTGTTGTTGTGCTTTTTTGTCATGGTATTAATGAAAGTGTCTTCTTCTTTAGAAATAAAAAAGGACAATGATGGTTTATTTTTGTAATGTGTAACACAACTTTAAATGGAGTATTGAACTTTAAAAAAAAAAAAAAAAAAAAGATTCAGAGGAAGTACTTCCATCTTGAACTTGTCGACTAACTTTGGCAAAAATACAAATCCTTCCAAATATAATCATCCCCGGATTAAATCGAAAATAAACAACAAAATAAAGCTTTCCAGAAATCACAGACCTAATTGCCATCAAAAGCGACTGATCAGTTTCAATGGGGAGCACATTAAAAGCATTATTTGTTTGTTTGTTTGTTTTATTTCAATTTAACTTGTGAAAACGGCAACAAAACATTTAAACCTCTATCTAAACACAAAATATTGCAGATGTGTCAAATGGCATTGCATGTTGTTTTAGGTTTGTTTTTTTAAATCGATGCTGAAAGATGTTTTGTTTTGTCGCGTCCAAGAAACCTAACACCAGCGGTATCATGTCTATTCTAATCTGTTATAGTTTTTGTTGTTGTTTTTTTTAACAGTAAGCATAAGGAGAATGAAGCATTGTATTATTTTTTTTTCTTGTCACCACAGATTTCTCTGTGTGAAATTCGGGCTGCTCTCTCCAGAGAGAGCGCGTCGCTACACTGAGAGCGCCACCATCTTTTTTTCTTTTTTTCTTCTTCTTCTTCTTCTTCTTTTTTACCCCCTGCATGCAGGTGTTGTTGTTGTTGTTGTTTTTGTTTATTGGAGGGTCCTATGGAAGTGGATTTTTCTACACTATTTTGCCAGGAACAACCGTATTGTTACAGCTGGTTCTTTTACGTGCGCTAAGTGCATGCTGCACACGGGACCTCGGTTTATAGTCTCATCCGAAAGACTAGCATCCAGACCACCACTCAAGGTCCAGTGGAGGGGGAGAAAATACTGGCGACTGTGTCGTGATTCGAACCAGCGCGCTCAGATGCTCTCTCTTCCAAGACGGACGCGTTACCTCTAGGCCATCACTCCACATTTAAAGGAAATAGGCCAACGGGAAAAATAAATGGAAGCGAAAAACAATGATCATATAAACGAGCAGATTGATTTCATACATTGCTGGCGCACTCTTGTTCAATGTCACGTCGGGGATGACCATTGCGAAACTGAAAATAAAATTATTTTTATTAAAAAAGAAACAAAACAAACAAACAAAAACAAAACAAACAAACAAAAAACCAAACAGTTCAAGCAAACCATATTCTGTCAGTATCATGGGGAAAAAAAAGGGAGAAGAATCACACGCACATTCCTAAAATTTCAATGTGACGTTTCACGATACCATAATTCTTGAATCATGTTGTTTACTTCTGTTTTTTCATTAGTGAATAGCATGTCGTTTACACATTAACTGTTTGTTTGGGTTTTTTGTTGTTGTTTTTTTGTGCGTGTGTGTGTGTGTGTGTGTGTGTGTGTGTGTGTGTGTGTGTGTTGTTGTTGTTTTGTTTTTGCTTTTTTTTCGGGGTGCGGGGGGGGGGGGGGTTGTTGTTTTTACACTTCTGAATAGCAAAAACGAACTTTGAAAGGAAGGGGGAAAAAATCGTTGGAGCTGTATTCTGTTGCATTGTACTGTGTTACATTTGTGTCATAACAGATTTATCTGTGCTGTGTGAAATACGGGCCGCTCTCCCCACTGAAAGCGTATCGCTGATGTGTAGCACCACCCATGTTTTTTTCTTCTCTGTTTTTTTTTTCTGTCTGCAGCTGCAAGTGTCTTTGTTTCCCTATCGAAGTGGAGGTGGGTTTTTTTCTACAGAATTTTTACCAAACACAACCGTTTTTTATTGCCGTGGGTTCTTTTACGTGCATGCTGCACACGCGCGACCCGGGTTATTTATCGTATCGTCCGAATGATTAGAGTCCAGAACAGCAATCAAGGTCTAGAGGAAGGGAAGACAATTCTGGCGAGTGTGTTTGTGAGGGGACTAGAGGGGGCGGGGGTGCGGGGGGTCGATCCCGTGTGCTCAGAATCTGTCGCTTCCTAGATGGACGCGTTACCTCTCGGCCAACACTCCACACTGTTTACACTATTTCAAAAGTTAGACAAAGGTGAATAGGTATAAGCAAAATAAACCACACCACACTTTTAACAATATTTCAAATAACAAAGATGAAAAAGTATAGCCGAAATAAACCACTCCACGCTGTTTACAGTAGTTCAAAGTTAGACAAAGATGAACAGCTATAATCAAAATAATCCACTCCACGCTGTTTACAATATTTCAAAAGTTAGACAAAGATGAACAGGTATAACCAAAATAAACCACTCCACACTGTTTACAATAGCTCAAAGTTAGACAAAGATGAACAGCTATAATCAAAATAATCCACTCCACGCTATTTACAATATTTCAAAAGTTAGACAAAGATGAACAGGTATAATCAAAATAAACCACTCCATACTGTTTACAATATTTCAAAAGTAAGACGAAGGCAAACAGGTATAATCAAAATAATCCACTCCACGCTGTTTACAATATTTCGAAAGTTAGACAAAGATGAACAGGTTTCACCAAAATAAACCACTCCACGCTGTTTACAATATTTCGAAAGTTAGACAAAGATGAACAGGTTTCACCAAAATAAACCACTCCACGCTGTTTACAATAGTTCAAAGTTAGACAAAGATGAAATGGTATAACCAAAATAAACCACTCCACGCTATTTTCAATATTTCAAATTTAGACAAAGATGAACGGGTATGACTAAAATAAACCACTTCACGTTGTTTTCAAAAGTTAGACAAAGGTGAACAGGTTTCACCAAAATAAACCACTCCACGCTGTTTACAACTTTTCAAAAGTTAGACAAAGATGAACAGGTATAATCAAAATAAACCACTCCACGCTGTTTACAATAGCTCAAAGTTAGACAAAGATGAAATGGTATAACCAAAATAAACCACTCCACGCTGTTTTCAATATTTCAAATTTAGACAAAGATGAACGGGTATGACTAAAATAAACCACTCCACGCTGTTTTCAATAGTTCAAATTTAGACAAAGATGAACGGGTATGACTAAAACAAACCACTTCACGTTGTTTTCAAAAGTTAGACAAAGGTGAACAGGTTTCACCAAAATAAACCACTCCACGCTGTTTACAACTTTTCAAAAGTTAGACAAAGATGAACAGGTATAATCAAAATAATCCACTGCACGCTGTTTACAATATTTCAAATTTTAGACAAAAATGAACAAGTACAACCGAAACAAGTCTTACCTGAACCGGCACGTGCGGAACAGGTGAACAGAATGGCTACACACAGGGCGGGTAGGAAACCCATCCTCAAAGAAGACAGCGACTGTCCACAATGCCAAGACCAATTCCAAATCGTTCCGTACGCTTCCTTTGTCAAAGACCTTTATGTGCTGGCGCAAGCCTCTGTCTCTCTCTCTCTCTCTCTCTCTCTCTCTCTCTCTCTCTCTCTCTCTATATATATATATATATATATATATTTGTGCGTGTATCTTACTTCGTTCCGTGATGTTGCCCCCACTCACGGCTGATAAACAAAGGGAGTTAAAGATGCAGTGACTGGTACGAAACGTGCTGGGCGTGTTACTGTTATTTTCATATTGCTTCTTTCGCTGCTGCTGCTGTTGTTGTTGCTGGTTTTTTTGTGTTTTTTTAATTATACTGTTACTGCAGTCGCTCTTGCTGTTGATGCTGTCGCTGCTGCTGTTGCTGTTATCGCTACTGCTGTTGCTGCTGCTGCTATCTATCGCTACTGCTGTTGCTGTTATCGCTACTGCTGCTGCTATCTATCGCTACTGCTGTTGCTGTTATCGCTACTGCTGCTGCTATCTATCGCTACTGCTGTTGCTGTTATCGCTACTGCTGCTGCTATCTATCGCTACTGCTGTTGCTGTTATCGCTACTGCTGCTGCTATCTATCGCTACTGCTGTTGCTGTTATTGCTACTGCTGCTGCTATCTATCGCTACTGCTGTTGCTGTTATTGTTACTGCTGCTGCTATCTATTGCTACTGCTGTAGCTGTTATCACTACAGTTGCTGCTGTTATCGTAGATGCTGTTGCTGCTATTACTGCTGTTGCTTTTATCGCTACTGCTACTGCTGTTGCTGTTATCGCTATTCCTACTGTTGTTGCTGCTATCTTTACTGCTGCTGTTGTTATCGTTACTGCTGTTGCTGATGTTGCTGTTATCGCTATTCCTACTGTTGTTGCTGCTATCTTTACTGCTGTTGCTGTTATCGCTATTGCTGTTGCTGCTATCGTTCTGGCGACTCTGTCAGGGGTCACTATCATCACCAAATCACCATCACTGCCAGCAACCGCGACCCCCCCCCCCCCCAACCCCCACCCCCGCCCCCGACAAACAGAGGGTTGGGTTGGATTGGATTGTATTGTGGTGTGGTGTGGTGTGTTGCGTTGCGTTTTGAATTGTGTTGTGTTGCGTTGCTTTGCGTTGCGTCAGTTGTGTTGCCAGTTTTGCTGTATTGCATTGCATTGTATTGCATTGTATTGTATTACATTGCGTTGTGTTGCGTTGCGTTGTGTTGTGTTGTGTTGTGTTCTATTGTATTGTATTTTGTTGCGTTGCGTTGCGTTGTGTTGTGTTGTATTGTACTGTATCATAATTATTGTATTGTATTGTATTCGCTGTGCAGTATTGTATTGTATTCGCTGTATTGTATTGTATTGTGTTGTGTTGTGTTGTGTTGTATTGCGTTGTGTTGTGTTGTGTTTGTTGCGTTGTATTGTATTGTATTGCATTGTACTGTATTTCTATTGCATCATTGCATTGTACCTTATCGTATCGTATCATACTGTACTGTACTGTACTGTACTGTACTATATTGGTATTACTTTTTGTTGCAACAGATTTCGGCCTACTTTTCCCCAGGGAGAGCGCGTCAGTCACGATATTACATCTCCACCTTTGTTGTACTTTTCGTTTCTGCCTGCAGTTGTACTTGTTTTCCTGTCAAAAGTAGATTTTCTGCGGAATTCTGTCCTGGACAACCCTTTCATTGCCGTGGGTTCTTTCCCGTGCGTTAAGTGACTGCTTTATACTGGACCTCCATTTATCGTCTCATCCAAATGACTAGCGTCCAGAATACCACTCAAGGTCTAGTACGTGGGTGTGGATTGGAGGAATACTGGCGAGTCCGTGTGAGATTCGAACACGTGCGCTCAGATACTCAGGCTTCCTAGGCGGCGAACGCCTTACCACTAGGCCACCAATCTACCTGTCAACGTCACTGACAAGTCCAGTGTCCAGATGACCACAGCAATTACTGATTCGCCCGAGTTCCAGAGGCTTATAATTATGATTTCAAGCTCATTAGCACCGGGGGTTTTCTCCAACAAACAACAGCAACAAAGCATGGTTTAATCTGTCAGTCCTCAAAATGAGAGAATTGCTTTTTTTGCTTTTTTTTATAAATATTTACCACACACACGCGTTGTTCTGCACCTTTAACTGGCAGCAAACTTCGGTCCGATGAATAATTACGTATCTGCGCTGTGCCGTTTGTACGAGCGAAGGGTTCATTTCCGATATTATCTCCTCTGGTGTGTGGTTTGGAAGCTGACCCTTCACCTTATCACTTCCTAGCACGTGGGCACGCGCGCGCTCCACGCTCTGTCAACTACTCGCCATCCAGAGGTCAATGACCCAGGGTCATGAGGAGTCCACAGCACTGATGTAATGATAATAATGATGAAGATGATGATAACAACAACAACAACAACAATAATAATAATTATAACAAATTACATTTATGGCGGAAACTCCCCATTTAATGGGCTCAACATGAAACAACACATAGTCAATGGTGCATAATAACATACCTCTGCACATGTAAAAACAACACATATAGTTATGTGTACTCTTTACACTCAGTAAGACAATACTATAAATTGCAGGTATGAACACACACACACACACACACACACACACACACACACACACACACACACACACACGTGTATATATGTAGGTATGAGATGTATAGCTATGTTTACTTACAGTAATGCAAGTCAGTGGTCCACGCGCTCAACTGAGACAAGGAGGCACTGCAAGACAAGAGTGCTGTCCCTTCGTTGGCTTAGCTGCCATTGTATTGTATTGTGTTGCGTTGTGTTGTGTTGTGTTGTACTGTATTGTATTATATTGTCTTGTATTGTACTGTATTGTATTGCATTACTCTTTTATCATAATTATCATCATACCAAAAAATAATCGAAAGTCATCCATTTCATTAAGCGTTCACGTGTTTTCAATCAATCAAAGACACTGTGTCCATTGTATACAAGAGTAATGGGTTTAACTCTCTCCATACGAAAGGCGAAAGAGACGACGTTAACAGCGTTTCACCCCAATTACCATCATCAAAATATTGCAAGCGGAAGGCTCTTATACTGAAGACGTGAATGTTGACAAAGAATACCACAATTCTGACGACGGAAGCTAAAGGTTCGGTCATTCAGACACCCACTGGACATCCGAGGGGTCTGTGTAGAGGAGAAGAGAGGACTGGCCGTACTGAGTGAGTTAATCCTTGCCATCAGTCTTAGCTCTCCCCCCACTACCACCCCTACTCCCATCCCAGCTTCCAGTTTCTCTGACCGGTGATAGGCCCTATATAAGTATCCTTATCAATCTAAGTGAAAACCACGTTGCGGCCATGCAGTGTTCTTTCAATTCTAACTGTGTGTTGTTGAGCCATAGCATGGATGGAGGTTGTCTCCCAGGGTGAGGTGAGGTGGGTGTGGGGGGGTGCTGATGCTGATGACAATCTGGGCTGACCCTCTTTTGCTTTTGCTCGGTCTTAACAGTCTCACCCCCCCCCCCCCCCACCCTTCACCTGTCCAAACGTCTCCAAGTAGACAATACACACACACACACACACACACACACACACAGCACACTTGTTAGCGCACATGCTCTTACACACGCATGCACTAACAATTTCCGCCACTACCACCTGCACCCTCCACATACACACGCACGCACGCACGCACGCACGCACGCACGCGCACACACACACACACACACACACACACACACACACACACACACACACACACACATTGGTTGATTGGTTGGTTAGTCTGTCAGTCAGTAGGATCAGAGAGAGAGAGAGAGAGGGTGGAATTTTGTTTAATGTCCCGTCACACATATCGGCGATTGAAGACAATAATAAAGAGAGAGAGAGAGACATTCTTATCCACAACGCTACAGATTCGGCGAAGTTCTAAAAAAAGAAAACACGTCAAGAAAAAACAGCATGTTACGCACATTGAACAATACACGCGCACTCATGGACTAAAATGTATTAACTCATATGCTGAAAGCGAGAGGGGGTGGGGTGAGGGGTGGGGGGGCAGAGACAGATATAGGGGTTTTCTAAACCACTCGCATAAACACAGAGCATCTATAAGCATCTTTTCAACATTACAGAACATAATATCATACGTGTCATTTTAATCAACTGGAGTTTACTCAAAACAATGACACATGCATCCACATTTACAAACACAGACGTGTTGACTAATGCATATAGCTCGAGAGAGAGAGAGAGACAAGACAAGACAAGACAATTTCTTGAGAGAGAGAGAGAGAGAGAGAGAGAGAGAGAGAGAGAGAGAGAGAGAGAGAGAGAGAGAGAGAGCGCATCTGTAAAACTTTCAACTAGCGTACAAACCAAACAGCGATTAAGTCAAATAAGGATTCATCAAAATCTGTCACTGCCAAAGCAATGACTAACACACACACACCTGTCAACCCACTCCCGTTCTCTCTGAAACACGCACCAGCTGAACATGCACAACAATCTACCCCTGTAGGTATGATTCACTGCCCAAGAACTGCCATGATTCTGTCAAAGCTCCTCTTGGAATTCCTCTTAACTCTCTCCACACGAACGGCGAAAGAGACGACGTTAACAGCGTTTCATCCCAATTACCATCATCAAAATATTGCAAGCAGAAGGCTCTTATACTGAAGAGGTGAATGTTGACAAAGAATACCACAGTTCTGACGACGGAAGCTAAAGGTTGGGTCATTCAGACACCCAGTGGACATCCGAGGGGTCTGTGTAGAGGAGAAGAGAGGACTGGCCGTACTGAGTGAGTTAAATCAGGTTGATTTTGTTGTTGTTGTTGTTTTTCTTGTTTGTTTGTTTGTTTTTGTTTTGTTGTTGTTGTTTGCTCAGAGGACGGAGGGAGAGAATGACGGTGTGGAGGGGGGCCCGGGGGGGGGGGGGGGGGGGGGGGGGGGGCGGTGTATGGTTATATTTTGAAGTTGACTCAGGGGAAAATGTTTTTTCCTCAAAAGCATTTTGCATCAACTGCAGTTTACATCGCTGAAAATTAGCCCAACCCCATACCGTGCAGCCATGTTTTTAATCTTCTCAGTGTCGGCCTTTTTGCACACCTTTTTTTTTTTCTTTTTTTCTTTTTTTTAAGCATGTTACATCTTGGCATCGTCCTCTTTCTGAATTTAGACCTGCCATCCCTCTCTGCAAAAGACACATAAAAACAGTTTCAAGCTACCTATGTTGGAGTTATCAGATAGGAGAACACATACGTGCAAATAGCTGTCCGGGCCATGTG
Organism: Babylonia areolata; assembly: GCF_041734735.1. Classification (NCBI taxonomy): domain Eukaryota; kingdom Metazoa; phylum Mollusca; class Gastropoda; order Neogastropoda; family Buccinidae; genus Babylonia; species Babylonia areolata. Next base: position 46,153,840 of record NC_134883.1, read on the forward strand.
GGGTTTCTGTTGCATAACCCGCGATATACAGGCTGTTAATGACAAGAGACCCCCATAACCCCCAACTTTGTATCTGTGTCTCTTCTCTGTCTGGCTCCACGAGGTAAGGCCACAAGAGATGCAAACCGGCAGAGACGCGTTTCTTTATCGCGAGCACACTTGCGTGCTTATCATAGTGGCGAGATAGAGAGCGAGTGGCTAGAGCAACTGATTATTGCCCATGACCTTCAGGGCTCAGCCAATAGATTTATAAAGTCCACTTGTAGTATTGGTTTTAGTATTTTCCGAAAAAGACCACTTCAGTTGGGCGAATGAATATAGTGAAAGCCCTGTACACAGAGTAAAACACACAAGCTTTTTATGTATTGAGTATAATTTCAAAATGTAATGTTTAAGATGAGAAAAATCAGTTTAAAGCAAATTAACCACCCTAGCATTAATTACAGATTAATTTCCCCTTTTTCCTATCTGCACCAAAGACTTGCAAAATAAATATAACTTCCATAAATATAACAGTAAATTCAGTTTGCATATAATTTGGCTTCTTTTTTATTTTTTGTG